>NC_062222.1:83081315-83398659 GCF_902686445.1 Sciurus carolinensis
AATAATTTGAAAGTACTAAATATTTTGTTTGCTGCTGACTTTTGCATTCAAATGAATTGTGGTTTTTTCAGAAATTCACCGAAGGAAACTCCTCTTAAAGCAGAGTGAAAAAAACAAATGAAAAGAGGAAAAGTTTGTAAGTGAGTCACAAAAGAAGTAATTGAAAAACTGAGCTGTAATATGTGCGTCTAGGTTATATAATACAAACAATACTTGGAAAAAGTCTTATTTCATTATCCTGCCAGATTTCCTCCAAGGTAATAAAAAGTCCTGTTTGTACCTAAGATATAGATGATAAAATCAAAAGGGTGGAAAATTCCTGAATTACCCAGTCACCTAGAATTCTTAATGTTAATGATAAACATCTAAGCTATAAACTCTAGTTTCAGTAGGAATGAAAAAAGATGGTATTTAGTGGAATTAAACTAATCTAATAGCAGTTCTAAATCTTTTCATTAAGCAACTTAATCACTGGAATTAATTTCTCTTCATCAAATCCTAATAAATCTTTGTGCATTGAAATTTTCGGTGATATTATTTTATTCCAAATATTTTCTTTTCATACAGGATTTTATAAATATGATTTTTAAATAAATATTAGTTTTTGTTACATTTTAACAACAAGAAAGCATATTGTGACATTATTCTTACCTTCCTCAACAAAATGATTATCCACAGAAAATTTGATTCTTGCTATTTTCCTGGACTTACAAGCAGATTTTTCCCTGAGGATGGTCCTTTTTTGTAGCCTTTACTAAGGATGGATCTAAATTAGATCAAGATCTTCACAGTTCACACTGAGCCTAAGCAGGGTTTGCTTTAAAAAGAAGTTGCTAATCAGAAACCTACTCCTCTTTTACCTCTGATACCATAATGTGTTGCTCTCTCTTTTTAGTCTATTCTATGACTCCTTGAGATTCCCAGTATGCCTAGTTTCTTATCCAGAATAATATGAATTTTCATGTCATAGAAAAAAACAAGACAAACAAAAAATTAATAATCCCTAATTTAAATCAAAGAACCAATACAAAATAAAACTGCACATTTAAAAACAACACGTCTGTAGAATAACACGTACCTAGAACAATGCACAAATCCTAAACATTTAGCTCAATGAGATCATGATGTGAACCTATTCCTATAGATGCTGTATACATCAAGAAATAACCACTTAAGTTCATATCATGATAACCATAGTCAGGGACACTACTTGTATTGTTAGTTTTTCATACCTATAACAAAGATGTAATAAATGTAAATTTTAATTGCAAGACATTTGTTATGATCTAAGGTTCATAGAAGATGAAAGTTTTTTTTTTAGTTCAAAGTTTTAGAGGTTTAAATTCCAAGATCGGGCAATTTCGTTTGGCCTCTGGCGAGGGAGGCAGAGAGCAGCATACCATGGAGGGAGCACATATTTGTGTAAGAGCTTGTATTGCCAAACAAGTCCCAAAGAAAGATGGGCATCTCCCAGTTCCTTCTGAGCGCATGCCTGTAGTGGCCTAAAGATTTCCCTCTGTTGGAGTGGTTATCTGTGATACACACCACAGCCATCCACCTTTTGAATATTGGTCAGTAGTTATAAAATTGTACACAAATTCATCAATCCCCATTTCTTCCTTAGGCTTGCCCGGTCTCCAGACTTTAAACTCAATATTATTGATTCCCTTTCAAGGAAGTGAGACTAGTAATTATTGACAGATCTGTTGGTGAAAGTGGATAATCCTTTCATAACCACAGATTATTCAGCAAAACAAAACATGAAGTATGCAGCAATTCTCCTTACATGCAAGATCCATTCTTCCAGAGAACCCTGGATAATTCTACCTTAGCAGGTTAACAGGATTTTTTGCCAGTTTCTAGGGGATAATATGTCCTTTCTTATGAACATGCAAACCTGGCAAACTACCACTTGAAGAGGATTAACCCGCAAGTGCGTATCACTGTTCCTTCTAGATTAATGTCATCAATTATGACAAGGGCATGGGGTAAAAGCATAGTTTGTTCCTTAGCCTTGTGGCTTACACTGTGATAATTCTTCTTCATGCTTGTCATTTTGAGTTCAGAAATGGATGAAGCTGACCTCCTCATTGAAAATTTGAAAACACAAACTGAATTTTGATTGTATCATGATTGATTATCTAGTGTGCAAAGAGAAGCTGGGTACCCATACAGGAAGAAACAGTGACCAGACCAGGTCATGGAGACTTTCTACACAGGATCATCTTTTTCTCTGACCTCCTCCAAGCAGGTAGGATCTGAGTAGTTTTGAGACATCTGGAATCTCTGCTAGAAATTTGAAATAGTGCTGTCATTAAAGACAGAAATGGAATGAGAAAGAAAAGAGTGTATGTAATATCTGTTACTTATCAGATAGAAACTACAGGAACTTGGCATGTTCAAGATGTCTAAAAGCAGGTTTATAATACCAACTAACTTCTTTCTCCCCAACCCATCAAATCTCAGAAAATATTAATGAAATAATCAAAGAGAATAATCCTAGGCATGAAAGTTGCTGGGATCATTAATGCTAAAAATAGCAAACCATTTTCAATAATGGTAACTTCTGGCACTTGTTAGTGTTTGAAGATAATTTGTTCCCTCTGAAACTCATGTTTCAATTTCATTTATAACATAATAGTGTTGAGAGGTGGTAGGACTTTTAAGAGGTGATTAGGTTATTAAGAGAATTAATGCCCTCTTGAGGGAGTGGGTTCATTCTTGTAAGAGCAGGTATTTACAAAGCAAGTCTATTCTTTCAATTTTTGTTATTTCTGTATGTGCCAACTTTTGGCTTTCATTTTTCTATCAGGTTATCATGCAGCACAAGGTCCTCAGTAGAAGCCAAGAATATGTCAGTACCATGTCTCTAGAATTGAGCCAAAATAAACCTCTATTCTCTATAAATAACCCAGTCTCAGGTATTCTGTTATAGCAACAAAAAGATGAACTAAGACAGCAATTCTGGAAGATACAACACAATTTATAAGAAATGTGAGAAAAGTCCTTAGAACCAACACTTACCCACCTTCCCAAATGGTTGATATGCTGTTGTAGAAAGCAAAGGTGGCTCTAACAGGTCAGCAATATCCACTCATCTAGAAGTGATGGAGGCATAAGGGAATGATCTAGGAGAATTTCTCACCAAAGATCAAAAGGTAAAAGCATAAATATTATAAATATTGTCCAAACCACAAAAAATTGTCTATCATTTTCATAACCTGCTACTGCTTTAACAATTAAGGTTTTAGTGTCATGTCATTCATCCTACCTTCACAGCCAATCATAGAAATAGTCTTCATTTTCAGACACCCATGCCAGACCAAAGCCCTGCTTTTTAAAACCTCCACCACATCACCTAATCCAAAACCCAGATCCTAAAATAGATCACTCTGACCCTCTCACTATGCTGTCATAGGATCCACCATCATGTGGATTCTTCCTTATTGCAATAGCAATATAACACACTGTTCAATTATGGATAAGCCATTGGTGGTGTTTGGCTGGAGAACACTGCCTCTGGTCCTTAGAATGGACACATTTGCTTCTACAGTCCCTTCAGCTCTAATGTTTTCTGTTCATCTAGTCACACCAAAGTTGCCAAATTAAATCATTCTTAAGTAGCTGATTGGTGGTATTTTCTGTGATTAAGACCTCTATGCCCTTACATTAAATAGCCATGTAATCTTGAACAAATTATTTAACCACTTCAGCTCTAATATCTTCTACCATGAAGCCTAAAAAATACTCTCTGGGAGGCTTTGGTAGGGATTAAATGAAAAAACACCATAAAAATATTTACTACCATTCCTGTAATATATGAATTCCTCAATAACTGGTACTTGCAGCGATTATTATTATTGTGGTTGTTATTTTTCACTATAGTTAATATTCAGTTCTTTGTTTAAAACATTTTTTTATCCCTTTGTAAATGGATTTATGCTTTACCAAATATAAATTGACTAATTCCTGCTATTTCAATTTTCAAAAAAACTGAATGCCTATTAAATGTTGTAACTTAATATACATTAAATCTACTATCTTTTTCCTTGAGCCGTATTAGTTTAAATTTGTCTTAATTTCTTTAATAATTTTCTTCATAACAGTGAATAAATATAATGTTTTATTTTCATATTTCCCCTTCATACTTCAGAATGCCATAACAAACAGAATATTCCAGGAAAGAGTACAATATCAAATTTAGGGAGGGTTATTACTTTGAACTTGGATTTTATTCTACCCAGTTGATGACTTTGTTGATACTTCACTCTGATTTTGTTCATTTATTCCTTAGGCTATAAACCTACACATCTTCCCTCTTTCTCTAATTATTAATCATTCCCTCTCTTCTCCTAATCTCCATCATTTTGGCTGCTTCCTGTTTAACAGTAAATCCCTTAAGATGTATCTTCATTTCCATTGAATCATTTCTCTCCCTAACCCAAACTATCACAGTCTCCTAATTGACCTAGCCATTTCCAAAACCTTTGTCTCCATGCTCTACAGTTTCTACCTAATAGTTTAGATGAAATTTTATAAGTATAAATCATATCATGTCATGTCACTTGTCTGCTTTAACTTTCCAAAGGTATTTCAGTAAACCTAAAGTAAAATTCAGGCTCCTTATGATGGCCTGTTTGATCTAGACCTGTCTCTTCCAAATTCATATTTAAATTCTTTTTCTTTCCTCAATATTGGCTCCTCTTTGTTAATATATGTGCCTTTTCTTAATCACCCATCTAAAAGTGTCCCTCACACTGGTTAATTTCAAACTCTTTGTTTTTTCTTCATGGCATACACTGCTATCTGATAAAAAAAATCTTTATTTATTATTTTCGCATTTTTCACTACAATACATACACCAGGAAAGGGGCAGGGGTAGAAAGAGTTGTGCCTAGTACAGTGGCTGATGCACTGATTTTCCCCAGAAAGAATATTCTACTTTAACTAGATGTTTTTCATAATTAGGGTTTCTGATATGATTATGTTTCTTCTGCAAAAGTACAAAATTCACTTTACTTAGTTTGCTTCGAAATTTGTGTCCATTTTGTCGATGTCACTTATTTAGAATCAGGTAGTATATCCAAACGTCAAAGTAAAAATTTAAATAATCCTAAATACAATTTCCCACTTGCTCTCAATATAGTCACATTATAGAGCACATATATCCATATTTACAATTCTTTACCAAATCTTACATATACAAACAGCATTACTTACTTCACAATTAAGTTAGTGGATAAATGCCTATAAAAGTTAAGAAAAAATTCCAATGTCAAGTAATACAAATTTGAATCATAAATATAGTAAGTACATAGTAATAGAATAACATAATTTAACTACCCAGAAATATATCAGTTTGACCTATTAGAAGTGATTATAGGAGTTTAATGGAATTTCCTTTTATATAGCTACGTTGAATATAGTTCTTACTGTTCTTTGATAGGCAAAGTGACCAACAGATCTGTCAAAAGTTTGTAGTCTCACTTTAATGAAAGGGAATCAACCTGATATTGAGGGTGAAGTCTGTAGAGCATGCATCCCTCTACAGGTACCCTCTATGTGTTTAGCATTGTATTTCCTCTATGTAAATAATTACATTAGAATGAAGCCAAATGACCCTTCAGCAGGTACATCGGAATCAGCTAGATCTGAATTCACAGGGAAAGATGCCCTCAGAATGGAGAACAGCAGGCACAGGACCTCTACCTCTGCTGCACTATCACCATCTGGGGCAGTGGAAACTGATCTGGAAGGAAAGACCTTCAGCTCAGAGACAGACACCTTCCCAATGGACTGTAAGGCCTTTATGTTGGTGGTGAGAGGAAACACCTCCCCTGGTGGAATCAGGCAATAGGACATAACATAACCTTAGTTCCGTCACCTTCTGGCTTCTTCCTGGTGTACATACATGTTTGGGGTCAAAGCTTTGCATTGCGACTAAGTACCAGAGCCAGCTGGTGGCTAGATTCTCCACACAGTCTATAGCTATAAAAACACCAGGCACTGCCCTGGTTATGTGGACTGGGGTGCAGTTTCTGAGGCTGATCAGGACTTACTGCTTTAAGTAGTTAGTGGACCACACCAATTTTTCAAAGGAGCTCTGCTTTGACATTCTTTTTATTTTTTAACTTTTAAAAATTTGTTCTAATTAGTTATACATGACAGTAGAATGCATTTATACATTTTGCTAGATCATACATAAATGGAGTATAATTTCTCATTTTTCTGATTATACATATTGCAGGATCACATTGGTCATACAGTCATGTATGTACATGAGCTAATAATGTCTGTTTCACTCTACTATCCTTCCTACCCCCATACCCCTTCCCCTGCCTTCACTCC
The DNA here is from genome assembly GCF_902686445.1 of Sciurus carolinensis. Taxonomy (NCBI): domain Eukaryota; kingdom Metazoa; phylum Chordata; class Mammalia; order Rodentia; family Sciuridae; genus Sciurus; species Sciurus carolinensis. The sequence continues at coordinate 83,087,664 of NC_062222.1, forward strand.
CCTCTACCTAATATAAAGTGACTCTATTCTTCCCTATTCCCCACCCTTATTGTAAATTAGCATCCCCATATCAGAGAAAACATTCGATCTTTGGTTTTTTGGATTTGGATTATTATGCTTAGCATGATATTCTCTAACTCCATCCATTTACCAGCTAATGCCATAATTCAATTCTTCCTTAAAGCTGAGTAATATTCCATCGTGCATATATGTATATATATATATATGTGTGTGTGTGTGTGTGTGTGTATATACATATGACATTCTTTCTGTAAGACCACCTTATAGGGATCCATAGAGCACAAATTAACCATGTACTCCAAATATCATTTGTAAAAATTAATATCTCCATTTCAGTATGGTATATTATATGTTCAAATACTTAATGGTTTGCATATCTTCCTTTGTGAATTCTTCACTTATATTTTCATTTAACACAATTGATCCTTTCTTTTAGGAAATCCATTTTTGCACTTGGCTTTTGGAATATAATGAATTCATTTACCTCCTACCTCCCTAAGTGGTCTTTTTCACCCTCTTTCAGGGTTTCTTTTTACTCTTCTGGACCTCTGATGGTGGAATGTTTGAGGACTTGGTTCTGCTCTCTGTCTTTAATCTTCCACTACTGAACTAATTTGGTCCCTTGGTACAAAAGACCTTCTCTGTTCTGATTATTCTCAAACTTCTTTTCTAAGCTTCAGAGAAGGCCTTACATGATGTCTCCATGTGAACATTTAATAGGAATCCTAAACTACCCATGTTCTAAATTATACTCATCATCCCCTTTTCTCAGGTCTCCTTCCCCTACTCCCAAATTGGCTTCTGTATTTCTTCCTTAGCTCAGTAAAAGGCACCACCCTAGAGTCAGTCCTGATTCCTTTCTTCACATTACCTACCTATAATTCATTTGCAAAACCAGCAGACACAAACTTCAAAATACATCCTGCATCAGGTATTATTGCACCATACCACTCTTAACTGCCTACAGTCCAAGCTATCACCGGCCATAACCCCCTAACAAGCCACCTACTTCATTCCTGTATCTGCTCCTCTACCTCCACCTTCAGGCTACTCCATAGAGTAGCCTGAGGGATCCCTTTGGAACTTGCTCCTCCTGCTTTCTCTACTTGAGCAACTTTTGATGTGGTGAACTGGATTCTTTGTTGTGGGGAGCTGCTTTGTGAATTGGAGGATGTTTGGCAGCCTCCCTGGCCTCTACTCACCAGGTACCAGTGGCAAAAGTCCAGATACAATAATCAACAATTTCTCCTGTCCCGGAGGGTGGCACAAGGCTGTAAATCCTTGTAAATCCAACTCAGAAGGCTGAGGTAGAAGGATCATGAGTTCAAAGACAGTCTCAGCAATTTAGGGAGGCCTTAAGTAACTTAGTGAGACACTGTCTCTAAATAAAATATGAAAAAGGGCTTGGGGTGTGGCTCAGTGGTTAAGCATCCCTGGGTTCAATCCCTGGTAAATATATAAATAAACAAATAAATAAATAAATAAAATTTCTCCTGGCATTACTAAATTGCCAAGCATTTCTCCCTGGTGGAGAATTGCTGCTAGAGCTTTTCCTTCCCACCCGAATAAAATCCCAGTTCTTTATTAGGATACAAGCTTTAATATGCCTCATTACCTCTACCATCATTCTTCCCTTGCCAATCCTGCTCTAAGACATTGATTTCCCAGCTTTTCTGTGAACATGTTGATCTCTCCTTTTTCAAGACCTTAGTTCCTGCTCCTTTATTTGCCCGCCACAAATCAATTCATGGTTTATCCTATCTGGGCATGGTGGCACACACCCATAATCCCAGTGGCTCCGAAGGTGGAGAAAGAAGGATTGCAAGTTCAAATTCAAAGCCAACCTCAGCAACTTGGCAAGGCCCTAAGCAACTTAGTGAAACCCAGTCTCAAGAAAAAAAAAAAAAAAAAAAGGACTGGGGATGTGGTTCAAGAGTAAAGTGTCCCTGGGTTTAATCTCCACTACCAAATAATAATAATATAATAAAATAAAAAATAATGAAAAACTGCCTATTATTTCTCTCTCATGAAAATGTAAGCTCCATATATTAACTGGTTCATGTCAAAGGGTAAGTAATTTGCATAAATGAATGAATGAAATAAAGTTTTCAAAATATTTTCTTCACTGTGTGAACACAAGTGAGGAAGACATTTTTCTATCTTCCTCAGAGGTAGGCAAGCAATGGATTTTTTAAAATATTAGCAATTCTAGAAAAAACAACTGTGGAAAGTATGATATATTTCAACTATGACTTAGAATATAGTTCATAAAAATAAATCTGCTCTCCTACCCCTAAGCTAATCCAGCGCAAAACTACTTCTGTTAGATTAACTTTTCTGATCACAGAATTGCAGTTCCACAAATGCTCATGTTTCTGACATATTAGTTAAGAGCAGAAAAGAGGCAAGTTTGAAATAAGGGTAACAATTTTATTTTGCTAGCTGATAGTGACAGAAAACTTCCAAAACAAGTTATCAAAAACTTCAGAATATTGTTCTTTTCAAATCCAGTCATGATTATTTATCAAAAGCTTTTCAGCATAATCATTTCCTCCTGGTTATCAAATAATTAAACAGTTCCTTTAAATTTGTGATATATGAACTTCTGTAACAATTTTATGGAACTAGCTATAAATGATAAGCCACTTTTCTATTCATACTTATGAGCAAATTAACTGGTAATTTCTCTATCATTAAAACTGTAGTTTCAAACTGAATTTTTATTGATCATATACAGCCTTTATTTCCTTTATTGAAAGTCATCTTTCTAAGTTGTTCAGCACAATGATTTATACATTAAAAAGAAATATATTATTGGTTTGATGTTGCAAAACAATAGTAGCTAATATTAAGAATTAAAATGTATACTAGTGTTAAATTAATGTACTCAGTGAAATAGGGAAGTCTAACAATGTATTCAGTAATGCTTAATATGTGTATGTATATACACACACACATTTTATTTGAGAATACATTAAATAAATCCATGTTTTATTTTGAATGTCAAAAATAATTTTCTGAAAGGTTCATTACTGAAATGAATATTGTTATGGTTTGGAATGTGAGGTGTCCCCAAAAGCTCATGTGTTACACAATGCAAGAAGGTTTGGAGAATAAATGACTGGGTTATAGCCTTAACTTAAGCAGTTAAGTAATCCCTGATGGGATTAGCTGAGTGGTAACTGAAAGCAGGTGGGGTGTGACTGGGGGAACTGGTTCCTTGGGGGCGTGGTTTAGGGTATATATTTGAATCTGAAGAGTGGAATCTCTCTCTGTGCTTCCCCATCATGACGTGAGCTGCTTCCCTCTGCCACGATGTTCAGTCTCACCTCGAGCCCCAAGGAATGAAGCTTCTATGGACTTCTGTGGACTAAGACCCCTGAAATGCTGAGTCCTCAAACTTTTATTCCCCTACAGTTGTTCTGGTTGGGTCTTTTAGTCACAGCAGTGAAAAAGCTGACTGAAACAAGTATGAATATGAATTTGTATGTGCATATAAAAGAGAGTATCACCAGGGGACCCCGCTCTCTATGCCGCAACAGCTTATCAGATTCATTGAGCTGCAGAGGGAAATGGGAAAGAAGGCATCTCAAATAAGATCTGGCACCTGGGAATGCACTACTGAAATGTTTTAAAGTCGATACAATTGATACTCTTCTTTTTATTTTTTTTTAGTGTAATGTAGTTATACATAATATTGGGGTTCATTTTGATATGACCATACATTCATGGAATATAATTTGCTCTACTTCAGTCCCCAGTACTTCCTCTTTCCCTCCCCTCCACACTACCCCATTCCTCTTCCTCTGCTCTACTGATCTTCCTTCTATTTATTTGTAGTTTTTAAATTAGTACTTTATAGATATACATATAGGTAAAATTTGCTGTATTGTGTTCATGTATGTGCATAGCATAATTTGGATAATTTAATTGCACTGTTACTCCCCTCTCCAATCTTTCTTTCCACACCCTCCATTCATTTCCTCCTGTATCCCACTATCTCCCTTGTAATTTTATGGGATTCCACAACCCCACTTTTTCCTTTTGTTAGTCTTGCTTCTAAGTCTGGCTTATTTTATTTAGCATGATGTTCTCCAGTTCCATCCATTTATCAGCAAATGACATAATTTCATTCTTCTTCATGACTGATTAAAACTCCATTGTGTGTATGTATATATATAACATTTTATTTATCCATTCATCTGTAGATGGGTATCTGGGCTAGTTCCATAACTTGGCTATTATGAATTGCACTGCTAAAACATGGGCATGGCTGCATTCCTATAGTATGCCCATTTTAGATCTTTTGAATAAATACTGAGGAGTGGGATAGCTGAATCATATGGCGGTTTCATTCCTAGTTTTTAGAGGACTCTCCATACCATTTTCCAGAGTGGTTGTACTAATTTGCAGTCCTATCAACTATATGTGAGTGTACCTTTTCCCCATATTCTCACCAGCGTTTATTATTTGTATTCTTTTTTTTTTTGCTTCAAAACATGAATTTATTCCCATTTTATACAAAAGTATCAAGCAAAAATAATTTATCCAAAGATAATGGATACATGTTTTTTTTTCTTTTCCCCCTTTTTATTATTTTTTTTTTATTATTATTGTATACAAATGGGATACATGTTGTTTCTCTATTTGTACATGAAGTCAAGGCATACCATTTGTGTAATCATACGTTTACATAAGGCAATGATGTTTGATTCATTATTTTTTTCCCTTCCCCCTCCACCCTCCCACCCCTCTTTTCCCTCTATGCAGTCCTTCTTTCCTTCATTCTTACCACACTCCTTATCCCTAACCCTAAACCTAACCCTAAACCTAATGCTAACCCTTCCCACCCCCCAATATATGTCCTCATCCGCTTATCAGCAACATCATTCGTCCTTTAGTTTTTTGAGATTGGCTTATCTCACTTAGCATGATATTCTCCAATTTCATCCATTTGCCTGCAAATGCCATAATTTTATCATTCTTCATTGCGGAGTAATATTCCATTGTATATATATGCCACAGTTTCTTTATCCATTCATCAACTGATGGGCATCTAGGTTGGTTCCACAATCTGGCTATGGTGAATTGAGCAGCAATGAACATTGATGTGGCTGTATCTCTATAGTATGCTGATTTTAAGTCCTTTGGGTACAGGTCAAGGAGTGGGATAGCTGGGTCAAATGGTGTTTCCATTCCGAGCTTTCTGAGAAATCTACATACTGCTTTCCAGAGTGGCTGCACTAATTTGCAACCCCACCAGCAATGTGTGAGTGTTCCTTTTTCCCCACATCCTCGCCAACACTTATTGTTGCTTGTGTTCTTGATAATCACCATTCTAATTGGGGTGAGATGAAATCTTAGGGTAGTTTTGATTTGCATTTCCCTTATTACTAGGGATGTTGAACATTATTTCATATATCTGTTGATTGCTTGTACATCTTCTTCTGTGAAGTGTCTGTTCATTTCCTTAGCCCATTTGTTGATTGGATTATTTGTATTCTTCGTGTAGAGTTTTTTGAGTTCTTTATAGATTCTGGAAATTAGCGCTCTATCTGAAGTATGGTTGGCAAAGATATTCTCCCACTCTGTAGGCTCTCTCTTCACATTGCTGATAGTTTCCTTTGCTGAGAGAAAGCTTTTTAGTTTGAATCTATCCCAGTTGTTGATTCTTGCTTTTATTTCTTGTGCTATGGGAGTCCTGTTAAGGAAGTCTGGTCCTAAGCCAACAAGTTGAAGATTTGGACCTACTTTTTCTTCTATAAGATGCAGGGTCTCTGGTCTGATTCCGAGGTCCTTGATCCATTTTGAGTTGAGTTTTGTGTAGGGTGAGAGATAGGGGTTTAATTTCATTCTGTTGCATATGGTTTTCCAGTTTTCCTAGCACCATTTGTTGAAGAGGCTATCTTTTCTCCATTGCATATATTTGGACCCTTTGTCTAGTATGAGAAAATTGTATTTATTTGGGTTTGTGTCCATGTCCTCTATTCTGTACCATTGATCTACCTGTCTATTTTGGTACCAATACCATGCCGTTTTTGTTACTATTGCTTTGTAGTAGAGCTGAAGATCTGGTATTGCAATACCCCCTGCTTCGTTCTTGCTACTGAGGATTGCTTTAGCTATTCTAGGTTTTTTATTCTTCCAGATGAATTTCATAATTGCTTGCTCTATTTCTGCAAGGTACATCATTGGGATTTTAATTGGAATTGCACTGAATCTGTATAGCACTTTAGGTAGTATGGCCATTTTGACAATATTAATTCTGCCTATCCAGGAACATGGGAGATCTTTCCATCTTCTAAGGTTTTCTTGAATTTCTTTCTTTAGTGTTCTGTAGTTCTCATTGTAGAGGTCTTTCACCTCTTTTGTGAGATTGATTCCCAAGTATTTTATTTTTTTCGATGCTATTGTGAATGGGGTAGTTTTCCTAAATTCTCTTTCTGAGGATTCATCACTTGTGTACAAAAATGCATTGGATTTATGAGCATTGATCTTGTAACCTGCTACTTTACTGAATTCACTTATGAGATCTAAAAGTTTTCTGGTGGAATTTCCAGGTTCCTCTAAATATATAATCATGTCGTCAGTTAACAGGGATAGTTTGAGTTCTTCTTTTCCAATTCGTATCCCTTTAATTTCTTTGGTCTGTCTAATTGCTCTGGCTAAAGCCTCAAGGACGATGTTGAATAGAAGCGGTGAAAGAGAGCATCCCCGCCTTGTTCCAGTTTTTAGGGGGAACGCTTTCAGTTTTTCACCATTTAGCATGATATTGGTCATGGGCTTAGCGTAGATTGTCTTTATAATGTTTAGGAATGTTCCCACTATCCCTATTTTTTCTAGTGTTTTGAGCATGAAGGGATGCTGTATTTTATCGAATGCTTTTTCTGCATCTATTGAAATAATCATGTGATTCTAAACTTTAAGTCTGTTGATATGGTGAATGACATTTATTGATTTCCGAATGTTGAACCAACCTTGCATCCCTGGGATAAAACCCACTTGATCATGGTGCACTATCTTTTTAATATATATTTGTATGCGATTTGCTAAAATTTTGTTGAGAATTTTTGCATCGATGTTCATTAAGGATATTGGTCTGAAATTTTCCTTCCTCGATGTGTCTCTGTCTGGTTTAGGTATCAGGGTGATTTTGGCTTCATAGAACGAGTTTGGGAGGGTTCCCTCCTCTTCTATTTCATGGAATGAACTCTTCTTTAAAGGTTTTGTAGAACTCGGCTGAGAACCCATCTGGTCCCGGACTTTTCTTTGTTGGTAGGCTTTTGATGACCTCTTCTATTTCATTGCTTGAAATTGGTTTATTTAAGTTGTGTATGTCCTCCCCGTTCAGTTTAGGTAATTCATATGTCTCTAGAAACTTGTTGATGTCTTCGAGGTTTTCTGTTTTGTTGGAGTATAGATTTTCAAAATAGCTTCTAATTATGTTTTGTATTTCAGTCGTGTCTGTTGTGATATTTCCTTGTTCATTCCGAATTTTAGTAATTTGAGTTTTCTCCCTCTTTCTCTTTGTTAGTGTGGCTAAGGGTTTATCAATTTTGTTTATTTTTTCAAAGAACCAACTGTTTATTTTGTTAATTTTTCCAATTGTTTCTTTTGTTTCAATTTGTTGATTTCGGCTCTGATTTTAACTATTTCCTGTCTTGTACTACTTTTGGTATTGGTCTGGTCTTCTTTTTCTAGGGCTTTGAGCTGTAGTTTTAAGACGTTTATTTGTTGATTTCTACTTCTTTTTTTGAATGCGTCCCATGAAATAAATCTTCCTCTAAGTACTGCTTTCATAGTGTCCCAGAGATTTTGATATGATGTGTCTTTGTTCTCGTTTACTTCTAAGAATTTTTTTATTTCCCTCCTGATGTCTTCTGTTATCCATTCATCATATAATAGTGTATTATTTAATCTCCAGGTATTGGAGAAGTTTCTGTTTTTTATTCTGTCATTTATTTCTAATTTCAATCCTTTATGATCTGATAGAGTACAAGGTAGTATCTCTATCTTCTTGTATTTGCTAACAGTAGCTTTGTGGCATAAAATATGGTCTATTTTAGAGAAGGATCCATGTGCTGCTGAGAAGAAAGTGTATTCGTTCTTTGTTGGATGGTATATTCTATATATGTCCGTTAAGTCTAAATTGCTGATTGTGTTGTTGAGATCTATGGTTTCTTTATTCAATTTGTGTTTGGAAGTTCTATCCATTGGTAAGAGAGGCGTGTTAAAATCGCCTAGTATTATTGTGTTGTGGTCTATTTGATTTCTGGCATTAAGAAGGATTTGTTTGATGTACATGGATGAGCCAATGTTCGGGGCATAGATATTTATGATTGTTATGTCTTGCTGATTTATGCTTCCCTTAAGCAGCATGTAATGTTCTTCTTTATCCCTTCTGATGAGTTTTGGCTTGAAGTCCACATTATCTGAAATGAGAATGGATACTCCAGCTTTTTTGCTGTGTCCGTGTGCATGGTATGTTTTTCCCCATCCTTTCACCTTTAGTCTATGGGTGTCTCTTTCTATAAGATGAGTCTCTTGCAGGCAGCATATTGTTGGATTTTTCTTTTTAATCCAATCTGCCTGTGTGTCTTTTGATTGACAAGTTCAGGCCATTAACATTCAGGGTTATTATTGTGATATGATTTGTATTCCCAGTCAATTGACTCATACTTGTTTTTTGACATGATTTGGTTTCTCCTTTATTTGGCTATTCCTTTAGGCTAGCGCCTCCTGTTGCTGATTTGCATCGTTGTTTTTCATCTCTTCCTCATGGAATATTTTGCTGAGAATGTTCTGTAATGCTAGCTTTTTTTTTGCAAATTCCTTTAGCTTTTGTTTATCATGGAAGGATCTTATTTCATCATCAAATTTGAAGGTAAGTTTTGCTGGGTATAAGATTCTTGGTTGGCATCCGTTTTCTTTCAGGGCTTGGTATATGTTGTTCCAGGCCCTTCTAGCTTTTAGGGTCTGGATTGAAAAATCTGCTGATATTCTTATTGGCTTCCCTCTGAATGTAATTTCTTTTCTCTCGCGGCCTTTAAAATTCTGTCTTTATTTTGTATGTTAGGTATCTTCATAATAATGTGCCTTGGTGTGGGTCTGTTGTAATTTTGTATGTTTGGAGTCCTATAAGCCTCTTGTACTTGGTTTTCCATTTCATTCTTCAGTTTTGGGAAATTTTCTGATATTATTTCATTGAATAGATTGTTCATTCCTTTGGTTTGTTTCTCTAAGCCTTCCTCAATCCCAATAATTCTTAAATTTGGCCTTTTCATGATATCCCATAATTCTTGTAGATTCTGTTCATGATTTCTTACCATCTTCTCTGTTTGACCAACTTTGTTTTCATGATTAAATAATTTGTCTTCAATGTCTGAGGTTCTGTCTTCCAGGTGTTCTACCCTATTGGTTATGCTTTCTATGGAGTTTTTAACTTGGTTTATTGTTTCCTTCATTTCAAGGATTTCTGTTTGTTTTTTTTTTCAGTATCTCTGACTCTTTATTGAAATGATCTCTTGCTTCCCGTATTTGGTCTTTTAACTGTTGATTGGTACGATCATTTAATGCCTGCATTTGCTCTTTCATCTCCTCATTTGCTTCCCTGATCGTTTTATTTATGTACATTCTGAACTCCCTTTCTGACATTTCTTCTGCTGTGCTGTCATTGGGTTTTATTGATGTAGTATCTAGGTTTGTTTGGGACATTTTCTTCCCTTGTTTTCTCATATTGTTCAGATGTCAGTGGGAATCTGAGATATTGCAGATTTCCTCTATTGGCTTATAGTGTCCCGGTAGATTTCCAGTGTATAACCTCCCAGCCTTCAGTAGCCTGAAGTCTTGGAGGAACTTGATAATGCAGTGCTTCCAAAGAAAGCTGCCCCTAGCCCCTACTGGTTCCAGGGCTTGGAGCTGGCTCTGTGTGGAAAGGCTCTCACTGGGGGCCTGCACCGTGCAGCTGGCCGTGTGGGGGGAGCCCACCACCGGAGTGTGGAAGGCTACCTTGGGAAGACTCTAGCTGCCCTACCCTGCTATGATAATCCACCCCTATCTGTGCCTGGCGCCCAGGCCAAGTTTCGCCCAGTGGGGGAGACTCACCCCGTGACTCTATTTTTGTCCAAGTCTCTCGATGACTCCCCTTCTTGAGTCCTGGGGTCTGGAGCGACTGGAGATGCAGTCACCCTCTAGGTCGCCATCTTGGATCGCCCTGTGGAAAGAGCCTGGGGCCAGAGTGGGCAGAGCCGCCTGAAGAGGTCTCTGGCTGCCCTGCCCTGATCCCAGATGCTGCTTGGGGATCGAAGCTCTCCATTGGCTCGGGGACTTGTGGCTGTCTCTTTGTAGAAAAGCTCTCACTGGGCGGTCTGTTCCAAGAAGCTAGCCTTGAAAGGCACCTCCCACTGCAGGGGTCCAGGTGCTTGGGGAGGTCGCTGGCTGCCCTGTCCTGGTCCCTGAAGCTGCTTGCGGGCCAGAGTATGCCGCGCTGGCTCCGGGACTTGGAGCTTGTTCTGATCAGAAAGGCTCTCAGTAGGGGGCCTGCTCCGAGAACCTGGAGAAGCTGGCTGTGTGGGAGGGGCCCAGCACCGGAGTGCGCAGGGCTGCCTGTGGAAGACTCTAGCTGCCCTGCCCGGCTCCAATAAGCCACCTCTATCTGGGCCTGCCACCCGGGCGGAGCTTTACCCAGTGGGCAGACTCACCCGTGGCTCTATTTTGGTCCGAGTCTCTCAATGCCTCCCCTTCTTAACTCCTGGGTTCTGGAGCGACTGGGGATGCAGTCCCCCTGTAGTCCGCCATCTTGGATCACGCCTATTATTTGTAGTCTTGATGATTGCCATTCTGGCTGGAGTGAGAGAAAATCTCCAGGTAGTTTTGATATGCATTTCCCTGATGGCTAGAGATACTGAACTTTTTTTTTCATGTATTTGTTGGCTATTTGTATTTCTTCTTTTCAGAAGTGTCTGTTTAATTCTTTAGCCCATTTATTAATTGGATTATTTGTTTTCCTTGAGAGAAAAGAAAATATGAAGATGAAGTTTTCTTTTGTATCAGTTAAGTTTTTAATTCACAATTAGCCTCTTGATGAGAGATTTCCCTACAATGAGTATAAAGTGATGGGGCGTGGACTCTCGTACCTGCCAGTGCTGAACAGAGAAATTCTTCCATCTGTTCCCATGTGGCTCACTATAGCTCATACTTAAAATCACCAATGATTAATGCAACACAGTTATTGTCATGGTGCCAAGGAAGAGAGAGAGACTGGAAGGAAGAGTGTTTCTGTGAATAATTTAAGCATGGAATCACTATTGCATAACTTACATTACTTAAATTAGAAATTGTGAAGGATAGGCATTGGATGAATTAGTGTTTAATTAGACTTCATCTCTTGTCTGTTATACAGAAATGAACATCTGCATTTTATAAACTAAAAACCCCAAATTGTGATTGTGATAAGCCATAGTGATCTCATACAGTAATTACTCCGTGTGCTAAATCTCCCTTTTTCTTTTGCTTTTTCATATACAAGGTTTTGCATTTTTAGAACAAGATTACTACCTAAATTAATATGTAGATTTTAGTTGCTCATTTTAAAGTCTTCTGAATCATACAATAGTAAAATATACACTAACCAGTTGAAAAATAAATAAACCTGAATATTAAGATATCAGGAAACTTCATCTCATTTAAATACTAATTTGCAGGTAACTTTTTTTCAGTGTTCTATTTTATATGCACATATAAATTCATATTCATACTTATTTCAGGAATGAACCTTTCAAAGAATTATTTTTGACATTCAAAATGGAACATGGATTTATTTATGTATTCTCAAACATGCATATATGCAAATTAAGCTTTACTAATATAATTACGGACATTTTTATTAAAATGTTTCTATTCCCATGTTGCATATAACTTAAAAAATCACCAACTGTTAATACTATATATATGTATTAAAATACATATATTGGCTTTACTTATATATAATTATTTTTTTTTAATTTTTTTATTTTTTTTATTTTTTACATTTACATAGGGTAATGATGTTTATTTTATTTTTCCCCTCCCTCCACCCCTCCCACCCCTCTTTTCCCTCTACACAGTCCTTCTTTCCTTCATTCTTACCGCTCTCCTTAGCCTAACTCTAAACCTAACCCTAAACCTAATGCTAGCCCCTCCCACCCCCCATTATATGTCCTCATCCGCTTATCAACGAGATCATTCGACCTTTAGTTTTTTGAGATTGGCTTATCTCACTTAGCATGATATTCTCCAATTTCGACCATTTGCCTACAAATGCCATAATTTTATCGTTCTTCATTGCGGAGTAATATTCCATTGTATAAATATGCCACAGTTTCTTTATCCATTCATCAACTGAAGGGCATCTAGGTTGGTTCCACAATCTGGCTATGGTGAATTGAGCAGCAATGAACATTGATGTGGCTGTATCTCTGTAGTATGCTGATTTTAAGTCCTTTGGGTATAGGCCAAGGAGTGGGATAGCTGGGTCAAATGGTGTTTCCATTCCAAGCTTTCTAAGGAATCTCCACACTGCTTTCCAGAGTGGCTGCACTAATTTGCAACCCCACCAGCAATGTATGAGTGTTCCTTTTTCACCACATCCTCGCCAACACCTATTGTTGCTTGTATTCTTGATAATCGCCATTCTAATTGGGGTGAGATGAAATCTTAGGGTAGTTTTGATTTGCATTTCCCTTATTACTAGGGATGTTGAACATTTTTTCATGTATCTGTTGATTACTTGTACACCTTCTTCTGTGAAGTGTCTGTTCATTTCCTTAGCCCATTTGTTGATTGGATTATTTGTATTCTTCGTGTAGAGTTTTTTGAGTTCTTTATAGATTCTGGAAATTAGCGCTCTATCTGAGGTATGGTTGGCAAAGATATTCTCCCACTCTGTAGGCTCTCTCTTCACATTGCTGATAGTTTCCTTTGCTGAGAGAAAGCTTTTTAGTTTGAATCTATCCCAGTTGTTGATTCTTGCTTTTATTTCTTGTGCTATGGGTGTCCTGTTAAGGAAATCTGATCCTGAGCCAACAAGTTGAAGATTTGGACCTACTTTTTCTTCTATAAGATGCAGGGTCTCTGGTCTGATTCCAAGGTCCTTGATCCATTTTGAGTTGAGTTTTGTGTAGGGTGAGAGATAGGGGTTTAATTTCATTCTATTGCATATGGTTTTCCAGTTTTCCCAGCACCATTTGTTGAAGAGGCTATCTTTTCTCCATTGCATATTGTTGGAACCTTTGTCTAGGATGAGAAAATTGTATTTATTTGGGTTTGTGTCCATGTCCTCTATTCTGTACCATTGATCTACCTGTCTATTTTGGTACCAATACCATGCCGTTTTTGTTACTATTGCTTTGTAGTAGAGTTGAAGATCTGGTATTGCAATACCCCCTGCTTTGCTCTTGCTACTGAGGATTGCTTTAGCTATTCTAGGTTTTTTATTCTTCCAGATGAATTTCATAATTGCTTGCTCTATTTCTGCAAGGTACATCATTGGGATTTTAATTGGAATTGCATTGAATCTGTATAGAACTTTAGGTAGTATAGCCATTTTGACGATATTAATTCTGCCTATCCAGGAACATGGGAGATCTTTCCATCTTCTAAGGTTTTCTTGAATTTCTTTCTTTAGTGTTCTGTAGTTCTCATTGTAGAGGTCTTTCACCTCTTTTGTGAGATTGATTCCCAAGTATTTTATTTTTTTCGATGCTATTGTGAATGGGGTAGTTTTCCTAATTTCTCTTTCTGAAGATTCATCACTTATGTATAAAAATGCATTGGATTTATGAGCATTGATCTTGTAACCTGCTACTTTACTGAATTCACTTATGAGTTCTAAAAGTTTTCTGGTGGAATTTCCAGGATCCTCTAAATATATAATCATGTCATCAGCGAACAGGGATAGTTTGAGTTCTTCTTTTCCTATTCGTATCCCTTTAATTTCTTTGGTCTGTCTAATTGCTCTGGCTAGAGTCTCAAGGACGATGTTGAATAGAAGCGGTGAAAGAGGGCATCCCTGCCTTGTTCCAGTTTTTAGGGGGAACGCTTTTAGTTTTTCACCATTTAGAATGATATTAGCCATGGGCTTAGCGTAGATTGCCTTTATAATGTTTAGGAATGTTCCCACTACCCCAATTTTTTCTAGTGTTTTGAGCATGAAGGGATGCTGTATTTTATCGAATGCTTTTTCTGCATCTATTGAAATAATCATGTGATTCTTGACTTTAAGTCTGTTGATATGGTGAATGACATTTATTGATTTCCGAATGTTGAACCAACCTTGCATCCCTGGGATAAAACCCACTTGATCGTGGTGCACTATCTTTTTAATATATATTTGTATGCGATTTGCTAAAATTTTGTTGAGAATTTTTGCATCGATGTTCATTAAGGATATTGGTCTGAAATCTTCCTTCCTCGATGTGTCTCTGTCTGGTTTAGGTATCAGGGTGATTTTGGCTTCATAGAACGAGTTTGGGAGGGTTCCCTCCTCTTCTATTTCATGGAATAGTTTGAGAAGTATTGGAATGAGCTCTTCTTTAAAGGTTTTGTAGAACTCGGCTGAGAACCCATCTGGTCCTGGACTTTTCTTTGTTGGTAGGCTTTTGATGACCTCTTCTATTTCATTGCTTGAAATTGGTTTATTTAAGTTGTGTATGTCCTCCTTGTTCAGTTTAGGTAGTTCATGTGTCTCTAGAAATTTGTTGATGTCTTCAAGGTTTTCTGTTTTGTTGGAGTATAGATTTTCGAAATAGCTTCTAATTATGTTTTGTATTTCACTCGTGTCTGTTGTGATGTTTCCTTGTTCATTCCAAATTTTAGTAATTTGAGTTTTCTCCCTCTTTCTCTTTGTTAGTGTGGCTAAGGGTTTATCAATTTTATTTATTTTTTCAGAGAACCAACTATTTATTTTGTTAATTTTTCCAATTGTTTCTTTTGTTTCGATTTCGATGATTTCGGCTCTGATTTTAACTATTTCCTGTCTTCTACTACTTTTGGTATTGGTCTGCTCTTCTTTTTCTAGTGCTTTGAGCTATAGTGTTAAGTCGTTTATTTGTTGATTTCTACTTCTTTTTTTGAATGCGTCCCATGAAATAAATCTTCCTCTAAGTACTGCTTTCATAGTGTCCCAGAGATTTTGATATGATGTGTCTTTGTTCTCGTTTACTTCTAAGAATTTTTTTATTTCCCTCCTGATGTCTTCTGTTATCCATTCATCATATAATAGTGTATTATTTAGTCTCCAGGTATTGGAGAAGTTTCTGTTTTTTATTCTGTCATTTATTTCTAATTTCAATCCATTATGATCTGATAGAGTACAAGGTAGTATCTCTATCTTCTTGTATTTGCTAACAGTAGCTTTGTGGTATAAAATATGGTCTATTTTAGAGAAGGATCCATGTGCTGCTGAGAAGAAAGTGTATTCGTTCTTTGTTGGATGGTATATTCTATATATGTCCGTTAAGTCTAAATTGCTGATTGTGTTGTTGAGATCTATAGTTTCTTTATTCAATTTTTGTTTGGACGATCTATCCAGTGGTGAGAGAGGTGTGTTAAAATCGCCTAGTATGATTGTGTTGTGGTCTATTTGATTTCTGTAATTGAGAAGGATTTGTTTGACATACGTGGATGAGCCAATGTTCGGGGCATAGATATTTATGATTGTTATGTCTTGCTGATTTATGCTTCCCTTAAGCAGCATGTAATGTCCTTCTTTATCCCTTCCAACTAGTTTTGGTTTGAAGTCCACATTATCTGAGATGAGGATGGATACTCCAACTTTTTTGCTGTGTCCGTGTGCATGGTATGTTTTTCCCCATCCTTTCACCTTTAGTCTATGGGTGTCTCTTTCTATGAGGTGAGTCTCTTGCAGGCAGCATATTGTTGGATTTTTCTTTTTAATCCAATCTGCCAGTCTCTGTCTTTTGATTGATGAATTCAGGCCATTAACATTCAGGGTTATTATTGTGATATGATTTGTATTCCCAGTCAATTGACTGATATTTGTTTTTGACATGATTTGGTTTCTCCTTTATTTGGCTATTCCTTTAGGCTAGCGCCTCCTGTTGCTGATTTGCATCGTTGTTTTTCATCTCTTCCTCATGGAATATTTTGCTGAGAATGTTCTGTAATGCTGGCTTTCTTTTTGTAAATTCCTTTAGCTTTTGTTTATCATGGAAGGATCTTATTTCATCGTCAAATTTGAAGGTAAGTTTTGCTGGGTATAAGATTCTTGGTTGGCATCCGTTTTCTTTCAGGGCTTGGTATATGTTGTTCCAGGCCCTTCTAGCTTTTAGGGTCTGGATTGAAAAATCTGCTGATATTCTTATTGGCTTCCCTCTGAATGTAATTTCTTTTCTCTCGCGGCCTTTAAAATTCTGTCTTTATTTTGTATGTTAGGTATCTTCATAATAATGTGCCTTGGTGTGGGTCTGTTGTAATTTTGTATGTTTGGAGTTCTATAAGCCTCTTGTACTTGGTTTTCCATTTCATTCTTCAGTTTTGGGAAATTTTCTGTTATTATTTCATTGAATAGATTGTTCATTCCTTTGGTTTGTTTCTCTAAGCCTTCCTCAATCCCAATAATTCTTAAATTTGGCCTTTTCATGATATCCCATAATTCTTGTAGATTCTGTTCATGATTTCTTACCATCTTTTCTGTTTGGCCAACTTTGTTTTCAAGATTAAATAATTTTTCTTCAATGTCTGAGGTTCTGTCTTCCAGGTGTTCTACCCTATTAGTTATGCTTTCTATGGAGTTTTTAACTTGGTTTATTGTTTCCTTCATTTCAAGTATTTCAGTTTGTTTTTTTTTTCAGTATCTCTAACTCTTTATTGAAATGATCTCTTGTTTCCCGTATTTGGTCTTTTAACTGTTGATTGGTGTGATCATTTAATGCGTGCATTTGCTCTTTCATCTCCTCCTTGAATGCCTGCATTTGCTCTTTCATCTCCTCATTAGCTTCCCTGATCGTTTTAATTACGTACATTCTGAACTCCCTTTCTGACATTTCTTCTTCTGTGCTGTCATTGGGTTTTATTGATGTAGTATCTAGGTTTGTTTGGGACATTTTCTTCCCTTGTTTTCTCATATTGGTCAGTTGTCAGTGGGACCCTGAGATATTGCAGTTTTCCGCTACTGGCTTATAGTGTTCCGGTAGATTTCCAGTGTATCACCTCCCAGCCTTCAGTAGCCTGATGTCTTGGAGGAATCTGATAAAGCAGCTCATCCGAAGAAAACTGCCCCCAGTCCCCTACTGGTTCCACGGTTTGGAACTGGCTCTGTGCGGAAATGCTCTCACTGTGGGCCTGCGCCGTGCAGCTGGCCGTGTGGGAGGAGCCCACTGCGGGAGTGTGGAAGGCTACCTTGGGAAGACTCTAGCTGCCCTGCCCGGCTCCAATAAGCCACCTCTATCTGGGCCTGCCACCCGGACCGAGCTTTACCCAGTGGGCAGACTCACCCGTGGCTCTATTTCAGTCCGAGTCTCTCAATGCCTCCCCTTCTTAACTCCAGGGTTCTGGAGCGACTGGGGGTGCAGTCTCCCTCTAGGCCGCCATCTTGGATCGCCCCGTGAAGAGAGCCTGCAGCTGGAGTCGGCAGAGTCGCCTGAAGAGGTCTCTGGCTGCCCTGCCCTAATCCCAGAGGCTGTTTGCGGATCGCGGCTCTCCGCTGGTTCGTTGCCAGAGTACGCTGCGCTGCAGGGGCTCCGGGACTCGGAGCTTGTTCTGGTTGGAAAGGCTCTCACTAGCGGGCCAGTGCCGTTCCGAGAACCTGGAGAAGCTGGCTGTGTCACTTATATATAATTATTAACAAATTATTGATAATATTTCAATACCTTGATGATATTACAACACTGTATAATTTTGTAACCTTTGCTTGGAAGCTTATTAGGAGTGAGAGGCTTGTTAGTTTTTCAGCTGAGATCATTCCATTTTAGGACAATTCTTACAATAAGGGAATTCTTTAGATAGAAATTACTTCTTATTGTTGCAATTATAATAAATAACACATAAATATAGTTTAAAAATATAACCCCAGTGTTTCTGGGGCATTGTTTATATTCCCAGTCTTTCTTTAGTTGCAACCACAATCCATGTAATTCTCCATATGAGTAATGAATGCAGGATTTGATAGGACTCTTTTCATCATTTCATCCCCACTGTACTGCTTAGTGAAAAAACACTTTCAAAAAACTCTCAACTACCACTAACAAATTGAGCAAAGTGGTAGGTTTCAATTTTTTTAAATTTAATTTTATTGGCTCTTCTTAGTTGTACATGACAGTAGAATCCATTTTTGTCAAATTATACAAGCATAGGATGTATCTTAGTCTAATTAGGACCCCATTCTTGTGGGTGGGTACAATGGTGGTGTTCACTTAGGTATTTTCATATGTGTACATAGGAAAATTACATTAGATATATTCAGATGTCTTTCCTATTTTTATCCCCTCTCCCTTCCTTTCATGCCCCTTTGTCTAATCCAATGAACTTCTTTCTGTTCTCCCCACACACACACACTTTATTGTAGTTTAACTTTCACATATCAGCAAAAACATTTGACCTCTGGTTTTGGAGATTGGCTTACTTCACTTAGCATGATAGTCTCCAGATCCATCCATTTACAAGCAAATGTCACAAAGCCATTTTCTTCATGGTTGAGTAATATTCCATTGTGTTTATATACCACAATTTTTTTACCCATTCATCTGTTAATAGGCACCTAGGTTGGTTCCATAGCTAGCTATTGTGAATTATGCTGCTTAAACACTGACATGGTTGCATCACTATAGTATGCTGATTTGAAATCCTTTGGACATATGCCTAGGAATAGGAAAACTGAGTTAAATGGTGGTTCCATTCCTTGTTTGTTGAGGAATCTCCATACTGCTTTCCAGAATGATTGTACCAATTTGTAGTCCCACCAGCAATGTATGAGCATTCCCTTCTCCTCATGCCCTTGCCAATATTTGTTACTTGTATTCTTAATAATTGCTTTCATCATAGAACTATACTTGTTTATTTCTTTGTTAATGGACATTTAAGATTCTACTAAATTTTCCCCTCTGGTTCACCTGGAGATAATAAGATTTCCCTTTTAAAATTTCTAAGTATAACAAAGTATATTATTATAAGTTTCTGAAATTTATCTCTTCTTCCATTCTGGAGATTTAACAAAACCTGATCATTTTTTTTTACATTATTTGATTTTGATACATGATATTTTATTAAAAAATCAAACTATGTTTGTAAAAATAAATAATTGCCATTCTGACTGGAGTGAGATGGAATCTCACTATAGTTTTCATTTTCATTTCTCTAATTGCTAGAGATGTTGAACACTTCTTCACATACTTGTTGAAAATTTGCATTTCTTCTTTTGGGAAGGGTCTGTTCAGTTCCTTTGCTTATTTATTGATTGGGGTAATTGTTTTTTGGTGTTAATTTTGTGGATTCTTTGTATATCCTGGAAATTAACACCCTATCTGAGGTGCAGGTGGCAAAGATTTTCCCCCATTTTGTACATTTTCTTTTCATGCTTTTGTTTCTCTGACTGTGAAAAAAACTTTAGTTTGATGCCATCTCATTTATTGATTTTTAAATTTTATTTCTTGTGCTTTAGGAATCATCTTCAGGAAGTCAGTTTCTATGTTGATATATTGAAATGTTGGACCTACCTTTCCTCCTAGGATGTGCAGGGTTTCTGGTCTAATCCCTAGCTCTTTGATGCATTTTGAGTTGATTTTTGTGCAAGGTGAGAGATGGGGATTAACTTTTGTCCTATTACATATGGATTTTTCAATTTTCCCAGCACTATTTGTTGAAGAAGCTGTCTTTTCTCCAGTGTGCATTTTTGGCACCTTTATCTAGTATGAGATAATTGTATATATGTGGGTTTGTCTCTGTGTCTTCTATTCTGTTCCATTGGTTTTCTTGCCTATGTTGGGTGTCAATTACCCCAATCAATAAATAAGCAAAGGAACTGAACAGACCCTTCCCAAAAGAAGAAATGCAAATTTTCAACAAGTATGTGAAGAAGTGTTCAACATCTCTAGCAATTAGAGAAATGAAAATGAAAACTATAGTGAGATTCCATCTCACTCCAGTCAGAATGGCAATTATTTATTTTTACAAACATAGTTTGATTTTTTAATAAAATATCATGTATCAAAATCAAATAATGTAAAAAAAAAATGATCAGGTTTTGTTAAATCTCCAGAATGGAAGAAGAGTGTTGGGTGTTACTATAGCTCTGTAGTATAATTTAAGGTCTGTTATTGAGATGCCTCCTGCTTCATGTTTCCCCCCAAGGATTGCTTTAGCTATTCTGGGCCTCTTATTTTTCCAAATGAATTTCATGACTGCTTTTTTTAATTTTATGAAGAATGTTACAAAATTAACATACAAGTATTATTTGGGTTATTTTACACTAATGATGAATAATACTAATGATGAATAATTGAAGAAAATAATCCCATTTATAATAACATTAAAAATAATAAAATAGTAATAAACCTAATTGGGGAGGTAGAAAAAAATTTCCACTGCAAACTAAAAAAGATTGATAAAAGAAATTAATGCCACAAATAAATGAAAATACATCTATGTTTATGGATTAGAGGACTTAATATCTTCAAATGCCAATATAATCAAGTATATACAGATTCAGTGCAATTCTTATGTAAAGCCCAATGGCAATGTTTACAGAAACAGAAAAACCCATTCTAAAACTCATATGAAATCTTAAAGGACCCCAAATAGCAACAACATCCCTGAAAGAGAAGAACAAAGACTCCTACGTCCTAATGGCAATACACTTACACAGGAATAGAACTTAAAACAGTGGCTTAAAGACAGACATACAAAATAATGTAATAGAACCAAAAACCCAGAAATGAACCTGTATAAATATGTTCAAATGATCTTTGATAATGACACCAAGACCCCTCAACCAAAAAAGAATATTCTTTTCCACAAAGTGTGTTGGGAAAACTGGATATCCACAAGTAAAAGAATGAAGACCCTCATGTAGTACCATACAAAAAGTAACTCAAAATAGATTAAAAACCTGAACATAAGACCCAAACCACAAAAAAATTCTGAAAGAAAACATAGGGAAAAGGCATGACGACAGATGACAATAAATTTCTTGAATATGACCTTGAAAGCACAGGCAACAAACACAAGAATAGACAAATGGGACTATATAAAATTTTCAAACTTCTGTGCATTAAAGGACACCATCAAAAGTGTGAAGAAGCAATCTACAGAATGGGAGGTTGTATTTGCAGATCATATGTCTGATAAGGAACTATTATCTAGAATACGTATAAAACTTCTACAACTCAACAACAAACCACACAAATAATCCCATTAATATGGGTCAATGACTTGAATAAAAATTTCTACAAAGATGACATATAAATTCCTAACAAACATATGAAATGATGCTCAACATCACTAGTCATTAGAAAAATGCAAATAAACCTACAGTGAGATACCTCACACCCATTAGAATGGCTGTTATCAAAACATTCGTGCTGGAGAGGATATGGAGAATCTGAACACTTGGACCCTGTTGGTGGAATTATAATATGTATAATATCCTGCTATAGAAACCAGGATGTAGTTACCAAAAAAATCAAAATATAACTAAAATACGATCCAGTAATATCACTTCTGTTTGTATGTCCCAGAGAACTGAAAGATTTTTTCACATATTTGCTCATAGCCATATTATTCATAATAACCAAAAGGTAGAAGCAACCCAAATGTCTATCAACAGAGGAATTGATACATGAAACATGATACATACACACAATTAAATATTATTTAGCTTTAAAACAAACAAAAAGTTCTGCCACATTTTATAACATGAATAAACCTTGAGGATATTATGCTAAGTGAAATAAGTTACAGAAGAGAACTACTGTATGATTCCATTTATATATGTTACCTAAGTAGTAAAATTCATAGGTACAGAAAAATGTGGACTTCCCTAACCTAGGGGAAGGGGCAATTTGGGGAGTTGCTGTTTAACATGTATAGAGTTTCAGTTTTGTAAGATGAGAAGAGGTTTGGAGATCTGTTACACAAAAATGTCAATGTATTTATCACCACAGAACTCCACATTTAGAAAGAGTCAAGATAGTGAATTTTATGTCATATGGTTATCAGCATGATTAAAAATGTAAAGAATAAATATCTCAATTACACCTCAGTATCTCAGTTTACAACTCAGTTAATATAATTGGGGCTTGTTTTCATTGCAACCTGCTGGTCTATTGCACATACTCTGCTTTCTGTGCCGATGGTTTTTCCCAGTGATGAAATCATGCTTATTAGAACTAGAACCACAGTGAATGAGGGTATTAGTTGCAAAAACTAAAAAGATGCCAAAAACCAATAATGAACATAAATTATATTTTAATGCAATTTTAAAAGTCAAATTAAAAATTTTTTAAAACAAATTGAATGCAAAATATTTCATGATGACAACATATCAAAATTTAAATAAAGTTAGGATCAGTAAAAGTGTCCTGCCATCCTACACTGGAACCAAAGGCAAAAAGAAAAATCAGTGATACTGATCCAAGGTTCAACCTTTTTCTCTCTACTCCCTCTCAGGTGATCTTGCCACAACCTTACCAATAAGACTGAACTCATTTGACTGAAACATCATCATCTCTTCCTCTTTACCTCAGAACTCTGAGAATTTTCATTTCTCTTTTATTCCTGTCTCTAAGATGTTCTCCTGGCAGGAACTTGGGGTATATGGGCTTATGTCTCCCGTAAGGTCTTTCCCTGATGATACATTTCTGTCAGTGATTCCAAAATAATCCCAGATGTTCAAGCCTGAATCTGCTGCTTTAACTCCACCTTTTTTACCAGCAGCTGTAACTATTCAATTGTGAGTTCTAATTCTAATTTTGGACCCTAACATAATCTGTGTCTATTCCTGCTGCTCCCTTTTACTTAATATGACAGTTGTCTTTGCTAAGATTGCCAATACCGTCTTCCATCTGTTCCCATTTAAATCTTGGTAAAGTGTCTTCTTCTCTAGGCCTTTCCTCTCTTGCCATTCCTCAACCTCTGGAAGGAGTTTTCTTTTGCTCTGCAGCAACAAATGTTTTGCTGGTTCCCAAGGATCAATCATCTCCTCTAAATCTCTGGTGATTGATAAAGCCAGAAATGCCTCTACATACACCAGTCATATGTCACTTAAATTCCCAGATCTTATGATACAAATATCATTCCTTACACACTGTAAGCTTTCAGAAAGCAAGACCCATTCCTTACACACTGTAAACTTTCAGAAAGCAAGGCCCATGTATTTATTTTCAACACCCAGCAGAAACCTAATATGTGTGTGTTATGTATGTGTGTTGAATGGTCAAATAATCATTTTGAATTGTCTCATCCAGTAATTTCTCCCACATTATAAATAATAAAACACTAGGCACTTAAATGCTATTAGCTCTGAGGAGAAAAGCAAGAGAAGTTCATAAAACTTCTGAGATAAAATGTCTCCTTAGGGAATTGAACATTTTTTTTTTATTCATTTACAGGTTAGAAAGCTAAAATGTTTTTAAATGTTCAACACGTTCTGGGCCCAAAGGAACCATTAGGTGCAACATAATATATTAAAACTGTCATTGTAGAATGAAGTAGATATTTTTCAAGCTTAGGGTGATTATTATCTCAAGTATGCTTCTGAGACAAGAATTTTTACATTAATTACATTCACAATACTTTTACTGAAATTGCTATTTCAAAAGGATATTACCATACAATACCCTGCTGTATTTCTGTACAAAAATGTTGGGTTTTTTTTGCACAGTGATAAATGGATTCTACTGCAACTGGTGAAATACCTTCTCTGATTTCCCAGATATTCTAGGAGAAAAAAAGTGAGACATACAGAATACGGGTTGACGACTTCCAAATGAAGTTTTAAGATACAGTTATTTGACAAGTGTTTATTAAGCATCAACTCTGTTGAGTACTTTTTCAGACTTGGGAGGTATGTAGAATTGAAGAGGCTTCAAAGGGCTTACAGTTTGAGGTGAACAAGACCTTACAAATTATGTATAAAATAAACTTCAGTATACACACTGCAGTGCTAAATCAGTTGATTCAGATTAAAACTACAACATTAATCTTCAAATATTTAATCCATCTTCTAAAAACCCATTTGACTCATGAAAACTGGTTATATTTGTTCAAAGTTAATTCAAAAAAA
This sequence comes from Sciurus carolinensis, assembly GCF_902686445.1. NCBI lineage: Eukaryota > Metazoa > Chordata > Mammalia > Rodentia > Sciuridae > Sciurus > Sciurus carolinensis. The sequence goes on from NC_062222.1 coordinate 83,111,959, forward strand.
TAATTAAATTTCTTTAGTCTTATGGGTCCGATCATTCACATATTCATGATCTCATTCAAGAAACATTTTTGTTTACTGTATTCTAAAGTGTGGCCCAAGCATGGATCCATTTAGTGACTGCTGAAGAGATTTTGATATACAGTGAGAATTTAGGATGACTGGTTTAGGGGAGTTATAGGTTTCCCAAGATGTGTATGTACAAAACAGCTGGTAAACTTGATAGACTTATAACATTACAATTTCTGTAGGTGTTTGATAAATCCCAATAATCTGTAATCCTAACAAGTAACTCCAGCTCTTCTGTTGCGGGTGGTCAACTCCACATTGAGCACACTTCCCTGTGATTAGAACTGAATGCAAAAGCAACTCTATGTTGAGCCACAATAGAGTAACTGGGACTGAACCTACTATCTAACACATTCAGTTACACAGCTGCATTAAATGAACAACATAATTGTTTTGCAACTATGTACAACAGTAATTGCAAGACTGGTCCCTTAGAGAAAGCAAATAACGGCAGTCCCTAATTCACCCTGGCTTTTTGTCTAAAGACACTGTTTTTGTCAGCTTTTTTGCAGCTGTGACCAAAATACCTGATATGAACAACATAGAGGAGGAAAGATTTATTTGGGGTTCACAGTTTCAGGTCTCAGTTCATAGATGCTCAACTCTAATGCTCTGGTGCCATGATGAGGCAGCACATCCTGGGGGAAGGGCCCAACAAAGAAAGTTGCACAGCTCAAGGTGGGGTCAGGAAGCAATGAGAGAGGGAGAGACTGCAGGGCACACCCTCAGTGACATACCTCCACCAGCCAAGCCCCACCTGCTTACAGTCACCATTCAGTCAGTCAATTCAAACTAGGATGGACTGATTAGTTGTCAGCTCACATAACCCAATCATTTCATCTCTGAATATTCCTCCATCTAAAGAAGCTTTCAGGGGACACCCCATATCCAAACCATAACAGACACTTTCTGAATCCCGGTACAGAGCAGAAGATCTAAAGGTCTGATTTGTTTAAGACAGAGACTATAATGAGGGAGGGCAAATTATCTGGATTTTTGAGGATAAAGTACTGGAAAGAAGGAACTTTAGACAAAGGGCAACAGAAATCTGCATAAGGGTTCAATTAAGTCTGACTTATTACAAGTCTGCTTGTAGTAAATCTTCATGCCAAATACCAACAAACTTGCAATAAAACTTAAATCTGAAAATTATGACCTCATACATTAAAAGAAGACATTCAAATTTCTATACACCAGAGGTGCCAGGCTAAATAACTTAACAAGACCCTGTCTCAAAATAAAAAGTAAAGAACAAAAAGATAAAAGAAACTAGGAATGTTTTTCAGTGGTCAAGTATCCCAGGGTTTGATCCCCTCTGTTGGAAAAAAAAGCAAAGAAACAAAATGAGGAGAGAATAAAATATATAGACTTCTAACATCCAAATTGAACATCGAAATGTGAAAAATACACATGAGATATGAGAAACTAATTGAGTAGGATTAACAACAAATGGAAAATGATTTAAAAAATGACCAGTGAACTTGAATGCATGGCAATAAAAGCTATTCTAATTACAGTACATAAATGAAGGAAGGAAAAAGAAAGAAAAAAACAATCTCACGACCTGTGAGATTGAAAACAAGTAATCTACAATGCCTTAATTGGAGTCATAGGTGAAAACAAGAAGATAAAGTATTATTAAAACTCTTTGTAGAAATTATGATCTAATATTTCTAAATTTGATGAAAACTGTAAACTCATAGATTCAAAAAGTTCAATGACCCTAAGCTACCAAAACACAGAGAAAAGAAAACTAAGTCACATGGCAATCAACTTATCAACCTAATCAAAACCATCATAAAGCAAATCCTGAGGGGATGGGAGTGGGGAGGAGATGCAAAAAAACAAACAAAAAATACACGGTCTAATTAAAAGAATGAATTCTTAAAGAAAAATAAACTAAAAAATATTTTAAGCCATCTTATCAGAAACAATATAAGGAAGAAGACAATGAAATGGCATTTTTGTAGTGCTAAATACAATACGAAACCAAAGGCAATATGGTTAGTCTAGATTATATTGGCAAATTCAATTTGTTACTATTTTGTTAAGGATGTTTTGCATTGGTGTTCATGAGAAATACTGGTCTATAATTTAATTTTTTGTAACACCTTTGAAGGGTTTTAATAATAGGATTGTGGTGGCTTCCTAAACAAGTTAGAAAGTATTCCTTACTTTTTAAATTGTTATAATATTCATGTAGAATTAGTATTATTTCTTTCTTAGGAATTAAATAGAATTTACACATTGGCCAGGAGTCCTCTTGGTGGACAATTCAGAAACTTATAATATCAAAATAGTATGATATTGTCAAAAAGATAAACACAGTGGTAAACAGAACAAAGTCCAAAAATATGCATATACATGTATGGTCAGTTGATTTTTGATAAAGGTGCCAATGTAAGTTATAGGGATAAAGTAATCATTTTAATAAATCATGTTTGATCAACACCATGGTTATATGGGAAAAAATAAGTCTTGAGCCCAACTTCATGCCACACATAAAAACTACAGTGAATTGGATTATAGACGTAACTATAACAACAACTATAAAATTTGTGAAAAAAAAACTATTATTTTGGAGTAGGCAAAGATTTTATAGAAAATTCATAAATAAATAACCATAAAAACTGAAAAAAATCACTTAATCAAAATTAAAACTTTAATTCTTAAAAAAAAAGCACAAAGGAGACAACGAAGAAATAGTACAAAAAAAAGAAGACAAAGTTACTGCTATATGCATCAAGCAAAGGGCTAGGAACCAAATATACTAAAAACCTCTACAACTACAACTTTAGATTTTTGGAACTATTACTAATGCAACTATGTGGATATAACAAAGTAGTAAGTACGGGTCAAACAATCCAACTAAAACTGGTCAAAAGATTCAAAAGATAATTCACAAAGAAGAAATATACCTAAAATGTACAAAGATGCTCAATGTCACAATTAAGGAGATGGAAATGGGAAACACAAAGCATTCTCTAATCTCACCCTGGAAAGGCTAAATTAAGAAAGACTAATTGTAAAGTAAAACATTTTGGCCAAGATGTGGTGTGGCAGGAGCCCTCATCTTTCCTGGTGGGAATATGAAATGGTATAAATATGTTGGGAAAGTTTTTTTATGTCTCTTATAAAGTGAATCACGCATTTAATACAAAACCTGGAATCTCACTAGTCTTTTACATCATTGAAAACAAATGCCCACAAATATGTTTACAAATTCACAGTGACTTCATTCATAACAAACACAGGAACTAACCTAAATATCCATCGATAGATGGATTGATAAACAAATTGTGGTATATACTTATAACAGAATAGCTCTAAACATTAAAAACTATTGCCAATGCAACTATGTGGATAAATCTCAAAGCAGTAAATGGAGGGAAAGCAGTCAGACACAAAAGTTTCATACTGTATGATTTCATGTATATGCAATTCTACAGGCACATCAAATCTTTAATGATATATCGGATAAGCAGTAGTTTAGGATCCAGTGTAGGAAGAGGTTTGACTCCAGAGAACATGAAAGAAGTGTTTTTGGGTCATGGAAATACTCTTTTTTTTTCCTTTCTTCTTCCTTTCTCTTTAGATTATTGAAACCAATACTATATCCTGTGTTGTTGAAAAGTTCCCATCATTTTTTAAGTACACCTTCATTTTATGGCACAAAATGTTCCAAATAAATAGCAATGAAAGATGTCAGGATGAGGCTCAGACCCTGGGAAAAAGATTTGGGATGCCTGAAGGTGGAAGAAGATACAGGTACAGTTGGAATAGTAGACATGCTTTATTCCAAGGCAGTAGCAGGCCCCCACCTTGGGTCATTTCATAGGTCATTTTTATATGCCAGCCAGACAAATAAGGTACATTGCCAACATGATAATATAAGTAGGCACTTGCTCGCAAGCAAATAATTATGACCTTCAGTACACGTGCCAAAGCGGCGTGTTCATGACCTTGGCTACATACTAAAAGCAGAGCCCACCAGAAGCCTCAGAGAGAGAGCCTGACTATAACCATCTTGGACCTGCCCTTTAATAGATATGTGTAACTGCTTAAAAATCACTACATTCAAATCAAGTCAAGTACCTCTTCAAACTCAAAATACACAGCAATCAGTTGAGGCTGACTGCAAAGTCTTGAGGAGCCTAGGTCATGAAAAAGTGGAGGTATATGTGAGCTTATTCTCTATACTACAACAGAGACCTATGTGGGGGGACAGATTAGGTACTGCTGCATTGAAGTAAGGATTGTGGAAGATTCTCTCATTTATACGATAAGTGGAAGATTTTTTTTTTTTTTTTTTACCTCTACTCAGGATTGAAGCTTATATATCCTGTTAGGAGGAAATAAAGATAACTTCAGTGAGAGTTGGGGATAAATACCAACTCACTCAGTCCCTGAAATAACCATGGGATGAAAATACTGAGTCTAATATAAGACCTAATTCTGGACCAGAGCCTCAGAGGGCTAGTGGAGGTAGCCACAAATCTACCAGGCAAGGAAAGATGAACACAAAGTAAAACAAACTGATAAGTGGGCAACCTTCTACTCAAAATCAAATAAAATCCTAAATAACATGAAGATGGGCTAATAAGGCAACAAAATAAACAATATCGAGCTGACAAAATTCTAGGAATAGAAAATTACACAAAGAATTTTAAAATAACTATGCATTAAGTTTGCCAAGAGGTCAACATGAAATATTAGGTTTTGCCTCAGAAACTTCCTCTACTCCATACAGATTAAAATGTTGGATGAACAAAATAAATTCTAAAATCATAGTATCACTGTTTGGTAAGAACTAACCTGTGAGTTCACCAGTGCTAATACAGAAGTAGGCAATTGTGAGTTTGTGTCCTAAATGTTAAAGGGACCTTAAAGAGTATAATAGGAAATGGTAGCCCAGAGACAGGATCACCGCTTGAAGCTGGAAGTTAGGCAAACCTCACAGCATGTGAAGGCTAAAAAATCACCGCAAATCTCTATGCCTATGAAGTGAGGCTAGACAGGCAAATAAAGTCTCACTTCTCATTTCTAGGAACTGAGCCAACCACCTGCTGTCACCATAATTGCCTTGTCAGAGACTCCAATCCCCAGAGAGGCAGTACCTTCAAACCATGATTATTTGGCACAGTATACTATAAAGGGAAAGTATTAATCAATATTCTAGTAAAATATTTTATTTAATATTTTTAGGTAACTATTTGATCAAGTGGCAATAACTTAGTCAATGTCATGCCAACAAAAACAAAAGACCAGATGGCACCCGTCCAAGGTTCACTGGACTAGAATCTATTGGAGGAAACTTCTGGGAGACATGATCAGTAACAGATTCGCATATCTTCCATTGCCCATCATAAGGTTGGCAGCACAGAACAATATGGCAGGGCCATAAATGAGACTCGAGCAGAGAGATCCTGATGCTTGGGCTGCAGGGCTTCAAACTGCCTAAATAAATAAATAAATAAATAAATACTTTTAAAAAGCTCTGACCACTCTTCTGGTGTTATCATGGGTTGTGATTTAATGACAATATGTACAGAATGTGGATTTAGCCATCCCTTCACATCTTCATATTTGCACCTGCTATTGGAGGATAAGCAGCCCAGCCTTGGTGCAGTCAGGACCGGCATCCATGCTTCGCAGATGCTGTTATAAATGAGGGAAGCAAACCACAGGATTTACCATCAGTGTTAATGGCTAGGTATGCACTGGCCTCCTTCCTTGGCACTGTCAGGAAGCTGGAATTCACATTTATGGTTGGCCAGAATTTGTTTCCTTTAGCAATTGGATTTAGCTAGTTTATGAGGAGCTTTGCAGAAGGCATAATCCTCTTTAGGAGGCCAGCAGGGAGAATAGGTTTTGGAGTAATTGATCTTTACCTCTTGAAAATGATAGAGAAAACTGGAAAAATACCATTAATAAACTTGATCTAATGGTTGTTTATAAAACACCACTCCACAAAATCAGAATATATGTGGTATAATATTAAAAAACACAGAAAAACTATTTTCTAAGTGGTTAGTTTTTAAATATTACATACATCTCATTATCTACCCCAATGAAAATTAATTTAGAAACCACTTACAAAACTATTACTTTAAACATCATAAATCTAGAAATTTTAAACATATTCTTAATGCAATTTTAAAAAGTTACAATGTTAAAATTAGGAGGACTAAGTTCTGGTGTTCAATGGCATAGTATGGTGAATATGGTTAAAATAATGTATTACATATATCAAAATAGCTAGAAGAAAAAATGTCAAATGTAATCATCATAAGGAAATGACAAAAGTTTAAGGTATTGGATGTGCTAATTACTTGGATTTGATCATTATTCAATGTTACTAGAATCAAAATATTACATTGTATTCTATAAATATGTATAATTATTATGTACATAGAAAAATTAAAATAAAGTCAGTCAAATGTAAAAAATGTTATACCTAAATTTGAATAGAAAATGAATTAAATGGATCTAACTGCACATCTAGTTGATAATATAATAAAAGATGAATATCTCAAATTAATATATAACAGTAACTACAGTAGGATGTACATTGTAGACAAGAAAATTGTAAGCTGTGTTTATTGAAAACAATTCTGCTGTTATTCTGAAAATGCTATGAATATGCAGGTACCCATAATTGTGTATGCATGTGTATGTCAAGAAAGGGGCTTTCCTGGTAAAGATAAGACTATTTGAGTACCAAAAAGTATAATATTGATGGGTTAAATGACTACTTTAGAAAACTATTTGCCAGAGTACTAGGAATATATGTACTAGGAATATATGAATATATGTATATACAGTGAAATCATTAGAGATTTCTGAAAGAAATTGAAATAATTTGGGTAAATATATGTAACCCAATGCATAGTCATTAATTATACCAAATGTAAATTATGTTCCAGTTAAAATCAATGCTTGTCAAATGGGATGTTAAAAAATTATATACTAATCAGGGAACACAGTTAGCCTTTGATTTTGATATATAATGGGTGTGGGGCGGGTGGGGAGTGAGAAAAGAATGGAGGAACTTTAGATTACTTAAAGGGAAATGGGGGGTATGAAAAATGGTAGAATGAACAGACATCATTACCCTATGTACATGTATGATTACACTAATGGTATGAATCTACATCGTGCACAACCATAGAAACAAAAAGTTGTACCCCATTTGTGTACAATGAATCAAAATGCAGTCTGTAAAAAATGAAAAAAATTAAAAATATATATATACTATCAATAATGAACATCTCTAAAATAGAAAAGAAGAAAAAATTTGAAATAAGTAAAGAAAACAATAACTGATCAAGGAAACAGTATCTAAAAGAATATTTCTATATTAATGTTAGACAAATTATGTCTTTAAGGCAAAAAGTATGATTAGAGATAAACATAATAAATTAGTGAAGAACTATAAACAAAGAAAATTTATTTTAAATTTGAATGTGTCCAATCAAATTTCCTCTAAATAAATAACACAAAATTGACAAAAATTGGCAAAAAATCAAATTCACAAAAATACAAGGAGAGAGAGAGAGAGAGAGAGGGAAATCTACAAGTTGTAGACATTTTTAACAAATCTCATTAATTGATGTAATAAATAAATTTAAATTTCAGTGATATGATAAATTAACCATAGTTTCAGTATATATTCTTTTCAACCACAAATAAATTTTTATAAAAACACATTTTCTACAGACCACAAAGCAAATTAACAAATTAAAAAGGCAAATTTGTTCAAAGCACAAGAAAATACCAATGTTTGAACTAAGGAAATAAATTTCCAATAATTCATGGTTAAGAAAGATATCATATCGGAAATCAGGAAAACTTTTTCACTGAAACATAGAGAAAGTATTATGCATCAAAGTTAACCTGTCCCACATCAACATGGAGGAGTATTACAGACATAATGTTGAGTGAAAAACTCAAAATGCAAGAAAGTGTAGAATATGGTTCCATTGTGAAAGTCAGAAGTAGGCCAAACAAAACTCCATGGCATGATATGCTCGCATAGGAAATTAAAAGTAAAAACAGCAGGGGTGTGGTTAGCATAAAAACCAAACTATTGATTAGAACCAGCTGACAAAAAGATGTTACTGGAGAAACACATGGGAGAGTTTTTGAGAGTTTCTGTCAATGTCTTATTTCTGAACTGCAGTGGTCATTATATGAATGATCACTGTACAAATATTTATTATGTGGTATATTTAAGTCTTTGGTACTTTTCTGTTATGTAGTATCTAAGAAAAATTTCTTTAAAAAGAAAAATGAATAATCATATTTTTGAAAATAAAATCCTAATAATTTTATAAATAGAATAAAATCTATAATAAAACCATAAGATTGAATCAAGTACATGAAAATCTTATGCAGATGCTTGACTATTAAAGAATATCTATTAATAACTGAGAAAATACTAGCCCATATTGTTTTAAAGACAAATACGGCTAAAAGTTAAAATAAATTTTAATTTCAAATTTAACTCTCTTCTAGAGAATAGAAGAATAAGGAAATTATACTACTTTTAGAATGGTATAACCATAGCATAAAAGTAAAACATAAGCAGTACAAGCAAATAAAACTATAGACCAATATCGCTCATCATCATAGACACAACTATCTCAATAAAACTCTAAAAAAAACTTTTACAAGGAATATAAATTCAGGTTAATATTCCAAGGTAAGAAGAATTGTACTATCATTGTAAAAGTTACAAATATATTTAACAAAATTTAACATTTATTCATAATTTAAAAATTCACAATTTTTTAGTAAAAAAGAAAATTTCCTGCTATGATCAAAGATATCTACCCCAAATTGACAGCATATAGTACAATCAATAGGAAAAGGAAAAAACATGTCCTTTAAAATCAGTGACAACCTAGGAATCTAAGTTCTAATTTCTGTTAGTGAACTCAAGTCCCTAGCCAACATAGTAAGAGTAGAAAAAAAGTTAAGGAGTATAAAATTCATAGTAGATGAAAGAAAATTTATAGGTGACATGAAGAAAACAAAAGATTATTTGGAGAGAATATGAAAATTAATAGATTGGTAATTTGGTGTCAGAAATCAAAGTCAGATATTAAAATAATAATTTACTTCAAAATCTAAGTGGCTTTTAGAAATGTAATTCAGAAAAGAGAACATTTATATTAACAAATTCCTATCCTTTATAATTTATTCCAGAAAATAGAAAAGAAATAAAAGGTGCTCATTTACTTAATGAGGCTAATGTACTCTTGATTCTTAAAGTTCAGATTGAAACATTTCAAGAAGAGAAAACTATAGGTAAACTAAATAAATATAATTTATACAATGGTAGAGCATCTTAAAATAATAATCATGAACAATAACTAACCCTGAAGTGATAGATGGTTGAATATCAGGAAAAAAACTACCATTTTAATTCACCACTTTAATAACCTATTAGTTATGTCACTTTATTTTCTAAATGTGGAGAAGTATTTTCATAAAGTTTGAGACCTGTTTAGGAACATAAGGAAAAAGAAAGGAAGGAAAATACTAAAGATTATTTTGAGACCACTCAGTAAATATTTTTCTTAATAGAGAACTGTTAATTCTCCTTATTTTAAACAAAATGAATCTAAGGGTATGCAGTATTAATTCTAGTGAATCTCTATTGAGGAACTACTCAATGCAAACAGATGGGATAAAAAGAGTAAATGAGAGCTATGTGTCACGCAGCATGTATCCCATCATGATCAATACCTCTTGTGCAACAGAACTTGGGAGAAATTCCACAATGTCACATAGGTATGGTTAGCTTGAGAAGGACAGATGTTCAAGCCATGTGTTCATGAGGGAGGAGAAAACAGATATCTGACATCTTTACTTACTGGATTTGTGTTGCGAGTCTATCTTCCTTTTGAGTCTTCTTTTGCATAAGGCAAAGGACAGGTATTACCTATCCGTGAAAGGGTGAACAGACCGTTTGGACACAAGGCAGTCTATACTGGAGTATAGCTGTCATTAGGTGCTGTCCAGTTTCAGGTAACTGGACATAAATGTGTGTCACAGCACAAGTGACATTAGGGAAAGTTTCAACAGTAGAAGGAAAAGTCTTATAGAAAGCACAACCTCTCTTGTTGAAAAAATGGGAATAGGGACCAAGAGGTTTTCCATTTTCTTCCTGAGTAAAATCCTGACATTTTGCCTAATGTTAATATTATAACAGCCATCTTGCAATAATGAAGGTAACACTCTCAGAATGTGTAAACCTGAAGTCCGCCTCTTATTGAAAACATGAAGCCAACGCTACACTGCCTCCCTCCAAGTTCCTTATAGCTATACATCCTTTAGCTTTCTTAGCCAATCTAGCACACTTTTCTTTACATGTAGTAGAACCTAAATTTTTAATTTGTATAATTGTCTACATTTAAAATAAAAGACACCAGAGACCAAATATAGAATCAATGAGAATCTGTTAAAAGGTCTGAATGCAAGATCAGACCTTTAAAAAAACTAAGGAGTATTCTTATGTATTAGCAACACATATTTAAATTTTGGTACAAAAATAATCCATTGTCAACAGCAATTAATATCATTCATTATATAAAAGTAATATTTTTTAAAGACATGTGAAACTTCTGGAGAAATATTACTATAACTATTGAATAACAAAAACTCAATAAATTCTCATACAAGTCACAAAATATATCTACCTTACGTGCAAAATATTGACACATCAAACCACATTAAGTATGAAATTTCTGGAGGAAAATACACTATATGGGAAAAGGAAATACAAATCTTCAGAATGGGGAATTATTTTCTACAAGAAAGAAAGGGTAGGAAAACAAATATTTCTCCCGAGCTAGAAATAGGCTTCCTACTCAACTCAAAATAGAAATTTTATTCAGAAGGAAGAAGATACACTTATTCATAAGTGCCTAGCAAAATGGGATTACTTTTACTCAAGATGTAATAAATAAAAAATTTGTAGGAAAAGAAATTTACCCAAATGTATTACAGAGAGATGATGTAGAAAAATATAAAAATTGAGAAACATGTAGAAGAGAATGAGAGGCACCAATGTGTATCTAAAAAACACAATAAAGCAATATATTAAAAATAGTCCAGTAGTTTGAGATTCCTCCATTCAAGAAATGAAGAGATATGGGTCTTCTTATTGAGGAGAAGGAGGAAGAATGTTCTCAGATGAGAGTCACCCGGTGGAATGGCATTTCTGTTCTCTCTGTCCCTTTACACAGTCTACTTCAAAACAGTGGAGGGACTTATCTACTGAGTGTTTTTGAGAAAAATCACTCTGCCCACTACTTCCTGCTACACAGTGGTGGGGCAGTCCACCTAGAATAAGTAAATATGTCCAGTTCTTGAGTCCAATAATTACACACACTAGACAAACTGACTAAATTTAAGTCCTGTAGCTTGATCTTTACCTAAAATAAAGATATTTGAGCTTCTACTTCTACCTTTTTGTTCCTTATTTAGCAATGTGGTTGACACCCCATGTAAAGTAGACCCTAAATGGTTCTCATGTTACAGAGGTCACATCTGCAACCAGACAAATAAAAAGTAGTCATTTTGACCCACAGAGAAATTCAGTATATTAATTATAAAAATATTTAAAACTATTAGAAAGAAAAGAGAGATTTTACTCAAAGGAATGACTGTTAGTTAAACTAACAGCTGGGGAAAACAAAGGTAAAGCAAAAGTACAGAGTCAGAAACACCTAGGGCTATTTTTCAGATTATGGAGATTTTGTGTAATATTGTATAGATTGCATAGGGCAAGCAGTGGGAAACAGATGGTAAAAGTAATGGAACCTCATAGCAGTAACCTTGGATCCCAAGTCACCTTTCTGGAAACAATGGAGAAATACAAAAGGCCTAACCAATTCTCTCTAATAAGTAGAGGAATTCATATGTAACTGGAGCAGGGAGGAAGAGGATTTGTGTCAGGGAGAGACAAGGAGAGAGGTTGTGTCATGACAGAGCTTTCCTTCTATGTGCAAACTGGAAAACATCTATGGGATGTGAAACTCAGGGTGGATAGAAGAAATACAAAATTCAAGTATTACAACTTATAAGAGATACAGAACTGGAAGTCATAGTATAGAAACAAATAGTTTAGAGAAGAAACATGTTTCCGCTGATATTTTCTTTCCCTACTTTGTCCTTTTGCCCATTCTATTATTAGGCTATTCTGGGTCTACTGCTTTTGAGCATGAATTTTTTAGAGTGAAAATACTGTTCAACTCTTCCTGAATTTTGGCAAAAGCCTGTACTTGTAGTGGAATAAAGAGGACCCTAAGATTTAATGCAAAATATTTGAGGGTTTGAGGAATGAAATCCAAACTACCACCACATTCAGGTTTAGTATAGATTGCCCTAGGTTGAAAGAAGTGGAAATGGATAAATAATAAATTATGAAACTTGACAGGTGAAACCAAGATAGAGAGTCTTTCAGATAAAATGAAAGAGTTCACAGCAGGAAGTCAATGTGAGTTTCCAGGGAGGTAGATGTATAGATCCTTGGACCACAAAGTACATCCACATAAAAAATCACCATATACCAGTTTCATCTGAAAAAGAAAAGGTACTTTTAGAGAACACTTAAATTTAAGATTCTAGAAGAAAAATTAACAGAGGACCCAGAAGTAGGAAGAAAATGAAGAGGATATTTTTATTCATTTATCTGCCTATAATTTTGCACTTTGTGCAGATGCCTTATGCAAGTCATGGTGTATAAAGAAGTGAAAAACGCCATGTACAAACAGAAAAACGCCATGTACAGAGAAACAACATGTATCCCATTTGTTTACAATAAAAAATAAAAATAAAAAAAATGTATAAAAAAAGTGAAAAAATATAGTATTAGTGTTGGCAGCATTGATATGAATTTGTGATTAGCTTAATATGATACACATAAGTATTATAGAAGTGACTGATTCTAATACTGAGGCAAGAAATATAAAAGATGAGCCTGTACTATCTTGTAATTCCATAACAGGGAACCACAACTCACACTCACACACATATGTGTAATGATGAGAATATATCAAAAGGAATCAGAAGCCAAGCGAAAGATCTTCTAATAGCCAAAGCTGAAGCTTTGGGGAATTAAATAGTATCACAGCACAAAGTGTGAAAGAAACACTTACGAGCAAATGCATCTAGACAAAAGTGATTGTATAAATAAATAAATGGGGACGAAGAGGCAAATCTCCCTTGCAAAAAAATTCGAGATAATTTGTATAGATTGTTCATGCTCTAGAGATGGACCATTATTACCCACTTCTTGGGTGCAGCTGTGCATCAGGACTTTCCTCTAGAGAATACAGCACAAAAAGACAGGTGGACAAATCTGACAGACATTACATCTGCTAGTGACCATGCTAATATCAACAGTGATAAATCATGTTGATTATGTATATTTTGGCAATTATATGATGGCAGTTTATTTCTGTTATCTTGCACCCAAAACCTATAAACTTAATCTAATCATGAGAAAAACATGAGATAAATTCCAGTTGAGGGATAGCCTAATTAACACCTGACAAGTACTCCTCAAAGTGTCAAGATTAGCTAAAACACATTTGAACAGAATAGGAATGAGAGGCTGCTTCAAGTCACCCTTTCCTTCCTCAAATTAACTGATCTCATTTCAATTCTTAAAATGGCCAAGAGATGAGAACAATTCAAGACTGTGCCAAACTCAAGGTCTTGGATAATCAGATAACATACTGAAAAAAAATGAAACTAAGAGACACAAGAAAAATCACAATATTAGAAAATGATACCTAAAACTTTATGCATTATAGTTTTCTGTATTTTTAGCAATAATTGGTCTCAACCTTAATTTTTATTTAGACTTCTTACTCTTAAAGGAAAGCAAATGGGGTATCTGACTCAGCTTGACTTTTGGTTGCATTTTCTAAAATTTCTTTAAAACTATTAATAGAGGCTATTATACATTAAAATATTAACAAAATGAAAAAAGAGAAAAAGAATAAATTCTGTCAAACGTTTGGTTTTTCTGCATGCTTTTGCATTCTTCTTCTTTAATCTTCCTTGATTAAATCAATTTTGACACCTGGGTACATAGGAAGTAGAGCGAACCCTTAGCTATCAATTCAAAAGCACCAGTAGTCAAGTTACATAATAAAAAGTCTACTTTCAAATAACATGTATCGTTACACATAAAAATGTTCAAGAAACAACATTTAAGTCAGTCATAAGACAGAATTTAATCTGTTTTTTTCATATTATTATTGTCGGAGGGGAGAGAGAAAGAAAGAGAAAAAGGTAGAGACATGGAGGGGAAGAAAAAAGAATCAGGGTTAAATTAAGTTGTTTGAAGTTGTATAGACTTCCCTTTGTGGCTTCTGTTGAGACAAAAAAAAAAAAAAAGATGTGTGGATGGAAATCTGCATATTTACCTTGAAACAAGAGAAAATACTCAAGAGTCTCAAGTTACTTTTTCACACACACATGCACACAAACACACACACAAATGGTTTCCAATTTATGGCATTATCTTTTGGATAAAATTCACCAAAATATAGAATAAAAATTCAATACTGCCTAAGAATATACAATAAGGGTTTATTCACAAATCATGAAAGAAAACAAGTACTCTGTGTGAATCTGGAAAGAACCTACCATAGATCCTCCCTAGAGGTCCTGTAAACTGCAGCATCTGCTCTGTGTGTAGAGCATCACTCTCCCTCCAGGAACCTCACAAGTTCTCAACTGGGACCAGGAAAAGCAAGGTTAGAAGATCAAGTTCCCTGAATTGATTCCAGTTCTTAGAATAGGTGCCTTTTGTTTTGTTTTATAAGTAATAGGGAGGACTATGGTTTGATCAGCCTTTCTCAACAATATGCCCACAAACATTTCCCTGATCTCCCCAATCCCCTATGTTGATTTTAAACCATATTTAGTAAGTGACTGCACACATTTTTTAAGAGGAACCCAAGCACATTTATAAACATGGTTGCTGCATTAGTGTCCTACACAAAGAACCTAACATCCCCTACTGATGTTGGAAGGTTCATTTTTAAATTGAATGTTCAGAGTGATATAGAGTTTCTAAAGAACTGCTGTTATCTGTTTTGATCATAAATCCATTACTAGTGTCTCTCTTATCGTACTAACCCACCATAGATGTGTCCTCCTTCTCCTTGACTTAATTTCTGGAAATTAAATTGATTTTGCTGTATTTTGGCTTTCTGGTTTCTCTCCTCACTAGCTCAGGAGCTTACTAAAGCCGTAACATTGCATGCTCTGCTCTCTTTTGTTGTGCCTTGAAATATGTTCAGTAAATGGCTATTGAGCAACAATATCTGAAACACTGAACATTTGTTCCATTCAAAGATAAACTAGCTGTTTCAAAATAACACTTCAAGGAGGTGATACTAGTTTCATAAGGCCAGTTTTCAGGTACCAATTGTATTCTACCATAGTACTGAAAGGTATAGTTTAAATGCATTTTCAAGGACATAAGTAAAAGAAATTGAAATATCTAGCCAAAACGTGAAAAGAATCATTCATTTAATTTTGCATTTGTACCATATAACAATCAGTATGTTAAAAAAAATCACTCCAAACTTCAATATTTAAAAAATCTCTAATCTTAAAGCTTTAAATTTTTATTAGGTAAATAAGGACCTTATATCTTTCTTTTTTTTTTTTTTTACGTTTACATAGGGTAATGATGTTTATTTTATTTTTCCACTCCCCCCCACCCCTCCCACCCCTCTTTTCCCTCTACACAGTCCTTCTTTCCTTCATTCTTACCGCTCTCCTTAGCCTAACTCTAAACCTAACCCTAAACCTAATGTTAGCCCCTCCCACCCCCCATTATATGTCCTCATCCGCTTATCAGCGAGATCATTCGTCCTTTAGTTTTTTGAGATTGGCTTATCTCACTTAGCATGATATTCTCCAATTTCGACCATTTGCCTACAAATGCCATAATTTTATCATTCTTCATTGCGGAGTAATATTCCATTGTATAAATATGCCATAGTTTCTTTATCCATTCATCAACTGAAGGGCATCTAGGTTAGTTCCACAATCTGGCTATGGTGAATTGAGCAGCAATGAACATTGATGTGGCTGTAACTCTGTAGTATGCTGATTTTAAGTCCTTTGGGTATAGGCCAAGGAGTGGGATAGCTGGGTCAAATGGTGTTTCCATTCCAAGTTTTCTGAGGAATCTCCACACTGCTTTCCAGAGTGGCTGCACTAATTTGCAACCCCACCAGCAATGTATGAGTGTTCCTTTTTCACCACATCCTCGCCAACACCTATTGTTGCTTGTATTCTTGATAATCGCCATTCTAATTGGGGTGAGATGAAATCTTAGGGTAGTTTTGATTTGCATTTCCCTTATTACTAGGGATGTTGAACATTTTTTCATATATCTGGTGATTACTTGTACATCTTCTTCTGTGAAGTGTCTGTTCATTTCCTTAGCCCATTTGTTGATTGGATTATTTGTATTCTTCGTGTAGAGTTTTTTGAGTTCTTTATAGATTCTGGAAATTAGCACTCTATCTGAGGTATGGTTGGCAAAGATATTCTCCCACTCTGTAGGCTCTCTCTTCACATTTCTGATAGTTTCCTTTGCCGAGAGAAAGCTTTTAAGTTTGAATCTATCCCAGTTTTGATTCTTGCTTTTATTTCTTATGCTATGGAGTCCTGTTAAGGAAGTCTGATCCTAAGCCAACAAGTTGAAGATTTGGACCTACTTTTTCTTCTATAAGATGCAAGGTCTCTGGTCTGATTCTGAGGTTCTTGATCCATTTTGAGTTGAGTTTTGTGTAGGGTGAGAGATAGGGGTTTAATTTCATTCTATTGCATATGGTTTTCCAGTTTTCCCAGCACCATTTGTTGAAGAGGCTATCTTTTCTCCATTGCATATTGTTGGAACCTTTGTCTAGGATGAGAAAATTGTATTTATTTGGGTTTGTGTCCATGTCCTCTATTCTGTACCATTGATCTACCTGTCTATTTTGGTACCAATACCATGCCGTTTTTGTTACTATTGCTTTGTAGTAGAGTTGAAGATCTGGTATTGCAATACCCCCTGCTTCGCTCTTACTACTGAGGATTGCTTTAGCTATTCTGGGTTTTTTATTCTTCCAGATGAATTTCATAATTGCTTGCTCTATTTCTGCAAGGTACATCATTGGGATTTTAATTGGAATTGCATTGAATCTGTATAGCACTTTAGGTAGTATAGCCATTTTGACGATATTAATTCTGCCTATCCAGGAACATGGGAGATCTTTCCATCTTCTAAGGTTTTCTTGAATTTCTTTCTTTAGTGTTCTGTAGTTCTCATTGTAGAGGTCTTTCACCTCTTTTGTGAGATTGATTCCCAAGTATTTTATTTTTTTCGATGCTATTGTGAATGGGGTAGTTTTCCTAATTTCTCTTTCTGAAGATTCATCACTTATGTATAAAAATGCATTGGATTTATGAGCATTGATCTTGTAACCTGCTACTTTACTGAATTCACTTATGAGATCTAAAAGTTTTCTGGTGGAATTTCCTGGTTCCTCTAAATATATAATCATGTCATCAGCGAACAGGGATAGTTTGAGTTCTTCTTTTCCTATTCGTATCCCTTTAATTTCTTTGGTTTGTCTGATTGCTCTGGCTAGAGTCTCAAGGACGATGTTGAATAGAAGTGGTGAAAGAGGGCATCCCTGCCTTGTTCCAGTTTTTAGGGGGAACGCTTTCAGTTTTTCACCATTTAGAATGATATTAGCCATGGGCTTAGCGTAGATTGCCTTTATAATGTTTAGGAATGTTCCCACTACCCCAATTTTTTCTAGTGTTTTGAGCATGAAGGGATGCTGTATTTTATCAAATGCTTTTTCTGCATCTATTGAAATAATCATGTGATTCTTAACTTTAAGTCTGTTGATATGGTGAATGACATTTATTGATTTCCGAATGTTGAACCAACCTTGCATCCCTGGGATGAAACCCACTTGATCGTGGTGCACTATCTTTTTAATATATATTTGTATGCGATTTGCTAAAATTTTGTTGAGAATTTTTGCATCGATATTCATTAAGGATATTGGTCTGAAATTTTCTTTCCTCAATGTGTCTCTGTCTGGTTTAGGTATCAGGGTGATATTGGCTTCATAGAACGAGTTTGGTAGGGTTCCCTCCTCTTCTATTTCATGGAATAGTTTGAGGAGTATTGGAATGAGCTCTTCTTTAAAGGTTTTGTAGAACTCGGCTGAGAACCCATCTGGTCCTGGACTTTTCTTTGTTGGTAGGCTTTTGATGACCTCTTCTATTTCATTGCTTGAAATTGATTTATTTAAGTTGTGTATGTCCTCCTCATTCAGTTTAGGTAGTTCATATGCCTCTAGAAATTTGTTGATGTCTTTGAGGTTTTCTGTTTTGTTGGAGTATAGATTTTCGAAATAGCTTCTAATTATGTTTTGTATTTCACTCGTGTCTGTTGTGATGTTTCCTTGTTCATTCCAAATTTTAGTAATTTGAGTTTTCTCCCTCTTTCTCTTTGTTAGTGTGGCTAAGGGTTTATCAATTTTGTTTATTTTTTCAAAGAACCAACTATTTATTTTGTTAATTTTTCCAATTGTTTCTTTTGTTTCAATTTCGTTGATTTCGGCTCTGATTTTAACTATTTCCTGTCTTCTACTACTTTTGGTGTTGGTCTGCTCTTCTTTTTCTAGTGCTTTGAGCTGTAGTGTTAAGTCGTTTATTTGTTGATTTCTACTTCTTTTTTTGAATGCACCCCATGAAATAAATCTTCCTCTAAGTACTGCTTTCATAGTGTCCCAGAGATTTTAATATGATGTGTCTTTGTTCTCGTTTACTTCTAAGAATTTTTTTATTTCCCTCCTGATGTCTTCTGTTATCCATTCATCATATAATAGTGTATTATTTAGTCTCCAGGTATTGGAGAAGTTTCTGTTTTTTATTCTGTCATTTTTTTACTAATTTCAATCCATTATGATCTGATAGAGTACAAGGTAGTATCTCTATCTTCTTGTATTTGCTAACAGTAGCTTTGTGGCATAAAATATGGTCTATTTTAGAGTAGGATCCATGTGCTGCTGAGAAGAAAGTGTATTCGTTCTTTGTTGGATGGTATATTCTATATATGTCCGTTAAGTCTAAATTGCTGATTGTGTTGTTGAGATCTATAGTTTCTTTATTCAATTTTTGTTTGGACGATCTATCCAGTGGTGAGAGAGGTGTGTTAAAATCGCCTAGTATGATTGTGTTGTGGTCTATTTGATTTCTGTAATTGAGAAGGATTTGTTTGACGTACGTGGATGAGCCAATGTTCGGGGCATAGATATTTATGATTGTTATGTCTTGCTGATTTATGCTTCCCTTAAGCAGCATGTAATGTCCTTCTTTATCCCTTCTGACTAGTTTTGGTTTGAAGTCCACATTATCTGAGATGAGGATGGATACTCCAGCTTTTTTGCTGTGTCCGTGTGCATGGTATGTTTTTCCCCATCCTTTCACCTTTAGTCTATGGGTGTCTCTTTCTATGAGATGAGTCTCTTGCAGGCAGCATATTGTTGGATTTTTCTTTTTAATCCAATCTGCCAGTCTGTGTCTTTTGATTGATGAATTCAGGCCATTAACATTCAGGGTTATTATTGTGATATGATTTGTATTCCCAGTCAATTGACTGATATTTGTTTTTGACATGATTTGGTTTCTCCTTTATTTGGCTATTCCTTTAGGCTAGCGCCTCCTGTTGCTGATTTGCATCGTTGTTTTTCATCTCTTCCTCATGGAATATTTTGCTGAGAGTGTTCTGCAATGGTGGCTTTCTTTTTGTAAATTCCTTTAGCTTTTGTTTATCATGGAAGGATCTTATTTCATCGTCAAATTTGAAGGTAAGTTTTGCTGGGTATAAGATTCTTGGTTGGCATCCGTTTTCTTTCAGGGCTTGGTATATGTTGTTCCAGGCCCTTCTAGCTTTTAGGGTCTGGATTGAAAAATCTGCTGATATTCTTATTGACTTCCCTCTGAATGTAATTTGATTCTTTTCTCTCGCGGCCTTTAAAATTCTGTCTTTATTTTGTATGTTAGGTATTTTCATAATAATGTGCCTTGGTGTGGGTCTGTTGTAATTTTGTATGTTTGGAGTTCTATAAGCCTCTTGTACTTGGTTTTCCATTTCATTCTTCAGATTTGGGAAATTTTCTGTTATTATTTCATTGAATAGATTGTTCATTCCTTTGGTTTGTTTCTCTAAGCCTTCCTTAATCCCAATAATTCTTAAATTTGGCCTTTTCATGATATCTCATAATTCTTGTAGATTCTGTTCATGATTTCTTACCATCTTTTGTGTTTGGCCAACTTTGCTTTCAAGATTAAATAATTTGTCTTCAATGTCTGAGGTTCTGTCTTCCAGGTGTTCTATCCTATTGGTTATGCTTTCTATGGAGTTTTTAACTTGGTTTATTGTTTCCTTCATTTCAAGGATTTCAGTTTGGTTTTTTTTCAGTATCTCTAACTCTTTATTGAAATGATCTCTTGCTTCCCGTATTTGGTCTTTTAACTGTTGATTGGTGCGATCATTTAATGCCTGCATTTGCTCTTTCATCTCCTCCTTCAATGCCTGCATTTGCTCTTTCATCTCCTCATTAGCTTCCCTGATCGTTTTAATTACGTACATTCTGAACTCCCTTTCTGACATTTCTTCTGCTGTGCTGTCATTGGGTTTTATTGATGTAGTATCTAGGTTTGTTTGGGACATTTTCTTCCCTTGTTTTCTCATATTGGTCAGTTGTCAGTGGGACCCTGAGATATTGCAGTTTTCCGCTACTGGCTTATAGTGTCCCGGTAGATTTCCAGTGTATCACCTCCCAGCCTTCAGTAGCCTAATGTCTTGGAGGAATCTGATAAAGCAGCTATTCTGAAGAAAACTGCCCCTAGCCCCCTACTGGTTCCACGGTTTGGAACTGGCTCTGTGCGGAAATGCTCTCACTATGGTCCTGCACCGTGCAGCTGGCCGTGTGGGAGGAGCCCACTGCCGGAGTGTGGAAGGCTACCTTGGGAAGACTCTAGCTGCCCTGCCCGGCTCCAATAAGCCACCTCTATCTGGGCCTGCCACCCAGGCTGAGCTTTACCCAGTGGGCAGACTCACCTGTGGCTCTATTTCAGTCCGAGTCTCTCAATGCCTCCCCTTCTTAACTCCTGGGTTCTGGAGCGACTGGGGGTGCAGTCTCCCTCTAGGCCGCCATCTTGGATCGCCCCATGAAGAGAGCCTGCAGCCGGAGTGGGCAGAGCCGCCTGAAGAGGTCTCAGGCTGCCCTGCCCTGATCCCAGAGGCTGCTTGCGGATCAAGGCTCTCCGCTGATTCGTTGCCGGCGTACGCTGCGCTGCAGTGGCTCCGGGACTCGGAGCTTGTTCTGGTCAGAAAGGCTCTCACTAGCGGGCCAGTTCCGTTCCGAGAACCTGGAGAAGCTGGCTGTGTGGGCGGGGCCCACTGCCAGAGTGCACAGGGCTGCCTGTGAATGACTCTAGCTGCCCTGCCCGGCTCCAATAAGCCACCTCTATCTGGGCCTGCCACCCGGGCCGAGTTTTACCCAGTGGGCAGACTCACCTGTGGCTCTATTTCAGTCCGAGTCTCTCAATGCCTCCCCTTCTTAACTCCTGGGTTCTGGAGCGACTGGGGGTGCAGTCTCCCTCTAGGCCACCATCTTGGATCGCCCCGTGAAGAGAGCCTGCAGCTGGAGTGGGCAGAGCTGCCTGAAGAGGTCTCTGGCTGCCCTGCCCTGATCCCAGAGGCTGCTTGCGGATCGAGGCTCTCTGCTGATTCGTTGCCGGAGTACGCTGCGCTGCAGTGGCTCCGGGACTCAGAGCTTGTTCTCATATCTTTCTTATTCTTAATTCTCCCTAAAGCTATTTGCATTATAAAAACATTATAGTCAGATTTTTAAGAAGAGGTTTTCATAATCAGAATTTTATTGAGTCAAAAGTCACAGAATTCAAGTAAATATCTCTATGGTTCCCTATAGTTTTGGATGTCCTTATCATTTGCACTGGTGATTTTGAATCAACTCATACATCAATAAATATTTTATTATGTCTATGTAAATAGGCAGGTATAAAAGATTCTTCTATCCCAAATGACTCCACACTGCAGTTATGGATGCTGACAAACTGAAAAAAAAAATGAGTAAGTTGCAGCACTGTGAATACCATCAAGTTTATGATGAAAGTGTTAGAAGAAAGCAGAGTTCCAAACTTGAGGGAGGATCTACAGAGCTCCAAAGGATAAAAGATAAAAATAAACCTGGTCTTAAGGATGAATGGAGGTCTGCCAGTTTACAACAGGAGGCAAAGATTATCCAAATAAAAGGATCAGCATGCACCAAGTCAGAGTGTTACAGAGAGGAAGTCATCATGTCATGAGGCACAAATGATAAGATTCTGTACCATCTAAGCAGGTGGTTTTCTTGTTAGCAGGTCTTATGCATTCCTTGCATGTAAGAGATATGTATTCTCTTTCATCTCATTTTCATACTTAATTAGAATAAATCTGCAAGCAAAGAAAAGCCTCAGAGATGTGGATATGACTGCTCTATATTTTCCTGATTTCCAAAGGGTCAGAGTAACAGTGCCACCCAGGAACAAATATGCATGCTTGTTCAGAGACTCGTCCTGCCAAGCTTCTTGGAGAGCTGCTCGGTTGGTGCATCAACTAACAAGGGCACCACAGTTTCACCAGCCTCATTTATTCTCCCTTATACAGAAACCCTACACCAACAATCTACATAAGTTTATAAAACAGACAAGTCTTTGTGATGGGAAAGCTTGCATTATACATCCTGATGTGACCAAGTGGTTCACTGATTTATTCAATATAGTGCTATGAACCAGACCTGAGGTTGGTGCTAAAGACATGAACCATGATTCCATCTATAGGTTATTAGGAGAACACAGACCACTAAGTAGGAAATCACAGTACCAAGTACAAAGAAGTTGAGAAGTTCAGAAATACTGCCTAGAGGAAGTAATATCTAAACTGAGACCTGAAAACATGGCCTATAGATTAGCTAGGAAAAGAGAGATATGTGGAGAAGAACAAGAAACAAAAAAACGAGATTGCCAGATCAGAAAGAAAATACTCAAATCTATCATTTGACATTAAAATAGACAAGTCAAGTCATACAGCTGAGGTTTTTGTTATGTTTGTTTGCTTGTTTTTGTTTTTAACAGCCTGGTTTCAGTTTGGCAACCATCATGAAGAGGCAACAATCATGTAGAGGTACATGGGTAGGCATTAGGGACTATAGTGGATTGCCATGGAAGAAACTAGACTCTACAAAAAGCATGCTTTAGTGGCACGAAGACATAACCACAAATAAATGCATGGAGTGTGGAGGGACAGCAGCTCTAAGGGTCAGGTAACATCTATAACAGAGTCTTTTATGGAGACACAGGTTAGTCTACCTGCACAGTATGATTCTAAACTCTTCCTGACTTAAGTGTTTTAACTCCCACATGGACAGTGATAAAGAGCATAAAAGTGCCCTCATCACTTTATCCTGGTATTAGTTACAAAAAAAATCTGTTGATAAATATTTTAGAATGTGAATTTTCTTTTGTACCTTCAAATGATTCCTCAAGAGACAGAAAAGTAGAGTAACAATAAAATTTATTATTGAGCCAGGATGGTGCCATAAGTTAAAGGAGTTGAGATGAATAATTATACTAGAGAAGCATGAAGTCATTTTCCCTAGCACATTTATTGAGGAGGAGACATTATTCCATATATAAGAAAAGTTATTTTGATAAATATGTGGTATCAACAACTTTAGATTTCAGATAGTGTTTTAAGGAGAAATAAATGTTACCTAAAATCATATAACTTGAAAATATTTCCAAACTACATCCATAAATTACCATACAAAGCCAAGACAATACAATGTCTAAATTCCACTACTAATTTATTAGTGTCAAAAGTTTAAAGAAGTGTACCCATACACATTTCAAATGTGCTTTGGTTATTCATCTCGTCAAGAAAAAATGATTATTTTAACTTAATTGCATGGAAGATTAAAATGTATGTTTAAAATACATTGTGCAAATACTTAAAATATTAATATATAATGATCCCTCTATACCAACATCTCTTCTTGCATTTGGCTTACATTATTTAACACATTTGGATGTCTTAAGTATAATAAAAACATGTTATAATCAAACATCATTATATATACTTACAAATTAATAGTCTATGTTTAATTTGTTTTGATATAATATTATGAACCATTTGGGTTTTTGAAATCTGTTTTCATTTGCATATTCCATCTCTGGAATCTAGATATCAACACTACAATAGTATTTGTTATAGTGAAATTCATGTTTGAGTGTATTGAAGGCTCAGGTCCATTGCTATAACCTGCTTACGAGCCTGAGCAAATCAAACTGGGACAGTATTAGAATTGCTATAAAGCAGAGTTTTTTTTTTTTTTTTTCTCCAAATAGGTTCTCTCCTTTATGTAATTTTTACTTAAATCAAAAAATTCTCAGATTTTAAAATGTTGAACTACCAATCCACTTATAAAGATAACTATAGGCTCTGTCACATGCTTCTCTACTTTTCCGGTTCTTTGAAAAGACAAAAGCCTCCACATAGACCAGTTATTGGGTTCAGAATACTAATGGGGAGAAGGTATAACCTTCAAGATATTTTGGTCCTTTGACCATGTAAATTCCTGGTAAGGAACTCAGCCATAAATTACTGGAAGCAAATCATGCTTCCAGTGGTTGGGGGAATGGGTGTCTTGGTTCAGAAGAGATCTCAGCAAAGTCGATCTATGACAGACTTTAAATGGAAACCTCTGCTCTGCACTGTTAGGCCCTGTGGACACATTTGCAGGTGCCTCTCCGCTTCTACCACAGCATAGGCTGAGTATGTGGAAACACAAGTCCTTCCCCCACTGCTAGCAAAATGTAAATTTATTCCTATGACCACTCTCCCTCCTTGCTTTGACAGTAGTGGCAAACCAAACAGCCTTCAGGGTGTTCCAGGCGAGATGAAACACTGAATTCTGTGGCCCCCCAACCTCCAGACAGTTATTAAATATTATTTTCATGGTGACCCCAAACCCAAGGGCCTCTCATTTAGCTTGAATGCAGATATTTATATGAAAAAAAGAAATTTCCCCACACATAATTTTTGTCTAAAATAGAATGGTGATAATGATAGGAAAGAGGAAGAAGAAAATTTGGATGTCCTTTAGCAAATAGGGTAAAGTATACAACACTTTCTTTGAAACTAGATGAACATACAATTTTCACTGCTATCATATGTAATGACTTATTAAACTTTGAGTTCCATAAAGTTGCCAATTGATTTTGTTTTAAGCTCAAACTATTTTCCTTGAGAAATAGTTCAGTAATCTACAGAGAAGTAGACACAGCATTCCTTTATTGCAATTGAAAGGTAATTGTTTATTGATATTACAACATTTGGAATTACTGAAAATTTCCATATTAAGTCAAGCCTAGTAATGGAATGTCACATTGATATTTTACTTAAGTTTCTTGTGCCTTCACATTTTCAGGTAGTTGCCTTTGTCTATCTTCTTTGAGTCAATAGGCTTTAGTCAAATAAATCAAATGTCTGACAAGGAGGTTCCAAAAATTGCTCTAAAACGAACTATATCTCTTTTAGCTACAGGCTGGCTACATGTATTCACAAATCAAACGTGGAGCCTGATTATTTAAATTAATTCACTGATTGAAAAAACATGAGATACAAAAATGATATTTGGTAGAATTCATATGACTACAAGTGTCCTAAACTCCCAACCTCTACTGAGATTCCCTATTAAGAAGCAGTCTTTGCTCTATTATCTTATTAGACTTCGTTTATATTGATTGAAGTTCTAAAAATTACCTCACACTATGCCCCATTCTTACATTGTTTTATCTCTAGATCTGAAAAAATTACAAACTCACTCCCAGGGGTGTGAGTTATTCAGCACTGAATAATTCCAAGGCACTCATTTTTATTGATAAATTTCTGGGTAGTATATATAGATATGGATTCAGAGGTGCTAGATCAAAAAAGAAAAACATTATCTTGGATAGAATAATTGTATTTATATTACTTATTTGTCAGAGTATCTGGATTCAAATGCTAACCTAGAAGCTGAAAATCTTACAAATTCATTGTTGTTATAGTTATCTGGATTCAGTGCTCTGTGAGATCAGATATTTCTTTGCATGAGAGAAGAAAAATTCAATGTCTGAAAGAGAGGAATGTAGAAATAGTTTTATCATTTGTGACCAATCATCCACCCAGCTGAGAACACTAAAGGCACCCAGTAAACATGATCAACATTAAATATTAGGAGACATCATGGTAAGAAGAGTCTCAGCATCATGAAAAGATAAAAAGAGTAATCTGATTGGGAAACCTGAGAACAAAGTTTAGAACTTAGACTTCTGATAAAGTTGTTTCTATTAA
This sequence comes from Sciurus carolinensis, assembly GCF_902686445.1. Lineage (NCBI taxonomy): Eukaryota > Metazoa > Chordata > Mammalia > Rodentia > Sciuridae > Sciurus > Sciurus carolinensis. The sequence goes on from NC_062222.1 coordinate 83,138,540, forward strand.
AGTCTCTAGGGCTAACACCATAAGAAGAATAGATTAGCCTCAAGGAAGATGCCTGAACATCCCAATTTCCCTAGAACTGTTCCAACCAACTGATAGTATGGTCCCCAGTGTAATCATCAGTAACACCCCTTTAACTTTCTCTCCCTCTCTCTTCTAGTACTGGGAATTGAACACAGGGTCTTATGAATGTTAAGCAAGAACTCTACTACTAAACCATATCCCTAGTTCTTTTTATTATTTTTAAATAATTATTTTTTAAATTTTATTTTAAGACTATCTCCAAAATTATTGAAACTGGTTTCAAATTTTCAATCCTCCTGCATCAGCCTCCTGAGTAGCTGGGATAATAGGCATGAGTCACCACTCCCATAAAAGTCCTCTTTCAACTTTCTAAGGAACCTTGGTTTGGATGTTAAATTATAGATCACCTCGCCAATAGTGATCTTTGGTCTTGTAGAGGAATGTTCCCCTGGGTGAAGCAATTCTTTCATATTATCTTCTAAGTGGAAAATTGGGAAGAACTGCTATGTGCTTACTGTCCTAGATTTTCTTTAAACTGGAAATAAAGACATAAGATTAAGGTGATTGAAGTTTAAGGATTCATAAGGTTTGCTATCAAAATAAACAGAACTACTTAAAGTGGAATAGAAACAAAGAAAGTCCAGTGATTAAACAGGGGTTATCAGTCACGTTAGTACCCAGGGTTTTTTCTTGTTTTCATCCTGCTTAAAGAAAATTACAAAACACAACATCAAATACATGTAGTTTTGGAAAGAAATTAGTTGCTAGACATCTAAGTTTAAGTTCAAAATGATATCACAAAAACGGAAGGAGAGAAGCTAAATGTATATGCCTGCTGTGCTCGTAAAGGAAAAAATTACAAACCATCAAGCAAGGTCAATCCCTCTCTAAAACTAACTTCTCCATTCCTTTTATTGTACAAAGTAGTATAGAGGAAAGAATGTGGGCTTTGTAATCACATACATTTTGTTTAAATTTTATCTCCAATGTGCATTAAATGTACTACTTTTAGAATTTAAGCAAGTTAGTTTCTGAGTCTCAGTTTTCTTTTATTTTAAAATATTTAATTGAAAAGCAAAATTGCATATAGCGGTGGTACACAGCTTGAATGATTCCACGTTTTATGATTACCACAATCAAACTGACACACTCAGCACCACCCATGTTTGCACATTAGATCCCCAGAGCTTCTCCATTTATAACTTAAAGTTTCTACACTTTGACAACACCCCATTTCTCATCCTCTAATCGCTAGCAATCATTACTTTACTCTCTGCTTCTATGAGTTTAGCTTTTCAAGATTTCACATATAAATAAGATCAGACAGTATTCATCTTTCTGTGATTGACTTATTTCACTTAATATAATGCTTTCCAGGTTCATCCATGTTGTCATAAATGATGGCATAAATGATTTATGACTGAATAAATTTCCATTACAGATATAGATAGATATCATAATATCTTTATTCATTCGACCACTGATAGATAGGTTGTTTCCATATCTTGGCTATAACAAATAATGCTCCAATAAACATGTAAGTACCAATTCTTAATTTTGCTCTTGTCAATGATAATTTTAGTTAGAATACTAAAAGCACAGGCAACAAAAGCAAAAATAAAGTGAGATTACATATTTTTTAAAAAAGCTTCTGCACAGCAAAAGAAAATCAACAAAATGAAAATGTAATCTAAGGGTTGAGAAAAATATTTGAGTCTCAAAATTCCTATCAGTTAAAGGGATATATTTTACCCACTTACAGTATATGGGTATATTTATTCCCACCTGGTAGAACTATCATAACATTAGAAATAAAGAAAACCAAGCACTTGGCATAGTGCTGGGACAGGATAGGTTTTTATAGTTCTACTAGAGGGCAATGTAACTATTTATGCATATAGTTAATATAACTAGTGTTCTATACTAGAAGAAGAATTTTTTTTTTTTTTAGCTGAAGTTTGCAAACTGGGAAGTAGTGTTGAAAGTTCATCTCTGTCAGAGGCTAACTTATAGTAGTAACTTATAGTAGACACTGCCTAAAGCATTTTACATTTACAATCTCATTTAATCCTCACACTTATATGATACTTACTATTATTTTTCCAGTGTTACAGATCAGAAAATAGAAACACAGAGCAATCAAGCAGTAGGCACTGGGATTTGCACCCATGGAGTTTTTAAAGAATTAATTCCTAACCACTATAGTCTTTCATGAATGAATCCAAATGATGCAAACTAGTATTTTCAAATAATATCAAACTAGAATTTCTCAAGGAAATAATTTGTACGTTGCTTTAGGTAAAAGAATATATATGAACTCAAAGGAGGAATTTCTGCAGCTTGCATAGTTACTGTATGAAAATTAATATTAACAATCTTCCAAAGAAGTTGCCTTTATATTTTGTAAGAGAACACAGCTTTATAAAAATGTTGCCAACAGACATGTTGACTGACACTCTGCTTCAGCCTGTCAAGAAAACTTCAGAAGGGAAAAGAATAAATTTGATTTCAATTTAGGCTGCCTTTCATTATTCAGAAATCATAAATCCTTTTAGATAGAAATTGGTTATATCCAAATGTAAGTACTACTGCTCTTCACTTGTTTTTTTTTTTTCTTTTAATCTTTTGGAAGATTTAATGGAAGAAAAGATTTCATATACAACAGTAACAAAAATATATTAATATATCTGTCAATAAAAATGTGAGACCTATTAAAAATAAAATACCACAGAAGCCAAAAAAATAGTCTTTCTACAAATAGAATGACCATATTGTTGCATAAATTAATTTGTAAATTTAAAAAATCTCAATGAAAACTTAACAGTTTTAAGATGTATCGCCTGATGCTAAATTTGGCGAAAAAAATAAACATAGAAGTGGGACCAGCACTAAAACACATTAAGACTTTTTTAAAAGCCTAAAAATTTAAGAGTATCATACTGGTCTGTTATCAACACAGAGTGACCAGATGTAAGTACCCTCTTATACAAGAGAATATCATCTCAAATCACTGGGAAAAAGTAGTAGTCATCAATAAATGTTATAGAGGTAAGTAAAGTAATATCCCTGCTTTACCTCATATACCATGATGAATTCCATATGTACCAAAGATAATTTTTTAAATAACACACTCATTAAATAATAAGAATATTTGAAATTTTTTTCTTTACAAATCTGGAGTTAGCAAGAACTATCTAACCTTTCATGACTCAAAATCCCCAAATCATAAATTATTTCACTGTACTTTTTGTTACATAAAAATCAACTTTTTATGGAAAGAAGCATCATAAATAAACTTTTTAAAAAAGACAACTGAGGGAGATATTTATAGTTCATATTACAAAGAACTATCCTTCCTATCATGTAAATTGACAAAATCATAACCCTTTGAAATATAGAAATAGAAAATAAAATTTGGTATTAAAAAACAAGATAATTAACTCATTAAAAATGAGAAATGTAAATTAAAACTGTGAATGAAAGACCGTTTCCATTGGCAAAAATCCAAAGTTGACTCACATACTCTATTGATAGGACTCTGGAGGAGGAAGCATTTTCTCATGCATTCTGATAACTGTGTGTAAAGTCACCCAAACTATTGTGTTGTGGTCTATTTGGTTCCTGGAATTCAGGAGGATTTGTTTGACCTATTGGATATGCTGTTGTTTGGGGCATAAGTATTTATGATCATTATGTCTTCCTGATTTATGGTTCCCTTAAGCAGTATGAAAAGTCCTTCTTTATCCCTTCTGACTAACTTAAGCTTGAAGTCCACTTTATCTGATATAAGGATGGAAATCCCCGCTTTTTTACTGAGTCCATGTGTGTGGCAGGTATTTCACCATCCTTTCACCTTTAGTCTGTGGGTGTCTTTTTCTGAGATGAGTCTCTTGAAAGCAGCATATTTTTGGGTCTTTCTTTGTAATTCAATCTGCTAGTCTATGTCTTTTAATGGATGAGTTTAGGCCATTAACACTCAGAGTTATTTTTGAGATATGATTTGTATTCCCAGTCATTTTGCCTTATTTTTGGTTTTTAACTTGACTTGGTTTCTTCTTTGATTGGCTTTTCCTTTAGGGTAGTTCCTCCCTTTGCTGACCTACATTGTTGTTTTTCATTTCTCCTCATGGAATACTTTGCTGAGAATGTTTTGTAGCACAGGCTTTCTATTTGTAAATTCTTTTAACTTTTGTTTATCATGGAAGGATTTTATTTCATGTTCAAATCTGAAGGTTAGTTTTGCTGGATTTAAGATTCTTGGTTGGCACCCATGGTTTTTCAGAGCTTGAAATATGTTGTTTCAGGCTCTTCTAGATTTTGTGGTCTGGGCTGAGAAATCTGCTGATATCTATATTGGTTTCCCCCATATATAATCTGATGCTTTTCTCTTGCAGCCTTTAAAATTCTATCTTTATTTTGGATGTTAAGCATTTTCATCATAATTTACCTTGGTGTGGATCTGTGGTAATTTTGTACATTTGGTGGTCTGTAATCCTCTTGTATTTGATTTTCCCTTTCATCTTCAGGTTTGGGAAATTTTCTGGTATTATTTCATTGAATGGATTGTTCATTCCTTTGGTTTATATCTCTGTGCCTTCCTCCATCCTGATAATTCTTAAATTTGACCTTTTCATGATATCTCACAGTTCTTGGAGATTCTGTTCATGATTTCTTGCCATTTTCTGTGTTTGGTCAACTTTATTTTCAATACTAAATATTTTGTCTTCATTGTCTGAGGTTCTGTCTTCCAAGTGATCTTGTCTGTTGGTGATGCTTTCCATTGAGATTTTTATTTGGTTTATTGTTTCCTTCATTTCAAGGATTTTTGTTTGTTTTACACTCTCTCTTTGTTGAAATGATCTTTTGCTTCCTGCAATTGCTCTTTTAACTGTTTATTGGAGTGATCGTTCATGGCCTGCCTTTATTCTCTTATCTCATCCTTTGCTTCACAAATCATTTTAATTAAGTATGTTCTTAACTCCTTTACTGACATTTCTTCTACTATGCTGTCATTGGAGTCTATTAATATAGAATCTAGGTTTGTTTGGAACACTTTCTTCCCTTGTTTTTTCATGTTGTTCACGTGTCTTCCCCTCTAGTAGTGCACGTCTGGGGTATTGCAGTTTCCCTCCTATAGGCTTATAGTGATCCTGCAGGTTTCCAAAACCTCTTCTTTAAGGGGAAGATCAATATTAGCAGCACCCCATACAGACAAATATGCAGCCCTAAACCAAATAGCTCCTATGAAGACATTAACAGTGTTGTCATAATAAACAGAGCATGAGTTGAATTATTATCTACACTATAACAAATAGATTTGCAATCAGGTCTACAGTTTCTAATGGTGGACAAAGAGGATGAGGAGGGGTTTAGGATGTAACTGTTAAAGGGATAAGAAAAGAGTATTTAGAAGTACCAGCTGGCAGGAAGAGTGAAAGAGGAATCCAAAGAAGTTGGTTGTTAGCATGAGAAAAGGGAGAAAGAGACACTGAGGAAACAGGTAAACAAAAGGAAAATAGAGCAAGAAAAATAAAGAAATAAAAACTTTAAAACTTTCAAAAAGGAGAAAAACAAATCTACAATACAATAGTCATATACCATTCAGACCTCCCAGTCTTCAGTAGCCTGATGAATGAGAGGTACCTGACAATGAGCTTCTAGTCTCCAGCAGGCATCTCAGGATGGGATTTGCCCCACCTCTAGATGGCAGCTTCCACTTCCAGGATAAACCAAGATGGCTGCACTGACTTCCAAACGTTTTGAAAAATGGGGAGCCTCAGAGTCGGTTGTGGGTGGTAAGTTCATGAGGGGCACAGTCAGTTGGGTCAGGGGTCCTGCAGGTCCTGGCTGTTGTCCCAAAACAGTGGCAGCCACGGGTAAGCAAACTTGCATATATACTGTGACAACAGATTTCCAGGCAACAACAGGCAGCAGGCGATCCACTGGCCATCTGCGGTCTACAGGTGGATGTTCAGCAGGTGGACCTGTGGTGGTAGGTGATGGGTAGGTGAAAGGCAGGTGATGGGAGGTGATGGGCAGGTGATGGGCAGGCAAGAGGCAGGCAAATGTGCAAATGCAGTGGTAGAGGGCAGTCAGTGATCGATTTGCACTCAAAAAGTAGTTTATATTCTGGCAGACTGTGGGTGATCATGATGGACAAATGGGGTAAACAGCAGGGGATCGATGAGCAGCAAAGACTGTCTCAGAGAAACAGATTTTCCTCTGCTTGAATCAGAGTTCCGCGGTGACAAGAAATGCTGCCTCCCTCTAGTACACCATTGGATCTCTTGATTTTCTTTCTTGGTCATTTAGTATTTATTTTTCAAATGACATATTACATTGCTGGTCAATTTCATTTACATTGGTGTTTATTTTTCTATTTTCCTTTTATATTGGAAGCATGGTATGTAACTGCTTTAATTGATATAACAGCCAAACTAACAACCCAGTATTTTCATTTAATTGTAGGTAATTTTTTATTTCTAATTCTATAGGATGCACTTATTTGCAAAGGTAAATTTCTAAAATATGAGGATTTGGCATTTTTCTTAGTTTTACTTATTTTTATCTATCTTATACATCATTTTTTTTTACTTCTTCTTTTGATCTATACACAGGTTAATATTCCTAAGAATTTTCTAATATATACATTTGTTAAGAAAATTCAAATTTTTGATTTATGATATTTCTTAATATTCTTGAAAATCTTAATTCACAATAGGAAAAAGCATACCAATCATATATTCTGTATCTTCCATATGAACATGAACTTCACATATCCCTTTAAATAAATTCAAGAGGTTGATTTACTATTTCAAACTCAGTAATAGTTTTCTTGGTAATGTTTCAAAAAGCAGAAACAGTCCCAGAATTATACCACTTGGGACACAGTTCCTTCAAGGTTAAATTTTTATTTAGTGCACTTTGTAGCAATTGACTTTTGGTTATAAATTTGAAAACCTTTTCAGAGTCATAAATATGAAAACCGTTGATGTGGCACCTATCAATGAATAACTGATGAATGAAAACAGGAACATTTCTTCTGAAGAGCAGGAAGGACCTTGATTTTCTTTTCTTGATTTTAGCCCTAGTAGATGGATTTAATAGACTATGCAGTTTCAATGCTCAATATGAGGAGAAAGTTAAGTTGGACACACTTTGCTAACCACTCTGCTAAGATCAGTTATAGGAAAGCTTCGGTCCTTGGTAAGCTGACATACAAGAGTAATTCCTTTATTAGATTTATGACCACAGTCTAGCATAATGTTAAGAACATACTTTCTGGAGTCTGCCTCCCTTAGTTTGATTCCTGGTTCCAGTTTTTACTAATATGACTTTGGGCAAGTTACTGAGCTTCTCTGTGCCCTAGTTTCCTCATTTACACCCACCTCAATGTTATAATGAGGACTAGTGAGCTGACACATGTAAAGTGCTAATAACATTTAAATTCCAGTATTTTAAAAATATTGTACATATAATCTAGCTACCTAATAAAAATGTACTGAAATAAAATTAACATTGCCCAAAAAAAAGTCATAATCCTCCATCAATATTCATTTTAGATAAAAATAGAACAATGGTTTTCAAGGGGTAGAATCCAAACCAGCAACATCAGTATCACCTGAGAAACTGCATATTTTACCACAGACTGACTAAATCATATACACTTGGGTTAAAATCCAGCCATTTGTGTTTTAGCAACCCTAAAACATAACCCTAAAACACAAATTCCTCTTGTATTACAAAACATATAAGCTTTTCAAATCAATGCAGCATGTTTTCTAAAAAATCTCATTTTGTTTGTCCCATTTAGGCATTTTTCATATTCACATGCAATGATCTTCTAAGGCATAATTCTATATGGAAATCAGACAGTGATCATCATTATTGCTATATGGATATCTGATGTTGCTTCTTTTGATTTGAATACAACGTGTCCAAAGAGAAAGAGAAAAAAAAAATAATAATTTCCCTCTTTAGAACTATAGCATTTTAATACATGAAGAATTTCACTTAAACTTTTCCTTTCTTTCATTTGGTGTTATCGTTTTGTTTTCTTGAAAGAATTATGGATGAGCTTGGATTATCAAGACTATGTTCTCCTTCAGTCATGAAGTGGTCTTATGTATTAAGGTTTATTAGTCCTTGAAATAAAATTTATAGCAGTAAGATTTATGTTAGCACATTTTAATTTTTATGTTTTGATTCTTAGAAAAAAATACACTAATATAAGATACTTAGTTTTAGAAAACACCTACTCATATTATTTATTATACCTGAGATTCTTAAATTTTATTTCCTCCTTAATGCTCATAACATGATATTCACAGGTTCAACATATTCCTGTATATCTATTTCAATAAACCCAAAAACCATTTATGAAGAAAAAAATGCAAATAGTTCTACTTGCCCTTTGAGGTGGACTGAACATGGAATTCATTAATGAATTTATTGTACCATTTAAAACCTCTAGAACATGTTGAAGTGCAAGAAAATATAAAGAAATCTAACTTTTTAAAAAATGTGTCACTGGTTTAGAGAAAATTAGCAAATACTACTCATCTTCACTAAGTACAGAAATAAGATAGACTAATATTTTTTTCTAGGTATTTCCTTAACAGCAATTATATCACCAAATAAAGGATTCTTGCAGGGAAATTTTGAGTCTTACAACAATAGTAGGTCTCTTTTAAAATTTAAAAAATAGTAGTTTCTTTTCAACTTGGATACAATTTCAAAATCACTAAATCTCACCTGAATCTGAGTTGGAAAGAGGCATCCCCTAAAATATATTTTTTTTTACTTTACTATTTTCATTGTGAAAAAATATATGTGTATATATATATATATATATTTGTGTGTGTGTGTATATATATTATATATATATATATGTGATTTACCACCTTGTCCATTTTAAAGTATACAGTTGAGTAGTATTGAGCACATTCTCACTGCTTTGCAAACACTACTCATCCATCTCCAGAACACTTCGTCTTGCAAAGCTGGTGCTCGCCCATGCCCTTCCCATGCTCTGGCAACCACCATTCCACTTTGCGACTCTGTGACATGAGATTAAGTAACTCACAGAGGTGGGAACACAAAGTATTTGTCTTTTAGTGTCTGTGTTATTTCACTTGGTATAGTGTCCTGAAGGTTCAGCAAGTACGTATTAGAATTTCCTCTTTTTAGAAAATATTGGTAAGGAGTGACTTACTTTCTTTGATTTTGATATTTGTTTTTATATGTCTTACAAGGTTTGCATTTCTAGCTTCTTTGCATACTTAATTTTTTTTGTAGTGAAATTTCTTTCTCATTTCCTTTTGTGTATATTCTATAGCTATGTTCTTCATAATTAATATGTAAATTTAACATCTTCAGGTTTGGATTCATACCATCTTAACTTTATAAACATACAAAAAACTCTGTTCCCTTATATCTCTGTTCCCAGTTCTTTCAGTTTCTGCTGTGTCAAAATTAAATCTTTATACAATGTGTTTCTGAAAACAAACTCCTATTTTTTTAAAAGAATTAACCTCTTAAGTCATAGTAAAATGTGGCATTACAAACTGGTATTGTATGACTGTGTCCCTCAAAAAGTATGTGTTGAGAACAATCCCAATGCAACAGCACTGTCAATGCTGAGAGGTGGGGCTTAATGGGAGGTGTTGAGGTCATGAGGACACCACCCTCAAGAATATTTTAATGTTGATTGCTGAAGAGCTTGAGCCTGAAAATTTGATCTCCTCTTTCAAGTGATCCTGCTCTTCAGCCTTCAGCTATGGGGTGATGTACTAATAGGCACTTGGCTGATGCCAGCATAATTAATATTGGACTTCCCAGCCTCCAGAACTGTGAGAAACAATTTTTCTTTATAAATTTTCTAGTGTGTGGTATTCTGTTATAGAGACACAAAACCAAATTTATACCACTAGATTTTTAATTAATAACTATTATTACTAGAATGCTATCTCTCATAACTGCTCAAGCATTTGCCTTTACTGAGATCTTCATTTCTTCAAATGGCTGTGAGTTACTGTCTAGGGTCTTTTAATTTCAACACATAGGAATCCTTTTAGTACTTCTAGGGCAGGACTAATGGAAGTGAATTTCCTTGACTTTTGTTTATCTGGAAATGTTGCTGGACTATTTTGCCAAATATAATATTCTTGATTGATCAGGGTTTTGATTTGGTTTTTGGCATTCTGAATATATCAGCCTATTGCTTTCTGACCACCAAATTTTCCGATGAAAATATTACTGATTATCCTTTTGAAGACCCTTGTATGTAAGATGTGGAACCTCTCATTGTTCTTAAGAGTCTTTGTCTTTGGTATATGATCATATCTCTGGATGAGCCTCTTTGAATTCATCCTACCAAGAGTTTTGGGTTTTTTAATATCTTGGATGTTTATATTCATCTCTTCCTACTTTTTGGGGGGATTTTCAGCCATTATTTCTTTAAAAATGCTCTTCTCACTTCTCTTTCTCTTCTGCTTCTGTAAGCACAAAGCAATATATGTCAGTACATGTGACTGCGTTCAACAAGTACCTTATGCTGTTCAGCTTGCTTCGATCTTTTTTGTTATTATTGTTTTGTTACCCTGACTGGATAATTTTCACTTCTTTGAATTGACTGACTCTTCTCCTTGCTCAAATCTGCTTTTAAATTCCTCAGAATGACTTTTTCCTTTCAGTTATTGTATTTTTCAAGTCAATTTTGTTCATAATTATCTTCTTGACTTTCTCTTTGTGTGGCTTTAGTTCTTTGATCATCTTTAAGACAGTTTTAAACTCTTTGTCTAGTAAGTCCACCATCAGACATGCTCCTGGGTCAGTTTCTTCTAGTTTATTATATTCCTCCAAATGCACCATACTTTCCTGTTTCTTTGTATGCTTGATATTTTCTGTTGGAAACTGAATATTTAAATTTAATAATATGGTGATTCTATATATCAGATTCTCCACCCTCTTACCTGGGGTTTGCTGGATTTTTAAAGTTTGTTTGTTTGTTTTTGCTTTTTATTAATATGGTAAGATATCTCTGTGCTAAAGATAAGTCCAATGTGTTAACTGAAAAGTCTTTTCAGGTCTTAGTCTGTGCCTTTCTGTGTGAACAGTGACTTTCTAATTTCTCTTGCATATGTGTTGCTTTTAAATGTCCTCAGCTCTAATACCTGGTTTCCAAAAGGGGAAAAAGAAAAATGAAGGGGAAAAATGGATAGTGACCCTATAAAACTTCCAAAGATCACTTTAGCTGAAGAAAGGAGTGTTTCAACAATAGGGGAAAGTGCCAGGAAAATGACCAATGCCTCTTTGTGTGTCTGTGATCACAACAACCATCAGCTATCAGAGGTTATCAGAGCGGTTGTGCTCCTAGAACACATACACAGTTTCCTGCCACATGATTGGGAGACTGTGCTATGAGCTTCAACTGACAACTGCAACGTGTATCCAGGCCTTTCTCTGGAAGTTACAGGCCTTCAAAAAACTCCACAGTCACAAACATTTGCAACAGACATATTCTTTTAACAGATTTGTTGTCTATGTTGGAAGACAGATTCCCACCACTTCCTACTCTGCCTTTTTCCCCCCAGAACCCTCTCCTAAGATCTTAACCAAATAATTGTTTGCCTTGACTCTTGTGTAGCATAGTGCTGACCACACAAAAAGATTGCTTTTTTAAAAATTTTTACAGACTGAATTTTGATTCATTGTACACAAATGGGGTACAACTTTTCATTTCTATGTTTGTATACAATGTATATTCACACCATTCATGTAATCATAACTGTACATAGGGTAATAATGTCTGCCTCAGTCCACTATCATTCCTTCCTGCATCACATCCCCTCCCACCCCAATTCCCTCTATACAATCCAAAATTCCTCCATTCTTCTCTTGACTCCCGCCTGACAGCCCATCCTGGTTACGTATCATTATCCACTTATCGGAGAAAATATTTGACCTTTGGTTTTTTGGGATTGGCTTATCTCGCTTAGCTTAATATTCTCCAACTCTATCCATTTACCTGAAAATGCCATAATATTATTATTCTTTATGGCTGCATAATATTCCATTGTGTATATATATCACAGTTTCTTTATGCATTCATCTGCTGAAAGAATCTAGCTGGGTTCCACAATCTAGCTACTGTGAATTGAGCAGCTATGAACATTGATGTGGCTGTGTCACTGTAGTATGCTGATTTTAAGTCCTTTGGGTATAAACCGAGGAGTGTGATACCTGGGTCCAAAGTTGGTTCAAATCCAAGTTTTCTGAGGAATCTCCACACTGCTTTCCAGAGAGGCTACACCAATTTGCAACTGGACCAACAATGTATGAGTGTACCTTTTTCCCCACATCCACGTCAACACTTATAATTGATTGTGTTCTTGATAATAGCCATTCTAATTGGAGTCAGATGAAATCTTAGGGTGGTTTTAATTTGCATTTTTCTAATTACTAGAGATGATGAGCACTTTTTCATATATTTGTTGATCCCCTGTACATCTTCTTCTGTGAAATGTCTGCCCCATTCCTTAGCCCACTTATCAATTGGGTTCTTTTCATTTTTGGTGCAAAGATTTTTAGGTTCTTTATAAATTTTGGAGATGAGTGCTCTCTCAGAATTGTGTGTGGCAAAGATTTTCTCCCACTCTATAGGCTCTCTTTTCACATTGATTGTTTCCTTTGCTGAGAAAAAGCTTTTTAATTGAATCCATCCCATTTATTGATTCTTGTTTTTATTTCTTGTGTTCTGAGGGTCTTGTTAAGGAAGTTTGGTCCTAAGCCAAGATGATGAAGATTCGAGCTTACGTTTTCTTCTATTAGGTGAAGGGTCTCAGGTCTAATTTCTAGATCCTTCATCCATTTTGAGTTGAGTTTTGTACAGGGTGAGAGATAGGGGTTTAATTTCATTTTACTGTGTTTGGATTTCCAGTTTCCCCAGCACCATTTGTTGAACAGGCTATTTTTTGTCCATTGTATGATTTTGGCACTTTTGTCTAGTATGAGATAACTGTACTTATGTTGGTTTGTCTCTGTATCTTCTATTCTATTGGTCTAACTATCTATTTCAGTGTCAATACCATGCTGTTTTTGTTACTATTGCTCTATGATACACTTTAAGGTCTGGAATTGTATACCTCCTGCATCACTCTTCCTACCCAGGACTGCTTTGGCTATTCTGGGTCTTTCATTCTTCTAAATGAATTTCATGATTGCTTTCTCTACTTCTATGAGCTACATCACTGGGATTTTAACTAAAATTTCATTGAATATGTATAGTGCTTTTAGTAGTATGGCCATTTTGACAATATTAATTCTGCCTATCTGAGAACATGTGAGATCTTTCCATCTTCTAAGGTTTTCTTTAATTTCTTTCTTTAGTTTTCATTATAGAGGTCTTTTACCTCTTTTGTTACATTGATTCCCAGTTTTTTTTTTTCCTTTGAGGCTATTGTGAATGGAATATTTTTCCTGATTTCTCTTTCAGAGGATGAATCACTTATGAATAGAAATGTATTGAATATATTTGTGTTGGTTTTATATCCTGCTATTTTGCTGAATTCATTTGTTAGTTCTAGAAGTTTTCTGGGGGAGTTTTCTGGATCCTCTAAATATAGAATCATATCATCAGCAAATAGGGATAGCTTGGGTTCTTCTTTTCCTATTCATATCCCTTTAATTCCTTTGGTCTGTCTTATTGCTCTGGCCATAGTTTCAAGGATGATGTTGAATAAAAGTGGTGAAAGAGGGCATCCCTGCCTTGTTTCAGTTTTTAGAGGGAATGCTTTCAGTTTTTCTCCATTAAGAATGATGTTGGATGGGTATAGCATAAATAGCATTTACAATGTTGAGGTATGTTCCCACTATCCCTATTTTTTCTAGTGTTTAGAGCATGAAGGGCTATTGTATTTTGTCAAAGGCTTTCTCTGCATCTATTGAAATAATCATGATTCTTAACTTTAAGTATATTGATGTGGTGAATTACATTTATTTATTTCCAGATGTTGAACCAAATTTGCATCCCTGAGATGAATCCCACTTGATCACAGTGCATGATTTTCTTAATGTGTGTTTATATGCAATTTGCCGGAATTTTGTTAAGAACTTTCGCATCTATGTTTATCAGAGATATTGGTCTAAAGTATTCTTTCCTTGATGCATCTTTGTCTAGTTTTGGTATCAGTGTGATACTAGCTTCATAGAATAAATTTGGAAGGGTTCCCTCATTTTCTATTTCATGGAATACCTTGAGGAGTATTGGTATTATTTCTTCTTTGAAGGTCTTGTAGAACTCAGCTGAGAATCCATCTGGTCTCAGGCTTTTCTTGGTTGTTTGGTTTTTGAAGACTTCTTCTATTTCATTGCTTGAAATTGATCTGTTTAAATTGTGTATGTCCTCCTGGTTCAGTTTGGGAGGATCATATGTCACTAGAAATTTGTCAACATCTTCAAGATTTTCTATTTTGTTAGAGTTTAGACTTTCAAAGTAGTTTTTAATTATATTATGCATTTCAATGGTGTCTGTTGTGATATTTCCTTTTTCATCCTGAATTTTAGTAATTTGAGTTTTCTCCTTCTCTTTGTTAATGTTGCTAAGAGTTTATTCATTTTGTTTACTTTTTCAAAAAACCAACTTTTTGTTCTGTCAACTTTTTGAATTGTTTCTTTTGTTTCAATTTCATTTATTTCAGCTCTGATTTTAATTATTTCCTGTCTTCTAGTACTTTTGGAGTTGTTCTGTTCTTCTTTTTCTAGGACTTTGAGCTGTAATGCTAGGTTATGTAGTTGTTGACTTTTTTTTCTTTTTTTGAATGCACTCCATGAAATGAATTTTCCTCTTAGTACTGCTTTCATAGTGTCCCAGAGATTTTGATATGTTGTATCCTCATTCTCATTTACCTCTAAGGATTTTTTTTTATCTCTTCCCTGATGTTTTCTGTTATCCATGCTTCATTCAGTAGCATATTATTTAGTCTCCTGGTGTTGGGGTAGTCTCTATTTTTTTATTTTATCATATTTTTCTAATTCTATTCCATTATAATCTGATAGAACACAAGGTAGTATCTCTATTTTTTGAATTTACTAAGGGCAGCATTGTGGCATAGCAAATGGTCTATTTTAGAGAAGGATCCATGTACTGTTGTGAATAAAGTATATTCACTCATTGATGGGTAGAATATTCTATATATGTATGTTAAGTCTAAATTATTGATTATGTTATTAAGTTCTATGGTTTCTTTGTTCAATTTTGCTTGGAAGATCTATCCAGTGATGAGAGTGGTATGTTAAAATAACCCAGAATTATTGTGTTGTGACCTATTAGATTCCTGGAATTGAGAAGAATTTGTTTGACCTACATGGATGTGTTGTTGTTTGGGGCATAAGTATTTATGGTTCCCTTAAGCAGTATGAAATATCCTTCTTTATCCCTACTGACTAACTTCAGCTTGAAGTCCACTTTATCTGATATAAGGATGGAAATTCCCGCTTTTTTACTGAATCCATGTGTGTGGTAGGTTTTTTCCCATCCTTTCACCTTTAGTTTGTGGATGTCTTTTTCTATGAGATGAGTCTCTTGAAAGCAGCATATTTTTGGGTCTTTCTTTGTAATTCAATCTGCTAGTCTATGTCTTTTAATGGATGAGTTTAGGCCATTAACATTCAGAGTTATTTTTGAGATATGATTTGTATTCCCAGTCATTTTGCCTTATTTTGGTTTTTAACTTGACTTGGTTTCTTCTTTGATTGGCTTTTCCTTTAGGGTAGTTCCTCCCTTTGCTGACCTACATTGTTGTTTTTCATTTCTCCTCATGGAATACTTTGCTGAGAATGTTTTGTAGCACAGGCTTTCTATTTGTAAATTCTTTTAACTTTTGTTTATCATGGAAGGATTTTATTTCATGTTCAAATCTGAAGGTTAGTTTTGCTGGATTTAAGATTCTTGGTTGGCACCCATGGTTTTTCAGAGCTTGAAATATGTTGTTTCAGGCTCTTCTAGATTTTGTGGTCTGGGCTGAGAAATCTGCTGATATCTATATTGGTTTCCCCCATATGTAATCTGATGCTTTTCTCTTGCAGCCTTTAAAATTCTATATTTTGGATGTTAGGCATTTTCATCATAATTTACCTTGGTGTGGATCTGTGGTAATTTTGTACATTTGGTGGTCTGTAATCCTCTTGTATTTGATTTTCCCTTTCATCTTCAGGTTTGGGAAATTTTCTGGTATTATTTCATTGAATGGATTGTTCATTCCTTTGATTTATATCTCTGTGCCTTCCTCCATCCTGATAATTCTTAAATTTGGCCTTTTCATAATGTCCCACAGTTCTTGGAGGTTCTCTTCATGATTTCTTGCCATTTTCTGTATTTGGCCAACTTTATTTTCAATACTAAATATTTTGTCTTCATTGTCTGAGGTTCTGTCTTCCAAGTGATTTTGTCTGTTGGTGATGCTTTCCATTGAGATTTTTATTTGGTTTATTGTTTCCTTCATTTCAAGGATTTTTGTTTGTTTGTTTTACACTCTCTCTTTGTTGAAATGATCTTTTGCTTCCTGCAATTGCTCTTTTAACTGTTTATTGGAGTGATCGTTCATGGCCTGCCTTTATTCTCTTATCTCATCCTTTGCTTCACAAATCATTTTAATTAAGTATGTTCTTAACTCCTTTACTGACATTTCTTCTACTATGCTGTCATTGGAGTCTATTAATATAGAATCTAGGTTTTTTTGGAACACTTTCTTCCCTTGTTTTTTCATGTTGTTCACGTGTCTTCCCCTCTAGTAGTGCACGTCTGGGGTATTGCAGTTTCCCTCCTATAGGCTTATAGTGATCCTGCAGGTTTCCAAAACCTCTTCTTTAAGGGGAAGATCAATATTAGCAGCACCCCATACAGACAAATATGCAGCCCTAAACCAAATAGCTCCTATGAAGACATTAACAGGTTTGTCATAATAAACAGAGGAGGAGTTGAATTATTATCTACACTATAACAAATAGATTTGCAATCAGGTCTACAGTTTCTAATGGTGGACAAAGAGGATGAGGAGGGGTTTAGGATGTAACTGTTAATGGGATAAGAAAAGAGTATTTAGAAGTACCAGCTGGCAGGAAGAGTGAAAGAGGAATTCAAAGAAGTTGGTTGTTAGCATGAGAAAAGGAAGAAAGAGACACTGAGGAAACAGGTAAACAAAAGGAAAATAGAGCAAGAAAAATAAAGAAATAAAAACTTTAAAACCTGCAAAAAGGAGAAAAACAAATCTACACTACAACGGTCATATACCATTCAGACCTCCCAGTCTTCAGTAGCCTGATGAATGAGAGGTACCTGACAATGAATTTCTAGTCTCCAGCAGGCATCTCAGGATGGGATTTGCCCCACCTCAAGATGGCAGCTTCCACTTCCAGGATAAACCAAGATGACTGCACTGACTTCCAAACGTTTTGAAAAATGGGGAGCCTCAGAGTCGGTTGTGGGTGGTAAGTTCATGAGGGGCACAGTCAGTTGCGTCAGGGATCCTGCAGGTCCTGGCTGTTGTCCCAAAACAGTGGCAGCCATGGGTAAGCAAACTTGCATATATACTGTGACAATAGACTTTCAGGCAACAACAGGCAGCAGGCGATCCACTGGCCAGCTGCGGTCTACAGGTGGATGTTCAGCAGGGGGACCTCTGGTGGTAGGTGATGGGTAGGTGAAAGGCAGGCGATGGGCAGGCAAGAGGCAGGCAAATGTGCAAATGCAGTGGTAGAGGGCAGTCAGTGATCGATCTGCACTCAAAAAGTAGTTTATATTCTGGCAGACTGTGGGTGATCATGATGGACAAATGGGGTAAACAGCAGGGGATCGATGAGCAGCAAGGATTGCCTCACAGAGAAACAGATTTTCCTCTGCTTGAAACCTGATTTACTGAACTACAAGGAATGCAGCCTCCCTCCAGTGTACCATCTTTAATATCCCCAAAAATGATTTCAAAAACTATTATGGAGTAATTTTGTTATTCAGAAAATAAAATTCTTAATAAAAAGCAATTCTAGTTAATAACTTCATTTCAAACTTTCAATTTGAGATAGTATTAGATACCTTTAATGAATATACTCAGCACAGTACCTGAAACCTTATCCATATTTCTTCTAATCCTCACAAAATCTGGGAATATATTTATTATTTTATTTGTTTTACCCTAAGAGAATGCAAGCTTGCATATCTGTTAAACAGTAAGGATACTTTTCAAATAGCTCAGTGTGCTTGAACGTAAGAGAATTGCTGTTCCAGGCTGTATCTCAGATCTAGGGCATTTTATATAGTTACATGGGGCTTTCTTGACACGTAAAAACACATTTTGTAAAGAGCCACTTTGGTACTTACCAATAAGTTATTTCATATTCCCCATATAGGCACAGAGAACACAGTAAATCACTTGAGAAACAAAGACAATTTATTTTAGTACCTCTCTCTTGCAATGATGAGCATAGAATCTTGTATACTGATCTCACTTTAGAGTCTGAACCATCTACTGTTTAGTTTCAAACACTACTTAGTCTAAGTTTATAAATGAAGCACCCAAATTAAGTCATACTTACAAATAAACCAATAATTACTTTTAAAGATGTAGTGAATCCTGTCTTCTGTCCCACAAATGCATCAACTATCCACAAACTTTCTATAGGGAATAATTACTATCAATCATTTATATACTAAAAGTTTTAGAACTCTATTTCCCACATTACTTGTTTAAAAACAAGTAATGAGATAACAATACCAGGAAATTTCCACTGTGTCTGTAATGAGAAAAAATTATTGAAATAGATTTTTTAAAGAGCTAATTAACTTGGTGAACACAATCTGTCACAAACTGCATGTTGAGTTCACTGAGAGGTCATCAGTGAAACCCTTTAATGGGTCCCTGTGGTCCAGGGCTGGTTGTGCTAACTAAAATTCTTCCCTCATCATCATACTCTGGCACGTTTTTCTACAAACATACTCAATATGACCTTTTTCCCCTCATAAAATTATACCAATACTTTGGCTAGACATTCTAAATTATCCATAAGCTCAATGTGACTTTTTAAGAAATTATGCATCTTTCAAGCATTCTTCTTTCATTTATACATCTAAAAACTTAACCAACTACCCTAGATGTTTTATTCATTCATTTGGCATCAATATTTGAAAAGAAAACTCATCACTCTAGACCATTCCAGACACAAATGGAAATTGAATAAAAATAGAAATGAGTTAATAAAGTGGTCTAAAAAAACTTCTCAAATTATGAGGCTACCTAGTAGTATCTGTTGAATGTTAATGCCTGCATAGGAATTAAGAATTGAGAAGCTAAATTAAAATATTCTTTAGTAGACTATATTTATATAATATCTAAAAAACTGAAAATGACGCTCCCAGGAATCACTTCAATGGGGATACCAGTAGACATGCTTTCATCTCATTCCATTTATAACTCAAGAGTCAATATCAATATGAAGTAGCAGATTGGGTGTTTCTTAAAGTACCCTTAGTTGTTGTGTAAGAAACATCTAAAATTTTAGATGCTGTAAAGAGAACTAGTAATCTCCAACTGGCTGCTAACTCTGCTTTGATCTTACATATCTATGTAAATGCCACCATCATCAAATTGGTTGTCTAAATCAAACAGAACCCAGAATCCAAACTTAATTCAACTCTCTCACCCCCACTATCCAAGGATATCAGTAAGAATTTTTAATGCTAACAATAAAATATACCCCATTTCACCCAGGCCTCTGCCTTTATCTCTACCATTCTTAGACTGAATCAACAACATTCTCAAATTCTCAATTTGTTCTTGCACCCCTCCACCATCTATTCTCCATACAACAGCAAATATAATATTCTTGAAATACTTACTAGTTCATATCACTCTTGGCAATGAACTTAAATACAACCCAAGCTCCTTACTACTTGCTATGAATCCCACATACTATGATCCCTTCCCTCCTCTTCAGACCCCTCTCAGACACTTCCATCCGCACTCATTGCATGTACTTACTCTGTTCTCTCAGTTTCTTAATTATTTTGGACTCCTTCTGGCACTTAGTATACTTTTACACTTGCTACTTTTTCAGCTATTAGCTAAAAACGCTCATAAAACAAGACATTTACTTAATTAACAAAGGGAAAGACATTGACAAGTTTTGATAGCTAGCCTGTCAAGAAACAATGGAAGATAGAAGATAAAGAATCATATAATTAAATCATCAAGTGAAAATAACTACCAAGTCTGAACCCTATAACTAGAGAAACATTTTTATAAAATGATGGTAGGACAAAAGGCATTTTTTGACTGACAAAAACCAAGAGATTTTCTTTGCTAACAGATCTGTACTAAAAAAAATTCCATTGTGTGAGTGAGTGTATATGTGTGTGTGTGTGTGTGTGTGTGTGTGTGTTAAGTTTTTGAGCTATTTATATATTCTGGGTATTAATCTTCCATTGCATGAGCAAAGATTTTTTCCCCACTCTGAGGGTTTGCTTGTCATGCTTTTGTTTCCTCTGCTGTGCAGAAGCTTTTTAATTTAACCCATCCCATTTATTAGTTCTGGGTATTAGTTCCCAAGCATTAGGATTCCTATTGAGAAAGTGATTGCCTGTTGGATTTTTTCGCCTATGTTTTCTTCCAGCAATTTCAAAGTTTCTGGTCTAATTCCTAGGCCTTTAATGCATTTTGTGTTGACTTTTGTGTAGTGTGGGGCATAGGTACCTAGTTCATTCATCTGTATATGGATATTTAGTTTTCCCACTATTGTGTATAATTATCACACAAAAAAGAAATTCTAAAGGCAATTTTAGGCAGAAGGAAAATGAGTTCAGTCACAAACATGAAAAGAAAGAATAAGATGAAATGGGGATGGTAATTACAATTACTATAAACTACCTTGAAAATGATAATCACATTTCATGGCATTTTAATTACATATAGAAATAAAAATGTGAAAACAACAACCTTAAAGCCTAAGATTATTATGAACATATGATCGCCCACCGCCCACGGGGACAATGACAACGTGTACGCTCTTCTTTATCACAGGAACCAAAAGAAATTTATTCCGCAAGCCTCAGACTTATATTGAGAACATCAGCCTATCAGAGAGTAGACTACCAGGAAAGTCAGCTATCAAGGAACAGTCTCCAGGCAGATACCAGGATCGCCTCATGTACAACAGCCAACCAGAGTTACTACCTAAAACTTGTTTATGAGTGCAGCTATGTCTGGCAAGCTGCCAGGTGCCATCTTAGAGATCAGGCCACGGTGCAGCTCTGGGGCCCTCAAAGCCCACCCCTGACATCTCCCCCTTATTCTTTAAATAAAGAAAAGATGACTTGGGACCATGCCTGTCTTAGGTTGTCCATGGCAAATTACATCCTTACCCGTCATTGGAATTCTGACCTCCAGGCGTCAGAACCCTGTCTTAGGTTGGTATGCATTTCCATGGATCTCACCCATCTTTGACTACCGGTCCAGCATGCTTAGCCATACTTGGGGGGATGTGCCTGTCTCAATGGCTGTCAAAGCCTGTACTATAGCCCGTTGATGATGTCGGGCATCTTGGCGAGCTCTGATTTGGCTGCGTATAACATAGGCTATCCCTAAGCAGATAATAATCAGAACAGCTACTGTTCCAGCCCACTGTTTTGTCAATCCCAGGGCTTTAGATAACAAAGAGAACATCTCAGATACCGATGCAACTTGAACCCTGGTGGCATTGACTCTGTTTCAGCTCATAGCTGACTGGTTAAATTATCAAACGTAGATGACCAATTGCCAGTAAGGTAGACAGAGAGATTTCTAGATAACATAGCCACAGAGCTAAGGTTATTGTAAGCAATAGGGGTGACATACACTGCTCTTAAAAGATAAACACATCCCAGTCCCAAAAGTTCTTGTAAGACGTCCACTTGTTCTTGTAGTAAGTCCACTCTTTGATTTACAAGGAGTATGCCTGCTCTTAGATGTTGGTTTAGGGTCTCTTTAGTCTGTAAGGCTGCAGCTGTATTTTTGGCCAAGTGATTGACTGCTGTTGCTGTAGGTATGGCAGTTGCTTGCAGAAACCACTATTGCAGTGACCACAGCCGCTGTAATGCCAAAATCTCTCTTGTCTCTAGATAGTAGTACTGGCAGTTCTGTATCTGTAACAGAGACTGGAACAGGTAGGAAGGTAGGAATACGCATTAAGACCACCAGGTCAAATGCAGAAGCATTCCAGCACTGAGAGAGAGAGCAATTGCTTGAGGTGCAATTGAGAAGAGAAGAAGTTGAATTTGGTTTATTAGCTAACAAAAACAAAAAAGGGGGGGACACACAAACTGGGGTAGGTGGAAAGGTAATATTTCTGGTACACGTAGATTGTGAGGCAGCACCAGTGAACCTAGAACTGTTTGTCCATGTAGAGGAGTTCCAAGTACATAGCCGAAATGCCCCTCCTAAGAGACTAAAAAAAAGATTGTAAGTTAGTATATCCTGAAGCTGCAGTGAAAAGCATCCAATTGTCAAAGGGGTTGACACGTTTCATGCCTAATTGAACATCATTTTTAGTGAAGTTATTATTGACACTATAAGAAGTGAAGTTGGGGGAGAAGAAAAACCCATACTGAACAGGAACAGCAGATCCCGCATATTGACAGCCAGTTAGCATATTTAGGGTTACAAGGAGGGAAAATTCTAGGAGTCTGGAAACCATTATTGGCAGCATTATATCTGCGAGGCATCCACCCTGAAACTAAAACAGCATCTCCTGTTAAGTTTTTTATGTATTCTTGAAATGTAGAACCATTTTCACCCTGACGAAAAGAAAGCGTGGCTAAGGGGTGAAAGACTGTCAATAGCATGATCGTCAGGAGTGTCTTTGGCATCTTCATTTTGTTGATCCAAATTGCTTGTTGGTAGCATTGCCACTGGTCGAGTCAGCCGTTCAGGAACCCAGATAGGTGACGTTTTATCCTGTGGAAACACACAAACGGAGCCGCGGCTCCAGTAAAGCACTGGGTCCGGGCCGTTCCATTGTCCATTAAGAACATCCTTCCATTTTACTGTCACTCTATCATGTTGTTTATGATTGCCATGTCTCTCAGTGGCAGAGCGACCCTCATTATCCAGAGTTAAAAAATTTAAAATAAAGAGGCAAAGAGAAAGTTTATCTTTAGGGGAACTGAAGTTCTCCCCTATTCCCCCTTTTTGTTTATAAAGAGTATTTTTGAGGGTGAGATGTGCACATTCAACAATATCTTGTCCTTGTGGGTTATAAGGTATACCTGTGGTTAGAGTTATTTCAAATTTAGTGGGAAGTTGGTTAAAAGAGGTTGAAGTATAAGCAGGGTCATTGTCTGTTTTAAGTTGTTTAAGGTTACCAAATTCAGGAATGTGAGTAACATCCATTTGCCATAGATGATTAGGTAACAGTCCTTTAGGATTAACTCCTATAGAAGGTGAATAATGGAGGACTGTACACTGGTCACAAGATTTAACAATAGCACGTACAGTTTCTTTGGTAATGGGAAACTTCAGTTTTAATGTTGTAGAATTAACATGGAATTGTTGATGATAATTTTTTGCTGCCTCAAACGCAGAAAAAATGTGGGGATCCTTAGTTGCTATGTCTGCTACATTATTCCCTAGAGCTAAAGGTCCAGGTAAATTGGTATGAGCTCTGATATATCCAATAAAGAAAGAATTATAACAATCCCAAATCATTTGTTGTAAAGTTCGTAAAGGATAAAAAATAGTAGAGTTTGAGGCAATAAGCCCTGCACATTCTAAGTTACTGAGAGCTTGAACTACATATAAACTATCTGAGTAGGGAAAAGAAATGTTTGGACTTTATCTAGATAACAAATAGCTCCAGTCCCTGTTTTGGATTCATCAGTGAAAATCACAGGAGCCTTAGGAATAGGTTGTTGTCAGGTAACTCTTGGGAATATTACAGAATTATTACTACAAAATTGTATATAAGGATGTTTAGGATAGTGAATATCAAAGTTAGCTTGAGTGGAGCATCTAACAACAGTCCAAGAATCCATGAAATTACATAACCAAGAAAGTTGATGCTTATCATAGGGAATAATGATAGTAGCTGGATGAATTCCAAACACTGTGATAGATGATTTAAGTGCCTTTAAGATTACTTGAGCTACTGCTTCAGGGTAGGGTAAGAGAGTTTTATTGGGTGAACAGGCTAGATGGACCCAAAACAAGGGACCCTCTTGCCAAAAGACTCCAGTGGGTAGTTTCTTGTTAGGAATAACAATGAATTGTAATGACTGAGAGAGATCAATACGATCTACTTGGGCCTTATCTAATCTTTTTTGTATAATATTCAAAACCAGACGCGCTTCAGGAGTGAGCTCTCTGGGAGATATGGGATGGGGATCCCCTGTAAGATATTAAAAAGAGGAAGTAGTTCTCCTGTGGAAAGCCTCAAATATGGATGAATCCAATTTATATCCCCTAGTAGCTTTTGAAAATCATTTAATGTTTTTAGAAGATCTACCCTGATGACAGTTTTTAGTGGCTTTACTACAGCCCTGTTTAATTGGGCTCCTAAGAATTCTTGTGCAGTACCAACTTTAACCTTTTCAGGGGCTATAATGAGTTCCCATAATTTGAGTTGTTCTATTAATTCAGAGTAAATATCCTTTAAAATATCTTCCTCAGAGTGGCATAATAATATATCATCCATATGATGATAGATAATAAGTTTGGAGTATTTTTGTCGAATCGGCTTTAACGCCTAATCAACATAAATTTGACACATAGTGGGGCTATTGGCCATACCTTGTGGCAAAACAACCCATTCATATCGTTGGTCAGGTTGTTGATGATTTAGAGATGGGAGGGTGAAAGCGAATCTTTCACAATCCTGAGGATGTAATGGAATAGAGAAAAAACAGTCTTTTATTGTAGGCCAATCTTTTGGTAAAGCAGTAAGGACTGGAAGCCCTAACTGAGTTGGCCCCATAGATTGCATAGTAGCATTAATAGCTCTTAAGTCATGAAGGAGCCTCCATTTTCCTGATTTCTTTTTTATGACAAAAATAGGGGTATTCCAAGGAGAAGTTGAAGGTCTGATATGATTTGCTTCTAATTGTTGTTGTACCAGTTCTTGGGCCGCTTTAAGTTTTTCTAATGTCAGGGGCCACTGAGAGACCCACACTGGTGCATTGGATTTCCAAGTTATTTTTACATACTTTTGTTCAGTGGCCCCAAGGAAAAACCCAAGCTTTGGCGACCTTGATTGCCCTTAACACTAATTGGCTGGGTATTTCCCTGGGTATTTCCCTGTCCATAGCGGCCTATCCCCTTGTCCCATTTATGACCTTGTTTTACCATTAGATTTTGAGCCTTTTGGCTATAATGGCCTTCTGTAGTGAGTACTAAATTCATTTGCATGAGAATATCTCTGCCCCATAAATTAACAGGTAAATGGTCTAAGACATAAGGTTGAAATATTCCCTGTTGGCCCTCATCATTTTTCCATGTTAATACAGAACTACTCCTTTGTGGGCTAGTAGCTACACTCAATCCCCTCAGGGTTTGTTCCGCTACTTGTAGAGGCCATTCTTTTGGCCAATCTTTTAGGGTAATAATGCTAGTATCAGCTCCTGTATCTAGGAGTCCCGAAAATTCTCTATTTTTAATCTTTATTTTAAGCATTGGCCTATTTTTTAAGTCCATGGTAAGACAGGCAAAATCAACTCCAGAAGATCCCAAACCTGCAGTTCCCCTGGTTGCTGTGGTTGATGGAAAATTATTATGAAGGCTGGGGATAATCAAAAGCTGAGCTATGCAGTCCCCAGGTGATATGGAGATAATTCCTTGAGGAGAATGTGCAAGAACCTTAATTTCTCCTGTAAAATCAGAGTTAATAACTCCAGGGATAACTAAGTCCCCTGAGTGCACTAGAGCTCCTACCTAATAAAATTCCAACAGTCTCAGGAGGTAAGGGACCTTTTAGGTGTGTAGGGCAAATCCTTTAAGGGACCTTCCATGCGCATTCGTGACATTTCAGTGCCCATTAGCTACCACTAAACAAACCAAAAGGCAGACCACTTTAACTAATAAAACAAAAGCGAAAGCACACACAAACACTTAGTCTCCGTCGCTTATCCCACGAACTTTAACTCCGTCGCTTATCCCACGAACTTTAACTCCGTCGCTTATTCCATGAACTTTAACCTGGCCAGACTGTACTTTACTTACCCTGTATTTACCTGATCAGTTCCTTCTTTGTAACTCGAGTTCCCGGGTTTCGGCACCACTTATGATCGCCCACCACCCGCGGGGACGATCACAACACGTACGCTCTTCTTGATCACAGGAACCAAAAGAAATTTATTCCACAAGTCTCAGACTTATATTGAGAACATCAGCCTATCAGAGAGTAGACTACCAGGAAAGTCAGCCTATCAAGGAACAGTCTCCAGGCAGATACCAGGATCGCCTCATGTACAACAGCCAACCAGAGTTACTTCCTAAAACTTGTATATGAGTGCAGCTATGTCTGGCAAGCTGCCAGGCGCCATCTTAGAGATCAGGCCAAGGTGCGGCTCTGGGGCCCTCAGAGCCCACCCCTGACATGAACACACTGTTTTAAAATCCTAGCATTCCTGAAACCATTCTAAATCCATTCTTAGTAAGTATCTAATATATCTATTCACCAAAAGACAGGCATAAAAATGCTTATTGCAACACGATTTATAACAATAAAAATTCCCAAAAGCTCCAAATTATAAACATTATTCTCTTGTCAATTTACTTCCCTATTCACAAATCTGGCAGATTCAGGTGAATGCTTTAGATATTTTCAAACAAATCATACAGAAAAAACTCTCTTCTCTTTTCATGCCCTTGCCTCTTCTCTGTTCACCTATCATGACAACAAATTTTCTGATCACAGCTTTCTACTCTTTGAGAATATAAATGAAGGAAGTTCCATATTGAACCTAAGGATGGATAGAACATTCTTGATTAAATCAAGAGCTGTATTCAGGTATGAAGTCAGACAAGCGGGACTTAGGTTCCAAGAAGAAAACAAACAAAAAACTAAGTACTTTAAATAGTACCTTACAGAATATATAAGTCTGTGGACAGTCATTGTCTAAATTTTGCTCTTGATCAAGTGGACATTAGAGTTTTCTGTTCATGTTTCATCATTTTTCATTTCAACATATATCTATAATGAGCCAGAAATTGATGCTCCAAGTCATCTAGTTTATTCACAACTAAATTCCCAACATTATTATTATTCTCTATTTATTCCTTCTATCCTCCTTTTCCTCAGTTTTGCCATACCTCAAATCCTAAGCCCTTGTCAGACTTGTCTCTTACATGCTATGCTTTGTTTCTATTTTATTGTTTCTTATTGGAAAATATAAGATTATCATATATGAAGGGAATTAATTAAAATCAATTTAAAATTATATTTTTATTCATGCATAATCAAGATCCCACAAGGAGAACAATTTATATATTTTTCAGTTAAAATATAAAATGTCTTCTTTTTCCTTACTAGTTAACATCTGAGATCAAAAGGGTATCAGCAAAAATCTTATTAATGCAAAAGATATTCAAAAGGTTGTGCTGTCATGGAACACTTTCTACATGAACACAGTAGTAGAAAGTAGAACTAATCACATTCTCAAGGTACAAAATGTAGAAGGGAATTGGCACCTTTAAATACAGCCCAAAGGCATTTAAATGTCAGCTACACAATATTCTTGCCAATTCACTCCTTTTCAGTGATTTCAAAAGGAAATGGTGGAAAATGTTGAAGAAAACAGACTCTCTTAGGAGGTACTTTTTACACAGATGCCCTAAAAGTTCTAAATCACAGTAACTTATGAGAGGTGAAACCTCCAATTAAGAATCTCTGTGTGTAATGAAAAACTTGACTAAAGAACTTGTGCTGCATTTGCCAATAATCAAGAAACAGAAAACAGTTTAGAGGCATGATAGTACAGATTGTTATGACTTGGGTAATTTACTTTTGAGCAAGAATATCCAGAGACATGATAAAGACTACATGTATAGTAAGCTCTTTTAATTGAAAAGTTCCCATTTCTCCCATTTACTGCCTCATCCATCTTGCAGAAATTTATATTTTTGGATCTCTAACACTCTGCAGAAGTCAATATTTTTAGACTGCAGTTGACCAGGGATTACAGAAAGCATGGAAAGCAAAATCATGCAAAAAGGAAATGACTGAAACTATGAATGAGCAAAATATTTTTCCAATAGTACTGGCATCTCAACCAAAATCACAAACTGAGGTTTTTAATAAGTTCAACTAGAATAGTTCCATAAGGTTGGTACACCCCAGGAATGGTTAGTAAAACCCTACCCTCCCTTTGACTAGGAAATAGTAAAGAAGGGTTAAAATCTGGGCCTCGAGCTCAGAGGAGAAAGGTGCTACCTTTTACCTACAACCACTCTGTGGGTTTCCTTGTGTCATTTTTTTCCAGTGAATCTTGGTGATTCATCTGATACATACTGAGCACTTGTTTTATTTTAGTCTCTATATGAGGCAAGACATAATCCCTCCCTCAAGAAGATGACAGTACATATTCCTTCCCTACCCACCCAAACATGTACACAGGTAGCGGTAACAACAGAGTTAGAATTAACAATGGAAGTAAATGTTGTAGGAGAAATGAATAAGGATGTGGTGAAATAAAGAAGACCTTGGAGTAAGATAAAATCTTAGAGTTGTTTTAATTTACATTTCTCTAATTATTAGAGATGTTGAACACTTTTTCATATATTTATTAATTGCCTGTGTGTTATCTTCTGTAAAGTGTCTGTCCAGTTCCTTGGCCCATTATCAAGAACACAAACAATAATAGATGTTGGCGTGGATGTGGGGAAAAAGGCACACTTTTACATTGCTGGTGGAGTTGCAAATTGGTGCAGCCACTCTGGAAAGCAGTGTGGAGAATCCTCAGGAAACTTGGAATGGGCCCACCTTTTGACCCAGTTATCCCACTCCTTGGTTTATACCCAAGGGACTTAAAATCAGCAAACTATGGTAATATAGCCACATAAATGTTTATAGCAACTCAGTTCACAATAGCTAGATCGTGGAACCAACCTAGATGCCCTTCAACAGATGAATGGATAAAGAAACTCTGGTATAGATACACAATGGAATACTATTCAGTCATAAAGAATAATAATATTATGGCATTTGTAAATAAATGAATGGAATTGAAGAACACCATGCTAAGTGAAATAAGCCAAGCCCAAAAAACCAAAGGCCGAATGTTTTCCCTGATAAGTGAAGAATGATATCTAATGGGGGTGGGGGTGGGGAAAGAGAGAAGAATGGGGGAATTTTAGATTATGTAGAAGGAAATGAGAGGGAGGGGTATGAAAAATGGTGGAATGAGATAGACATCATTACCATATGAACATGTATGATTACACGAATGGTATGAATCTATATCATATACAACCATAGAAATGAAATGATGTATCCCATTTGTGTACAATGAATCAAAATGCAGTCTGCAAAAAATTAAAAGATAAATTTTAAAAAAGGAAGAAAAAAAAAAAAAAGACCTTGGGTAGTATTCCTTCAGCTAAAATGTAAGCAAGGACATTCTGGAGAGGGAGCCACACAATGAAAGGAGAGCTATAAGGAGCAGAGGTGAGAGGACTAAACTGATGATAATAACAAATACACCTTTGGCATGTACTATGATTGATTTCCTTGCATTTTTTCTTTTTGAGCAGTTATTCTGACAGGCAAGAGCTTCCAGGGGATTCCCTGGTGACCTGCACTCTCTGGTACCCTATTGCACAGCACGGCAGGGGACTCGTAGTACTGATGTCTTCAATGACAAACGAACCAAACTTTAGCAACTGGAAAACATGAAATTCCAATCAACATGAGTTAAATATTGCTGTATCTCAATAAGTCTAAATGGGTCTCTGAGCAACTAGTAGAAATCAAAAACCAATATCAATTCCTTTATGATCTTTTCTAAAAAACTTCTAAATCTTTCAGTTGAATTACCTCAAACTGAGTTTGAATCTTCCTGTAAATAGGTATAAGACAAAATATCAAAGATTATAGAAAAATTAACCTTTCCATAATTAATTTGAACTTTTTCCTTTTCACCTTAAGCCAGTAAAACTAATTACTAATTATTTTCCAGTGGGTCAATAAACATTAATAAAAGTAGGGATTCATCGCACCTAACCCATCAGCAAAAGTGATGAGCACAGTCACACAAACCTTTGTGTTCAATGCAGAAAACCTCTATCATTTCTTCCTTGTTAGAGATCTCTGGTTCCCAATGAAATAATCAGAACTCAGATAACTGGGGTACACAAACTCTAATCATATTCATGTGTTTAGAGTCATCATTGTACTGCAAGTTTAATATGAAACACATACACATTCTTAAGAGGGTGATGAAACAAGGCTATGTTAGCACATTGGTAAAATATGGGCCCTAAGCAGAGATGCACATTCAAATACACATTTTTATAACAACGGTATCTTTTAAATGGCAGTATTGGTATGATCTAGATAATGTGATAGAAAGTATAAATTTTCAGTGGAATAAAGTTGAATTTTCTTCTTGATACAATGCATCTGGCAACTAGAAAGAGCTCAGTCAGGCTGTTGAATGCCTTCTGAATAATTGAATAGTGTTTTGCTTTTATCATTAGACACAGACAAGGAACACTACAAACATATGATTTCTATGAAGCATCAATGTTGAAGAGTTCAATGATAAAATTCATGTACTGCTTCATATGAAGTCATTAACACTACCAAATACTACAAAAAATAATCATGTAACTTGATCTCTCATACTTTCAATCATTCAAGTAGTAACCATTTGCAAACAGCCCCAACGTGCAATGACCAAATTGAATGTCAATTCTGAAGTAATCAGTAACGAACTTTTTTATTTTTAAACTTATGAATGTCCTTGAAATTTAATGAAAGGAAAAGCATAAGAACTAACAAAATTAACAATAATGAACTAATCAAGACAGGACTACTAATGGCCTAAACACCTCAGGAATGAAAGTTTGGGTCACCCAGGCAAAGAACCACTACTAGCTGTAGTGGAAGAAGTCAGTCATAAGTATCAGTTATGGTTATGTAACCTGTTACAGAAAGAAGACTAGTTGTTATGAGAATCCCTTCCATTCCTTATTTTGTCATGAATACATGTGTGTATATGTACATAAGTAAAAATAAATAAAAGTTAAGCAAAAAAAAAAACTAACAAAATTGTCTAAAACTGCTTAAATGCATTTATACTTATTTAAAATGTAAAAGAAGAACATGACTATATAGAAAAATCTTCAATTGTAAATACCCCTTGGTTTGATAGCTTCATCAAACCATAAATAATTAAGAATTTTGGTTTTTGGCTATTCTACTTTAGAAATATAACAGTTATTTTATAGAACAGTTTACTTGGGGAAGAAGCTTTCCTCATTTTGAGACAGCAAACAAAGTTCTTTACCCAGAATTTATTTAAATTAATAAATAAGAACATTGGTCCAACCTAAATGAAAAAATGGTCAGCAACTATCTCTGAAGAATAAATTCAAGTTATTTTCTGAATATGAAGAGAAGTTTCTGGGTTTGACAGCTTTGAATAAATTTTCTGTGTTGTTGGATGGTGAGGCAGTTGAACACTCAGTGGCAGAAGACAAAAGATTAAAACAGGATGTTTGTAAACTTCTCATGGGGAAATCTTGAAGTTTCTGTTACTGTCATATTATTACCAGCAATAGTAGACATTAAATATAGAAAGGGATTTCTTTTGAGTGACAGATGACCTACTTACTTCAAGAGAAAGTTTGTGTTTTGTTTTGCACCTCCCCCCCGCAAGTTGACTGTACTATTGTATCTTTTTCATACCACAGGTAAAAACCACAGGGACCTTGAACACTCTATAGAAATACAAGATTCACATGTCACCAGTCAATATTTGTCTGTATGTTTTTATTTTATTTATGTTTCTTATTCATGGAGCACTTCAGTTTCCCTGAATCTCGGGGTAGGCCAATAGAATCACTGTGTTTGGCTTCAACATAAAGAGCAGGTGGGAGAGGAGCTTCATATGTAAATGTCAAAAGGCACCTGTTCTACTCTGGGACTCTAAGCAGAGATTCTGGGCATTTGGATTCTCCTAAAGGTGTATATGCAAATTTTGTAGCTAACCATTTATGAGGCTTTCTGAGTAGTGGGTTTCTCAATTTCAACATATCCTCAAAGGCAGCCATATCCCAAAATTAAAAATGAACCATGTAAACAGAAAAAGAAAAAAAATAAGAGAGAAAAGGATGAAGGGAAGATGTGTGGGAAGGAGGAATGAGGGAAGATGCAAAGAAACAGAGAAAGGAGAGTGTATGCTTTCTGAGGGCACCTTTACTTTTAAACAAAAGAAAAAATGTGGAATAATATGTAAAAATGCAAAGAAGGAATGACTGATTTCAACAAGAAACTAAAATAATGACAAAAATTCATATTTGGGGGAGGTGCAAATATTTTACTAAAATACAATTCCATACAAACCACCAAGAATATTTTCAATTCTTGCACCAAGTGTTATGCATACCATACTTCTACAGTTTGCTTACTTTAAAGAATATTTTTAAATGAGTATAGTCAATAAATGTTTCAATTAAAATATTAACAGTGCCTTATTATGTAGTAATTTGTCCAGTTATTGGTTTTTAAATATTATAAATGTCTGTCCTATGTGTTATTGATCTCTCTTGAATACCGACAGATATCTAAGGTCCTTACAATGTTGCCAATTGCAGAAACTGACCTTTCTCAGGAGATTTACTATAAAATCAGTGCTGTGAGTTCTAAATTTTCTCTCAATAAAGCTATAAAAGTTACATTAAAATTTCATTCTCAATAGCATCATGGATTATTTATCTAAGCTATTCCGCAATGTTTTTATTTCTTTAAGGTTGAATGCAATAGTTCTAAAACACCATTTAAATGCATAGATTAACTCTCAGGAAAATAGAGAAATATTCTGTAAGGAAAACAGGAAACCAAGGAGGTAAACAAATATATGAGAAATTTATCAATTCAAGTGGAAAAGGGCTTTTCTTTTCTAAAAAGACATGATGCAGCCCTTTCTTATAAAAGAGTGAGAATAAGATCAGAAGTCTCACATAATCAGTTCACAATATTGTGCCTTAGCATAAGAATGAAACTAAGTACAATGCAGAGATTCATTTTCAAGGAAACTGGTATCTTTACCTTGTCTCTCTGAACATGACAACTATTTCTCATATATGATATAGAAAGTGCAAAGTAAGAGATAAACATCAACAAATTTAATTTCATTGAAACTAAAATTTTGTTCTTCAAAAGATGGTTTAAGAAAATAAAACATTAAGCACCTGCTAGGAGAAAGTAGTTGCAAAATAAGTCTATAAAGAGACTGATGTCAAGAATAAACAAAGAACATTTACAACTCCATAAGAAGATGACAAACCATCCAAACATGGGCAACAGACTTGAACACTGAAGAAATGGTACACACATGGCAAGCACATGAAAAAATGTTCAAAACCATTAGCCATTAGAAAAATTCACACTAAAACCACAAAGAGATGCCATACACACCTACTCGAATGTCTAATATTAAAAACACTGACCATACCAAGTGGGGGCCAAGTAGAACTCTTAGACACAGGGGGTGGTAATGAAAATTGGTACAATTACAAGACCACTTAGAAGTTGTTATATGTGTTATATATACATTTTCATGTGCTTCCCATGTATGTAGCATTTCTTCATTTGTTCTTATATCAAATATAAGAAATAGTTCCCAAACCCAGTATGATTCTCTGTTATTTTTCTTCTAAAAATGATATGATATTATCTCTTCCATTTAGGCCTATGATCCATTTGAAGATTTTTATTTTTATGTTTTGGCATGAGTTGGGGATTGAGCTTATTGATTTGGCATCTAGCTAACAAATTAATATATATAACACTTTTAAACAAAAATAGATACATACCATATGTGTATATGTTTGTTTACATAACTATAGTCAATAATTCAAAATAAAACTTCAATAATATTGAAGTCAATATTTCAAAATAACAGTAAACTTCAAATGTTTTATCAATGTTTAGTAATAGAGGTGGTACCAAAACTTTCATCTTCCTAGGCTAATGAGAAAAGGACAAGGAATATTTAACACATAAAGGATGTGGACTGAGGGAAGACTAATTGGCTTGTATAATATTTAAAACAAAATGGTAAGAGAATTGAGACATCCAGGGCACACATTAACACAGGTATATTGAACTTAAATAGCAACAAATACTTAATTTCAGTAAAGGAACATTATGTATCACATCAGTTTATATGTTTAATAGATCTTTTATGGTTTTGCAGACTTTGTTTATACTTAAATTTCTAGATTTGCTTTAATTGTGGGTTTTGCTAGCACTTTATAATTATTAAGAATTGTGATTATTTCTATGTTTAAACACATTCAAATAAATTCCAATAAAATAATTCTTGCTGTCTTCAGAATGCCTTTATAAGTTTTTAACAAATAAATAAAATAAGTTATGAGGATTCATGAACACCTTTTCTTCTTTTAAAAAGGTTCATGCATTAACCAAGCTTGAGATACACCCTTATAGGCAGATATCATTTTGTACATACTAATACTTTACTCCTTTTCTTACCACCATGAATATAAGATCCTTTTTCTTTCCTACATCTGATAACACATAAAAATTAAACAACACTCAATTATAGCTTAATGTATGGCACTGATTTTGTGACAGATTAGAATGGCATAAGAAGCCTTGCTTATTAAATTTCAATGAAGATTAGTAATTTTCTTTTAACTTGGGAATGTTCTTTGTTAATAAGTCAAATATTGCATGTCCTATTTTGTTCTACTCTCTTTCTGTAGTTTCTGTATAATACCCACTGGATTTTTCTCATTCTATCTTCTGTATCTCACAATTTCTCTTTGATATGCTACATTATTCTATAGATTTGTGTGACATTATGTGTACTTTATGTAGAATCATACTCAATACACTAGTTTTCTCTTTGTGCCCAGCTTGCGATTCAATCTGTCCATAGATATCCTTAAAATTTTTAATACAATTTTTATACCTAAATTTTTTATCATGAATACAATTTTTCAAAAATATACTTTCAAATACTTGCTATAACTACCTTTTAAAAGTAACTTTAATTTTTTATTAAAAGATTTATCTATCACCTTATGTTCTCAGGGCAAGAAATAATTCTTTGATCTTTTGTACATTCTCCCTCTCTCCCTCTCATCTTGGCATTTTTAAAAATATTTTGTTAGTATTTTTCTATTTAAAGTTCATTTCAGTAGAAAGTCTACTTTTTGTGAGTCCCATGTACTTTGAATTGTGAAAAATCATGTTACTGAAAGATTTCTCTATTTAAGTCACTGTGAAATTATGCAATTCCAGTTATGTATATTGAGATTTTAAGGTTTTCACAGAGGTAGAAAAATATGTAAATCAGACACATATAAACATTGACTCTCCTTAACACTGCATGCTAGAACACAATGGAGCAATGTTTTTAAAGTTCAGAGGGAAACTCAGTTTGAACATAAAATTCTATGTGCAAAAGCAAAAAAAAAAAAAATGCAAAGACTCAAAGTTTCCTATTAGTTTCACCTTTCAGAAGAACTTTTGTGAAAACACATTTTCATAAAAATATATACCAGAATGCAGAAAACATATAATCTATAAGAAAGTGAGTGAAATAAGGAGTTCCCATGGGGAAAAGAAAAAAAATTATAAGAATTTTGTAGCATTTCTAGAAAGCAATGCCCAAATTAGAAGAGAAATTCAATGGGTTCCAAGAAAGTCTTCAAGCAAAAGGATGGGGGTAGGGTCTAAGTATTAGGGATCAGTAGGAAAGAGATGGATAGTATTCATACAGTGAAGAAAATGTAAATTCCTATAAAAATAAATAAGTAAATATATATTCATAAATTCCAAGAAACAGAATTGAAAGGAATTAGGCAAAATTGAATGGAGGAAAAACATTTAGAAGTTATGGAATGACCAAGGCAATAGGGGATAAAGGCCTGAACTGAGTGTAGAAAATTAATAAGAGATAGAAAAAAATTAAAGAGTATAGAAACATATTTGGAGAATAAAATATTAAGCTGATATCTACCATCACATTAGCAGTCATTGGAGTCACTTAAAAACCTAAAATCTTATATTGTCCCTACTATTCATTACTCAAATGAAAAAGAAATAACTCCACAAAATAAATCTCGGACATGGGGAGTAAAGAAGAGTGATCATATCTCTGTATCTCATTCCACACAGGAGAGTAAGTTGGTATATATGCTAATGTCTCTTCTTTAATAGGAGGATTGAAATATATATTGTTTCCTCTGTTCTGGTTGCTACAAGTAAATTTACTGTTTAACAATAAATTGTTCAAATTTATTGCAGAACTCAATTTAGTATTCAAATATAACAATTATGGTTCTTTTCCTGTCCTCTGCTGTAGGACAGCCTGATTTTCTATTTTAATTTCATAAAATCAGCACTACTTTTATAAGAATTTCATCAGGCATAAGGGAGTTGTAGTTAGTTGTAGTTAGTGGAGAGAACATCATAATTTAATTGACCACCAAGAAAGATACCTGGCTCTTTTTATTCCAACAATTCCTATTCTGGCAAATAGAAAGCATGTACTCCTTTATACTGTCGGTCTATTACTATGAAACTATCACTCAAAAATGGATATCATCATAAAAATCTAGGGACAATGCAGGAAGAGTCTTAAGAAGTAAGCTTCTTATTTCCCACAGAATCCTAGGAGTTTGGGCTGCAGTCAAGCTACATATACAAATATGGTTACTGGGCACCCTAGAGGGCACATCCTGAACAGTTGTCTTCTTCCCTTGGCATGTCCAACTGTAAAAGTAGGCCAAATCTCACCATTGTGTACATCCATAAAAATTAATTAAAAAATACTATGGGCAAATGGCAGAAAGATCAACAGAGGGAAGGGAGCAGGGGAAGGGGAAAGAGAGGTACTGAGTTCTGAATCAGAATAAGATAGATTCCATGCTTTTATAGTTATGTCAAAATGGATTCTACTGTTAAGTAGAACTAAAAAGAACCAATAAAAACAGAAAAAAAGTAGACATTCCTGAGGAATGGCACGTAAATGGTAGGCTTGTTTCTTTTTATATGGATATATGGGCATTTCTGGGTATCTTTCCTAAGTGGAAGAAGAAAGTTCACTTCAACAATATTTTCTATTTACAGACTTCTTTATTTCTTGCCTGAGGCACTATCCAGTCAGAGTATGGAATACATGTCTGCAGTAGGGGGGACAGAAAGCACAGTTTGAGACCCGACTGTGCTGTTAGCTGACTGTGAAACTTAAGGCAATTAACTTGAGCCTTCTGCACAAAAAGTTTCTAGTCCATAAAATAGAAGACAGCAATCACAGTATTCCCAGCAGAACCTGAATTAACCCTCAAACCCAATGTTTGGTTCGCAGTCAGGGTCATTTAGGATAATGAATGTAAACTTTGTGGTTGTTTGTATGTTTTGGTTTTTGCCTTTACTTTGGTAATGTCTAACACATTGATTTATTTGTCTATAAATCAGTCTCTGTTGCCCTCCTATATCCTGCTCTGCCTCTAAGGGAAATATATTTTAATAAAATTAAATTTGTTTCTGTCTTAATGGAATATAACTTTGAAGCTAAATGATTCTAAATGAACTTTCCCAAATCATGCATAGCTTTATGTTCTTATAGCTTCACTTGCAGAATGAGTTCTTGAAAATTTATGTGCAAGAAACGTGTTATTTTGAATTCAGTCTGTCAGTGTTTCATTTCTGATATAAAGTATAACTATAAAGTAACAAAATGATCTTGTTTGCATGCACAGTGGCTCTAAATTTAGTTCAAGAGAACACTGAGGGCATTTTCAGAAATTAAAAATGCTGTTTTAGTCAGCTTTTTCACTGCTGTGACTAAAAGATCCGATCAGAAAAATTTCAGAGGAGGAAAAGTTTATTTGGCAGCTCACAGTTTCAGAGGTCTCAATCTATAGTCAGCTACATTTCTTGGGGCTCAGGTGAGGCTGAACATCATGGTAGAAAAGAGTCACAGAGGGAAGCAACTCACATGAAGATCAAGAAGCAGAGAGATCTCCACTTGTCAAATACAAATATATACCCCAAATCCATGTCCCTAGTGCCCCACCTCCTCTAGACACACACTACCTGTCTCCATTTACCACTAGATTAATCCCTTAACGTGATTAATTCACTGATTGTGTGAGGTTCTCATAACCCAATTGTTTCTCCTCTAAACCTTCTTGCATTGTCTCTCACATGAGGTTTTGGGGGACACTTCACATTCCGACCATTACAAGGAGTCCATGGTGAGTATTTTATGTACTAATGGTGTGTTTCTGTGTGTGTTTGTATATCTATAAAGTTTCATATTTAACAGAAAAAAATCACATTTGCATGACACTTAAAGAGGTTGTGTCTGTGTACACACACACACACACACACACACACACACACACATAGAGCAATGTTGTGCCGTTTATCATAACAGTAGGAAATTTAAATCCAGAGAGATTCCTCAACAGGTAGAGTTGATAAAGAAACCAGAATCAGACCGGGTTTAATCCCCCAGTACCACAGAAAGGAGGTAGAAGAGGAAGAGAAAGAAGGGAGGGAGGAAAGAAAGAAACTGGACTTAAATAAGCTACACTACTTTCGAAGTCACACATTTACTTCACAAGGAATAGAAGCTGGATGGAAACTCGGGCTTTCCAAATTTAATTACACAGCTTCATTTCTGTGAAATAAACACAAGAGAATTTTTTTGTCATTCTCAAACCACATGAATGAGAAAAGGCTGGTTGGGGAGGGACTTCAAAGGGAAAAGAGGTGATGTTGACCTAATGACCAGAGAGGGCAGGCAGGAAGCATAGCCTTAGCCATCTACTGCCTCAGCCAGGGTAGCAGGGCCTCCAACTTGGCCCCCAACCTGTGTAGAAGGGCCTTTGTCACCTTCCCACAGCACCTTGCAAACTGTGCTATTTGCCCTTCCAAATGCGTCCAGTAATTCCAACCTCCTGGCCAGTGTCTGTGACTCAGGATGGTTCCTCCACCTGGAACACATGCCCTCCTCTACCCTGCATGCCCCTACTTTTCTCAGAGCCCCAATATAACTGTTTCCCTAGAGCTTTGGGCAGAGCTGGGACTGATGAGCCTGGCTGTGCCCTGTGACCTTTTGTTCCTGGCTTTCAATATCCTTCTTTGTGTCCTAGTGACTTGAGCACTCTTCCTGTGATGTAGAGCAAAGCCAGGTGGCCTGAAAGGAGAGTTGAGGCCCCTGGGTTATGACTGGGGGTACCAGAAGTTCCAGGCACAGAGAAGTCCCTGCTGCGTGTTCTTGAACTAGATTAATCTTGGTGTTCGTGGGAGTCCTTACCTAGAACAGAACCACATTTCACTGGATTATGAACTGATCAGTGTTTTAAGGCAATAATCTGGAAGAAAAAGAGAAAAATGGCTTCACCACCCTGTAGAGAACCCCTGAACACACCTGGCAAAGTCTCACTGTTCACTGCACCTGGTCACAATATCCGGCTAGCATCTCTGTTTACCATACCTCATCACATTGTCTGGCTTATACCGCTGATTACTGTGCCTGGACATGGAATCTGGCTAATATCTCCAGTTAATTTACCAGGTAGTGATATACCTGGCTGTTATCTCATCTATTGCCTCTTGTTTTTACACCTGGACATGGTATCTGGCTAATGGCTCTGATGATCATATCAGTTCATGGTATCAAGGCATTGTCTCTGGTTACTGCACTTAATCATGGTACCTGGCTAATGTCTCTAGTTACTGTACCTGGTCAGAGTATCTAGCTATTATCTGATTACTGTATCTGGTTGTGATTACAGGGTATTGTCTCTGTTTACTGTATCTGGTCACATTATCTAGTTATTGTCTCTGTTTAGTGTACTTTGAATGGCATATGACTGACGTCTCTAACAGTACCTATTTAAGGTATCTAGCTAGTCTCTGGCTTCTTTACCTGGTCACATTATCTGGCCAATGTCTCTGGTTACTATTCTAGTCAGAGTATCTGAGTATTGTCTCTGCTTACTGTACTAGTCATGGTGTTTGGTTATTGTCTTTGGTTAGTGTATCTAGACATAGTATCTGGATAATTTCTCAGTTTCTTTTTTCAGGTCATGGTATCTACTAATGTCTCTGGTTACTGTCCATGGTTATTTGGTCCTATTATTTTGCAGCTCTGGCCATTTAGAACATGAAAGCAGGGGGCATGTGGTGGAGTAAAGTTGCTTATTTCATGGTGGTCAGGAAGCAAAGAGGAAGAAAGAGGGTGAGAAAGGGGGACTGGAACAAAATGAAAATAGTACCCTTCAAGGGCATTCCCCCAATCACCTACATCCTCCAACTAGGCCCCACCTTTTAATGTGTCTCCCACCTCCCAATAGCCCATTATGAATCCTCATAATTCATTTATGAGATCAGAGCCCTTATGATTCAGAGCCCCACCCTGAGCAATTTTGTATTAGCTTTCTGTTGCTGTGACAAAAAAAAAAAAAAAAGAAAAAGAAAAAGAAAAAGAAAAACTGTGTGCCGGGTGTGGTGGTACATGCCTGTAATCCCATTGGCTTGGGAGGCCGAGGCAGGGTAATCACAAGTTCAAAGCCAGCCTCAGCAATTCAGTGAGACTGTGTTTCTAAATGAAATATCAAAAAGGACTGGGGATATGGCTCAGTGGTTAAGTGTCCCTGGGTTCAATCCATATTCATAATTTTAGTCCATGGGTTTCTAGCCCCATCCTTTGAGCCTCTCCTAAGACAGAACTTCACAGCAGGGAACTGGAGATGGAAGAAAGCTACTCATCTTGTGGCTGGGAAGTAGAAGAGGAAGCAAAGGTGCCAGACAAAATATACCCTTTAAGAGCATACGTCTAATGGCCTATTTCCTCCCTGTGATTCCACTTCCTAATGTTTCCGACACTTCCCATAGCCTATTAAGTTAAAAACTCATAAATGGATTGATCCATTTCTGAGGTAATAGCTCTTATGATGCATTGGGCACCAAGCCTTCAATGCATGAGCTATTAGGGACTTTAAGATCCAAACCATACCAGGAGACATGTGGATATCACTTATAATGTGGATTCAGTGCAGAAATTGGGGTCAAATGATTCTCAGTTCAGATTAATTTTCCTTTTTCCTCTTACCTCTATGTCACTGAGGATATGACACCGATTTCTAAAAGTCTTAGAGTTCTTGCTCATTTTAGAGTCTTATTGAGCACCTACAGTATGTCCTTGTGCTAATCACCACGGGCACACAAATTCAAGAGATAAAGGTAATTTCTGGCCCATGACAAAATGGGAGCCAAGATCATAGCTTCGAGAACAATGAACCACATAAGTGAGGCAGATCGCGGAAGAGTGTATGACACATAGTAGCATTCATTTCCTTCCGCTTTCCTTTATTCTGTCCCACCACAGACTCAGGAAACTCAGCTCCTCAAATGCTAAGGGAGGGTCTGAGGTAAAATGTCATGTCTTGAACAGGATGTGCTAGTCCCAACTTGGAGTGTGTGTTTGGCTCTCTTATATGTTTCCTTCTCTCAAGTTCAGATTGTGTCTGGAACATTCTGGAGGAACATGATCCTTTCTTGACCCACGAAATAGAAAGATCTTAGAATAGTCAGATTCAAGTCAAATTCAAGATGACCAAAACATCCATCTGACTAGGTGCTTTAGAGATACCCTCTGGTGACTGTTTAAAGATCAGAGATACTTGGTGGAGCAGGGAGCCTACTGATGTACTCAATGGGGCACTGCACTGAATTTCTAGCTATATTCAATCAGTCTGCCTGAATATCTAAGTGTATTGTAACCATATAGTAAATGGATACTCAGGAGGTGGGTAACTCTACATGTGTGTGAATCTGACCCAGGCACAGTGTTTCAGAGAGTGAGGACTTTGGATTCAGGGTGTAAGAGAAGGGACTGAGCAAGATGGTTCAAGTTCCTGAGC
Source organism: Sciurus carolinensis (assembly GCF_902686445.1). Lineage (NCBI taxonomy): Eukaryota > Metazoa > Chordata > Mammalia > Rodentia > Sciuridae > Sciurus > Sciurus carolinensis. Next base: position 83,180,710 of record NC_062222.1, read on the forward strand.
CTCCCCATTTCCTTATCTACAAAGGGAACCAAGAATGCCCAGCTCCAAGTTTGACCTTGATCTGACCTAAATCTGATTTTCCTTGTGTTCCTGGTCTACCAAGATGTCCCACACTCAGGCCTTTTTGTACCTCCTTTCTTTTAAGCCCATTTATGCTCAGGACCTTTGTCCTTGCTATTTCCTCTGCCTAAATCATTCTGCCCAGATCCTGCCAGAACTGGATGTGCTTCCTCAATTAGTTCTTATAAACAGAAAATTAGACCTGTTTTTTTCTTCTTTTTGCCACTCCCTATCTTTTGATTAGTGTTTTCATATATTTTCATTTAAATCAAGTCCTGACAAGGGAGGACTGCCTACTGTCATTTTGCTGTCTGCTTCGTATAACTCTTTTGATCCTCATGTTTGTTCTTCCCTCTATTGCTGATTTATACAGTAAAACACTTTAATTCCCATCTCTTTCATTTTCATCATGTAATACAGCTATCTCTTTCCCCCATAGGGATCCATTTAACATACAGAAGTGATACCTTGCTATGTGTATCAATAGAAATGTAACCTGCTGCCCCAAGTTCCTAAAGAAACATGGAAGAGGCAATTAGCAGAGTGTCACCTGCAGTTACTGCAAAATATCCACCATTGCTAATGGTGTCTCCACTGTTGCTAACTCAATTGTTACATCTGGTTACTTTATCCAGTTATGGTATATGGTTATTGTCTCTGTTTAATGTACCTGGACATGATGTGTGATTACTATCTTTGGTGACACAAAGATAGTAATAGCACAAAGATAGTCACAGCATCTAATTATTTTCTCTGTGTATTATACCAGGTCACAGAATATGGCTAATGTCTCCGACTAAGGTATCCTGTCATAGTATCTGGGTAACACCTAGTTATGGTATCTGGGCAATAGCACCATATCTGGTTGCTGTACTTGGTCACACTGTCTGGTTAATGTCTCTGGTTATTGTACTGGGTCATGGTATGTATGTATTGTTTCCATTGACAGTCCATAGTTACTTGACTCTATTGGTTTGGACCTCTGGCAAGTTAGAACGTGATGGCAGGGGACACAGTGGCAGAAAAAACCTCATGGTGGCCAGGAAACTAATATTAGGAAGGGGTGACAAAGCAATTCTAGGATAAAATGACAATATACCCTTCAAGGGCATTCCCCCAATGAACTATGTCCTCCAAATACACCCTACCTCTTGAAGTTTCTTCCCTTCCCAGTAGCCCATGGAGTTATGAATACATTATTAATCTTATGATCCATTTGTGACATTATAATCTAGTTTATTTTTCATTTAGCATGATGTTCTCTAATTCCATCCATTTACAAGCAAATGCCATGAATTCATTCTTCTATACAGCTAAGACTCCATTGTTTATATATACCATACCACATTTCTTCATCCATCTGTTGTCAGGCACTGGGGCTTGTTCCATACCTCAACTACTGTGAATTGTGCTACTAGAAACACTGATGTACCAATATCACCATAGCATGCTGATTTTAAATTTCTTTAGGATTCTTGAGCCTAGAAAAGTTAATAAACTCAAAAGTTTCAGTTTCTACTGAAACTTACTACTTCTGACAATACATTCTAATCAATATGATTCAGAGTTGAAAGGTACACTTTTGTTACTCATTAGTAAGGAAATTTTTCCCTATAGAACATAGTAGAGCTGAGAAGTGTAAAGGGTAGAATCAGGAGTTTATGTTACAATAAATAGGAAAAGAATCTCCATAGATCCTTGTCAAATCACTCTTAAAATTACAGACCTGAATCTGTAAACTTGTTTGCTTTTTCAAGAGAAAGAGAAATGTGAGATTTTTGATGGATAACTGAATGAGCAATGAGTAGAAATAAGACTATATTGGGTAGACTCTACTGAACAAATACACTCAGTTGATTTAAAATTTGGGGAGATTTTGTCACAGATTCCTACAGTAAATAGTGGCTTTCTCTTCTTGTCTCTGAGATCTTTGTGTTTTTTAAAGACAAGCATGCTTTTTCTGATTGAGGCTATCAAATGGTCTTATAGAAATTGTTTCTACAAACAAGATAACTTAGAAGACATCTGTACAATCACAGTGGGCTAATCTTTATGCACAAAGAATCTCATCACATTAGATGGGGGATAGTGGGTAATAATCAAAGCCTATTAAATACAGAGATAATGACTCAAAGGCTTGAGGTAAGTTGCCTGGAGCCTTCCCAAGTCTTAGGGACCAGCTACTAATTCCTCATTTGGCCTTCAATATGTGAATGTTTGTGCTTCAAGCTGCTTTGTATCTAACAAATCAAGGATAAAGAGAACAATTAACAACTGAATCTGATTATAAGTAATCTGGGTAGGAAAAATGAACGAAACAAATCTGCTTTTAAACTTAGGTCCATAGGCAAAGTTTTAACACAGTTCACAGACATGAGCCAAAGATTTTAGGAACCAGCCATGACACTGACAATTCCACAAGGTGAAGAAATCATGTGTTCATAGAAATCAGTCTACTCTTAGATTGCCAGAATTGGACATTCCAACTTAAATGAATCATCTATTATGTCAAGTAAGGACCAAAATTAACTGATTCTCTTGCAAAAAAATTCAACTAATCTATCTATGGGTGAAAGTCTTTTGTTAGCCAAGCAGAAAATCAGGGAACTCAAAGATAAAATGTTGGAAGTTATTTATCTTTTATATTTGAAACTTACAAGATAGATCCTTCCATTTTCTGCTGCTATGTAACTTTATAATCATGGCAACTGTATTCAAAATGAATTATTCTGTGTAAAGAGAATTATAATGCTTTGTAATTGGTAAAACTGTTTGTTAAAATAAAAACAAAATGGCAGCTGTATACATAATGTTCTCCAATATAAGAGCAGACTGATAAATCACATAAACTAGGCAGTAACTGGGAAATTTAGTTCTGACACAAAAAGCACAATTCACATAAAGAAAAATGGGTAAATTTGATCTCACCAAAATTAAAAACTTTGCTTATGAAAATTCACATGAAAATGATGAAAAGAAAGCTGTAGACTGAAAAAATGTTTGCAAACCACATATTTGACAAAGATAGTATTTAGAATGTATTTTAAAACTCTCAAAGTTGAACGTTAAATAAAACTATCAGATTAACAATTAGAAGATATGAACATTTCTCTAAAGAGCATATATAGTATATAAATAAATATATTCTAAGATGTTTCATATCATTAACAACTAGAAAATGCAAAATAAAACCACAGTAAGATATCTCTACATACTTGTCAGAACTAGAATTTTAAAAATGGTGACAATATCAAATATTGTCAAAGACTCAAAGATACAGAATCATTCACATATTGCTGGCAGAAATGTAAAATGGTATAACCACTCTGAAGAAAAGTTTAAGTGATAGTCAATTCTAGATACCAACTTGACAGGATTAAAATAAACCTAGAGAGCTGGTAAGCTTTATTTCAAAATGTGTCTGTGAAGACATTTCCAGGGGAGATTAGCATATGAATCCATGGACTGATAGGAGAGATTCACCCTCTGTGTGAACAGGTACCATCCAATCGACTAGGGCCCCTTATAACAAAAAGACAGAGGAAAGGAAAATTTGCTCTTTCAGATGTCCTTCAACAGATAGAGAATTAAATAAATAGTCATAACAAAATGCTACATAATAAAAAGAAATAAATGATTGAATTACTAATAAACTCAACTTGAATGACTCTCCAATGAAAAAGACTAACAATAAAAGGTTCCATTCTGTATGCTTATATTTATATAGCATTTTTGAAGATGAGAAAATTTCAGAAATGGAAGGAAGATTAATGGTTGAGGAGGGTTAGGCAATGGGCGATTAAGAGGAAGGTGGGCCAGGCATAGTGGCACACACCTGTAATCCCAGCAGCTTGTGAGGTTGAGACAGGAGGATCACAAGTTCAAAGCCAGCCTCAGCAAAAGTGAAGCTAAGCAAGTCAGTGAGACCCTGTCTCTAAATACAAAATAAGGTTGGGGATTTGGTTCAGTGGTCAAGTGCCCCTGAGTTCAATCCCTGTTACCACCACACCCCAAAAGAGAGGAAGGTGAAAGTGTTTATAAAAGGGCAATGTGCAGGATCCTTGTGTGGTAGAAATCATTCATTATCTTGACTGTTGTGATATATATGTGAATTCACCGAAGACAATATTGTATACAATTTAAAATACACACACAAATGATTATAAGGAAAACAGAGGAAATCTGAGTAAGATTAATAGGTTATATCAATATCAGTATCCTGGTTATAATATCACATAATGGTTTCATAAAATATTACCATTGGAAAAAAATACTATGTGCTCAAGGAATATATCATTATATCTTTAAATGTCATGCAAATCTACAATTATATCAATAAAAATTTCAATTACAAAACTGTAGTAGTAGTGTTTAAGAGCACATGCCCTGCAGTCAGATAACTGGAGGTGAACCCTGGTCTTACTAGTTCTACTATCTTGACCTTCAATTTTTCTAGTGGTAAATAGGTCAATAACAATAGTACTAACCTGTGGAGAGTAGTGATTTGAACCATGGTCTTTCTAACTCTCTGGTGGCTGTTTGTGCTGGGAACTGCCTGTGCAAAATTCCATGTCAAGGTGGCCCAGTTGCTATGGTGATGCTGGCTAGAGGAAAATCTGGCAAGTCTCAGAGCTATCAGTCAATCTTATGCCCTTCAGATTGCCTGCTTTGCTAAAACTTTCCCACAAATAACAATTGATGATGAAGCCTCTATAATAAACATACTGAGCTAGCTCTGGGTTACTGCTTCTCCATCAGAGAGCAGTGTCCCGCCTGACCCCACTTCTTCTATGTGTATCTCTTTGTCTTTTCTTCATCCCTCATCACCCCTTAGGGGGTTTCTGAGTTAATCGCCTAGTCTGAGACTAGAGATGAGAGGGCCGCAGCCCTAACCTCATAAAAGTGTTGAATAATCAAATAATTTACACTAAGAGCTTAGCATATGAGATGGTGTATAGTAAATATCAAGTAAAAAATTCTAATTCTACTATGATTATTTTGTTATTACCCTTATATTACCTATGATGTAGAAAGACTGCAACAGTCTGATCCTAAAATAAAACTTTAGGTCACCTCTACTTGCCATTTGCAGAAAATCTCTTTTGAGGTACAGTGTTATGGAATATTGAAGGTCTTATTGAATAGCATTCCTGCCTGCTGACTTGCACGATGTCCCTTTTTTTTCTGTTTCAGAATTAGTCTCTATGGAGAGATTTTGAAAACTTTATAGGAAATAGACTGTAGAAAATCAGTACTCACCTACCCATTCCAAATCCCTTAAAGCCACACTAATCACCCTTCAGTTTAAATGATCATTCATCAATTGTACTGCTTTATACAACCTCAGAATTTAATAAGAAGCAATTCATTTATTTTTACTTCTGCCACTAATCCATCATCTATTTTATTTATAATTTAATTTCAAAACACAGTTTTGCCCTTAGTGTATAATCCTATAAATCTGTAAGTCATATTTCACCTACTTGATTTCCTAGAAAGTATCATTTTTAAAGTTTCACAGTAAATTAAGTTGTGCAAAAAACTCATTGCTTCTTTATGATCTCATATCTATGCTATAAATATTTCTGAATATTTCATTTTTACTGCTATGCAAAATGGAATATGAGACTTGACTTACTTTGATATTATGTTCAGTTTTCAGAGAAGGAGTGTGTTTGTGGACTACAAAAACAAAACAATACAATGCTGGTGCTATTTAATAATATACAAAATTGAAGATGTAAGTAGGAATGTGACTGTCACCATTATGGGGACATCAACAACAGCCATGTACTGCAACACACCAGTCTCTGCCTTCCTAGACTATATGGAAGACTACATGGAGGATTGTTTCAAATCTAAGAAAATCTTTCATGGCCACAGTGTCACATAAATGTACTTACAAACTGGGGAAAAGCAGAGGAAAATATGTTAAAGATTAAAAATTTTTTTCAGCCCCTCCTAAAAATACTTAACAGATAATGTATCAAAATTAAATTTAAAATCAGTAGACAGTATCCTAGTTAGTTGCCTTCTTTTCTATCATTTTACTTAGCCCCTCTCTCCCATTTTTAGTTCCAGAACATTTTATAACCACTTTTTAAATAAGCCTTGATAAAGGAAATGGTGTTTAATCAACAAATGACTAGATAGCACCTCATGCAAAAGATTAGATCAAAGAAATTACAATTCTTGCTCATCTGAAATTTAGTGTATAAAATAAAATTTAACATTAACATTAATGGAAATGAAACATCTCCAGGAATTCAATCTATAAAGACAAAATGTTTCTATTTCAGTGGGCAATATATTAAAATTTAAAAATAACTTTGTAGTATTGCAATTTTTTAAATAGATTTTGTTTGAATTCCTTCAAAAAATAAAACAATTTGTTTTCCATAAATTATATATATTTTTTTAACAAAGACTTGTGACTGGGTGAAATAGTTAAGTAGGAGGAGACTCAAAGGGTATTTGTAGAAGAAGAAAGATCTGGAAATAATGTTGTTGATCCAGAACACCTGCCTTCTGCCAGAAAGTGAGAATCACAGGAATTGACTGTCCCATAAATCACCTTTCTATCAAGATATCTGAAGCATAGCAATGGTCATATCCCCTGCTCTCTCCTCTAAGGGCCCCAGTGCTAATATTACAGTATCTCACACCCCTGGTACACCTCAAGAACCAACTAGAACCTACAGTTAATTTCCTTTCATTCTCTTACTATTCTCTACCTTTGCTAATCCAATTCAGAACCCCTTCTGCCCCTCTTAGTCTGTTATGGCTACTATTACAATTGTCATAGACTAGGTGGCTTAAACAGCAGACCCACATTTCTGAGTTCTGGAGGCTGAGAAGTCCCAAGTTCATATACCAGCTTGGTTGAATTCTAGTGAGGACTAACTGGTTTGTAGACATCCATCTTCTCATTGTATCCTCACATGGTAGAAAGCTGAGAAAGGAAATTTCCCTCATGTCTCCTCTTACAAGGGCACCATCTGATCACCATGATTACTGGCCTCATGAATCTTGTAAAGTCTTCACCTCAATACTTTACCTCAAAATTTATATGAATTTTGGGAGAACATAAATATTCAGTCCATGGGAGCCTCCCAAACCCCTGCGCTAGTTCTCTAAAGTTTGTGTGCTAAATACCCTCCTTTAACTGACACAGCCCATTCTCAGATTATTCCATTCCCCGTGATCGAAATTTAAACCAAGTGCATCTTGCTAACAATAAATCATGTTGCAAGCCTCTTAGCTAGAGGTGGTGGTTGTGTTTTCCTTATGCCATCTCAAATGAATACTTCTTAAACTTGAAAGAACAAAAGGAGATAATCAAAAGTTAATGTCTTTGCACTGACCTATAGGATCACTTAAAATGACTGAAAAAGTTTAAATATAAAACGAAATCATGAAATTTTTCATCTCAAGAGAATACCTTTGGCTTTAATGATTTTTTGAAAATTTTCTGTTATCTTCATAATTTTTCAAATGGGCAATATTTGCTTTCATAGTTTAAAGGTTCAGACAGACTAATTGGCTTTTAAAATACTGTAGAAAATCTGTATTAAAATTAATTGTTTAACCCCTGTTGTTGGTATTTTCTAAAATAAGTGCTACCTGTTTATATTTTTGTTTTTCTTGTTCTATTATTACTATTATTTGGAGATGAGGAAGCAGGATGGAAACAAAAAAGAAAGAAGAAGAGGCACTCGCTCCTTCCTGAAATTCATATTTCTTTCTGCGATTGTTTTCCCCTTTCTTAAGTACCTCCTTTAATTGTCCATTCATAACGGGCAGTTAGTAGTACACCACTTTGGTGTCCTAGGAAATTATGTTCTTGAAACAACATGCTAGTATTTGCTTTGCATCAACCTTTCACTTCATAATTTCGACATTCATTGATAGGCCATTACTGAAACTATAGTGTACTATTTTGCGAATTCTTATTACATTTCTATTTTTATTTTATGGTACTAGGGACTGAACCCAAGTTTCACACTTACTAGGCAAGTGTACTACCACTGATCTACCCCAATCATTTTTCTAAATTTTTTCTGTTTATATACACATGACAGTAGAGTGTATTTTGAAATATTATTCATAAAAGGAGTATAATTTAGTATCCCATTCTTAGAGTTGTACATGATGTGAAGTTTCACTGATAGTGTATTCATATATGAACATAGGAAAGTTATGTCTGATTCATTCTATTGTCTTTCCTATTCTCATTCCCACTCCCTTCCCTCATGCCCCTTTGTCTAATCCAATGAAATTCTATTCTTACACCCTCCCCATTACTGTGTGATAGCATCCCCACTAGAGAGAACAATCAGCATTTGGTTATTTGGGATTGGCTTATTTCACCTAGCATGATAGTCTCCAGTTTCATCCATTTGCCAGCAAATGCCATAATTTCATTCATTTTTATGGCAGAGTAATTTACATTGTGTATATATACCACATTTTCTTTATCAATTCATCTGTTGAAGGGCATCACGGTTGGTTCCATAACTTAGATTTTGCAAATTGAGCTGCTATAAACATCGATGTGACTGCATCACTGTAGTTTGCTGATTTTAAGTCCTCTGGGTATACACTGAGGAGTGATACAATTGGGTCAAATGGTGGTTCCATGCCAGGTTTTCTGATGAATCTACATACTGTTTTCCATAGTGGTCGCATCAATTTACAGTCCCACCAGCATTGTATGAATATACCTTTTTCCCCACATCCTTCTTAACATTTATTATTACTTTTATTCTTGATAATTGTCATTGACAGGAGTGAGATGGAATCTCAGTGTAGTTTTAATTTGCATTTTTCTAATTGCTAGAGATAGTAAACATTTTTCATAATATTTTTTACCATTTGTGTTTCTTCTTCTGTGAAATGCCTGTTCAGTTTCTTTGCCCATTTGTTTGGTTATTTATGCTTTTGGTATTAAGTTTTTGAGTCCTTTGTATATCCTGGAGATTAATGCTATATCTGAGGTGAGGTGGCAAAGATTTTCTCCCATTCTGTAGGTGCTTTCTTCACCTTCTTAAATGTTTTCTTTGCTCTGAAGAAGCTTTTTGGTTTGATACCATCCCATTTATTGAATCTCAATTTTACTTCTTGCATTTTAGAAGTCATGTTGAAGAAATCAGTTTCTAAGCTGACACAATGGAGAGTTAGACCTACAGTTTCTTCTAGTAGGTGCAAGGTCTTTGATCTAATGCCTAGGTCCTTAATCCACTTTGAGTTGAGTTTTGTGCACAGTGTGAGATAGGGGTTCAATTTCATTCGACCACATATGGATTTCCAGTTTTCACAGCACCATTTGTTGAAAAGGCTGTCTCTTCTCCAGTGAATGTTCATGATGCTTTTGTCTAGTATGAGATAACTATATTAAGTAGGTTTGCCCCTGTGTATTTCTATTCTGTTTCATTGATCTTTATATCTGTTTTTGTGCCAATACCAGGCTGTTTTGTTACTATAGCTCTGTAGTATAATTTAAGTTCTGGTATTATGATGTCTCCTTCTTCACTTTTCTTGCTAAGGATTACTTTGGCTATTCTGTGCCTCTTATTTTTCCAAGTGAATTTCATGACTGCTTTTTCTATGTCTATGAAGATAATTGGAATTTTTTAATTTATTTTTTTTATTTGTTCTAATTAGTTATACATGACAGTAGAATGCATTTATGCATTTTGATAAATCATACATAAATGGACTATAATTTCTCATTTTTCTGATTGTACCTATTGTAGGATCACATTGATCATGCAGTCTGTACATATTATAGGATTAACATTGGTCATGCAGTCATGTATGTACATGAGGTAATGTGTTTCACCCTACTATCCTTCCTACCCCCATACACCTCTTTGCTCCCTTCTACCTAAAGTAACTCCATTCTTTCCTAGTGCCCCCCCCATTGTGAATTAGCATTCACATATCAGAAAAAACATTTGGCATTTGTTTTATATATATATAAAAACATATATATATACACACAAAAATATATAAAATATATACATATATACATGTATATCATATTTTCTTTATCCATTCATCTGTTGAAGGACACCCAGTTTGGTTCCAAAGTTTAGCTATTGTGAGTTGAACTGCTATGAACATTGATGTGGCTGCATCACTGTTGTATGCTGATTTTAAGTCCTTTGGGGATAAACTGAGGAGTGGGATAGCTGAGTCAAATGGTGGTTCCATTCCAAGTTTCTGAGGAATCTCTATACTTCTTTCTGTAATAGCTGCACCATTTTGCATTCCCACCAGCAATGTATGAGTGTACCTTTTCCCTGCATCCTCCCCAACATTTATTGTTGCTTGTATTCTTGATTATTGCCACTCTGGTTGGAGGGAGATGAAATCTTAGAGTAATTTTGATTTGCATTTCTCTAATTGCTAAAGATGTTGAACATTTTTTCATATATTTGTTGATTGATTGTATATCTTCTTCTGTGAAATGTCTGCTCAGTTCCTTAGCCCATTTATTGATTGAGTTATTTGTAATTTGGGGTTTTTTTAAAAATTTTTTACAGACTGCATTTTGATTCATTGTACACAAATGGGGTACATCATTTTGTTTCTATGGTTGTACACGATGTAGATTCATACTATTCGTGTAAACATACATGTACATAGGGTAATGATGTCTGTCTCATTCCACCATTTTTCATAAGTTTTTTTGAGTTCTTTATATATCCTAGAGATTAATGCTTTATCTGAGGTACATGTGGTAAAGATTTTCTCCCACTCTGTAGGCTCTCTTCACATTGTTTGTTTGCTGAGAAGCTTTTTAGTTTGAATCCATTCCATTAATTGATTCTTTATTTAATTTGTTGTGCTTTAGGGGTCTTGTTTAGAAAGTCAGATCCCAAGCTGATGTGAAGATTTGGGCCTACTTTTTTTTCTATTAGGCACAGGGTCTCCATTCTAGTGCCTAAGTCTTTGATCCACTTTGAGTCGAGTTTCACGCAGGGTGAGACATAGGGTTTTATTTTGTTACATGTGGCTTTCCTTTTTTCCCAGCACCATTTGTTGAATAGGCTACCTTTTCTCCAATGTATAACTTTTGGCACCTATGTCTAGTATGAGACAACTGTATTTGTGTGGGTTTGTCTGTCTTCTATTCTGTACCATTGGAATACGTGTCTGTTTTGGTGCCAATACCATGCTGTTTTTATTACTATAAACCTGTAATATAGTTTGAGGTCTGGTATTGTGATGCCTCCTGCTTCATTTTTCTTGCTAAGGATTGCTTTGGCTATTCTGGGTCTCTTACTTTTTCAAATGAATCTCATGATTGCTTTTTCTAGTTCTATTTAAAAAAAAGTCATTGTGATTTTTAATAGGAATTGCATTAGATTTGTATAATGCTTTTGATAGTATGGTCATTTTGACAATATTAATTCTGCCAATCCAAGAACATGGGAGGTCTTTCCATCATCTAAGGTCTTCTTCAATTTTTTTAATTTATTGTTCTATAGTTTTCATTGTAGAGGTCTTTCAGTTCTTTTGTTAAATTGATTCCAAAGTTTTTGGTTTTTCTTAGGCTTATGAATGGGGTAGTTTTCTTAATTTCTCTTTCAGTGGATTCATTACTGATGTCCAGGAATGCCATCAGCACTCCCAGGAGGAAGACCCCAGGCACAGCCAAACCTGCAGGCACCCAAACAGGGAACCTCCAGGTCCTCGTCAGAGTTATGTATAGGAATGTCTTTGATTTATGGGTATTGATTTTATATTCTGCTCTTTTGCTGAATTCGTTTATGAGTCCCATAAGTTTTCTGGTGGAATTCTTGGTATCTTCTAAATACAGAATCATGTCATCAGCAAACAGCGATAGTTGAGTTCTTCTTAACCTATCTGCATACCTTTTAACTTCTTTCCTCTAATTGCTCTGGCTAGAGTTTCAAGGACAAGGTTGAATTGCAATCTCCAGGTAGCGGCAGTGGTGCTGGTGGTAGCAACGCTGGAGGCAGCAGCCGTGTAGACGCGGAAGCTGTTCCTGGAGAAAAGACCTCCCTTCACCTGCAGAGTGGCATCAAGGGCAGATGCACCCTGAGAGCAGAGCTCTGGGCAGCTGCAACAGCATCTGTGGCAGCAGCGTCTACAGCAGTGGCCATCATTAGAATTTCAATAGGAATTGCATTAAATCCGCATAGGATGGCCATTTTGATAATATTAATTCTGCCTATTTATGAACATGGGAGATCTTTCCATCTTCTAAGGTCTTCTTCAATGTTCTGTAGTCTTTACTGTAGAGTTCTTTCACCTCTTTTATTAGATTGATTCCCAAGTTTTGGGGATTTTGTTTGTTTTTGAGGCTATTATAAATGGGATAGTTTTCCTTATTTCTCTTTTAGCTACTCTGTCATTGATGTATTGGAATTCAATGGAATACAATTGATTTATGGGTGTTAATTTTATATCCTGCTACTTTACTGAATGCATTTTTGAGTTCTAGAAATTTTCTGGTGGAGTTTTATTGGGTCTTCTAAATATAGAATCATGTCATTGGTAAATAGGAATAGTTTGAGTTCTTCTTTTCCTTTTCATATCCCTTTAATTTCTTTCTTTTGCCTAATTGCTCTGGCTAGAGTTTCAAGGACTATGCTGGGTAGAAGTCATATCCAGCCATTTTTTAATTTTATTTTGAGACAAGAGCTTACTAAATTGCCAAGTCTGTAGTTGGAATCAGAAGTGTATTGAGATTATACTGGGAAAAATAGACATTTTCTAAGTATTTATTTCTTCATTATTTAGCATAATTTTTCCACATATATATGTATATACATTACATATATGCTTATTGTATACACACACATATACTTTATTTACTTATAGTCTAGTTTCCTGACATAACACTTTTCAAAGTAAAGACAGAATAATAACAACTCAGTTGAAGACAGAGGATATGGTAACCTCAGAGACCATTTTTAGTTTACTATTGGTGTTTCTCTGTTTTATCATTAATAGTTCTCTTGATTTTTTAATATATTGAATTAGGATTTTCTTATCTACTAACAAAATGAGTATATAATGAGTCCAAAATTTATACTCCATTGTGTCTCAAAAACAAAAAAAATATTTTGAAAGACAGCTAATGGTTATTTTTCTTGGCTGAACAACTCCTAGAGTTTGTGGGAAATGTCATCTTTCTTTGTTGTATGAACAAATAAGGAATTGGTAAAAACTGTTTTTCCTTATTCTTTCATTTTATTTCCTAGAGAACTTGGAAATGTCTCCTATTACTAGATTGGGTTCTATTTAATAAATTATAGGTAGATTTGAAATTGTTACTTCTTGGAATAAATTTGCCCCATATAACCTAAAAACAATGCTCATAAATGTATACATTTATTAATAATGATATATTACAGAAATGATTAATAATAATGTCCTATAAATAATAACACTTAGAATGGTCAAAAGAGTTATAAAATTTTTTCATATTTCCTAACCATAGTCTCATATTGTCACTGCTAAAGAGTCAAAGAAAATACTATGTATATTCTGAAAGCTATAGTGTTCCATAGGTCCAGATTATTTCAATCATATATATCCAATGTGCTTCAGAGAGATCAGAAGGAATCTTCAAGGATTTGAAGGAACTGGAAAGGAATAAGCTAATTCAGATAAGCCCTTGAAGGGGAACATAAATGGTAATTAGAGGAAAATTTATTGCTCTCCCTAGTCATGTGGGGGAGAGAAAGTTACCAACCACAGTAAGAAACATTATCCAAGAAACTCCGCAGTATAATTAGTTCACCAGAGAATGTAAACACATTTCTTTATCATGAGTAGTAAATGTAAAATCTTTATAGTAGAACTTTCTGGACTGAGGTGAGTTATTTACAGAAGGAGGCTGGCAAGCAGGTAAAAAAAAATATTTCAACTGTCCATTGCATATTTATTAGTTAAATCATTGGAGATTTGTTTCCCCAAGAGAATTATGAATCCTACTGAAAATTATGGTTTGTGAGAGTTTCTCTCCTTGAAGATGCCTTTTTTCAATTACAGTACATTCCACCTTTAATTGGCCTCATCTTTTCTTTGATTCACAATTATACCTAATATAGATCTGCCTAATATACTAATAAAACCCAACCTTCTTTTTACTTTTATTTGGTATATATGGTTTTATATTTTAATGCACTCAAAGATATTCAATATATTTTAATTTAAGACCTATGTATGCAATATCCTCTTCTAGAGAAAACTTCTCTGCCCCAAATTTATACAAAATACACACTGATGCTTACTTTTAATACTCTTTGTCTTCAATTTTCCCTTCTTTTTGTTTCCTCTATCTGAAACTGCTTCAGGTTTAAGGAGTTCATTCAAAGCAAGCATTATTGGCATTATTGTTTCTTCCCCACTGAGGCCATCTATGAATAATATTTCCCAGATTTTGCAACAACTGTCATATGTAAGCAAACATCTTGAAGACAAGCAGAGGAAAACAGGCCAATGTACTAGAACTCAGAACTACTGACAGAAGCAACATTCATATTTACTGTATTCATTAAACAAATTCAACCAACTTTCTTTAAAATTATTTGAAAATCCATATAGAGGGTAGAATACATATCACAAATATATTGCTAAAGGTATTTTTACAAAGTTAACATACCCTGATAACCAGTTGTGCTCAGTCCAGGAAATATTTCTCCTAGCCACTGAATTTCAAAAAATAAGCATTATTGCCTCACTTCCATGTTACTTCTATTTAAAAGAAATTAATGTAAATAGAATTATTACTATGCACTCCTTTGTATTTTGCTCCCTTTGCTCAATATTCTGTTTTAAAATTTATCCATGCTGTTTCATGTAATGATAGTTTATTCTAACTAAATATTATCCATCATCAAATATATCACAACTTAGTAATTTATTGATAGATCTGAATAATTTTCATCTTGGGGCTATTACAAATAATATTGCTATGAATATATTTATATATGTTTTAGGTAGATATGTAGGTAGAAAAATTACTGGCTTATAGAATATAAATCTATTCATCAACATAAATGAATACCACAAAATAGTTTTCAAGAGCATTTGTACAAAAGGACCCTTCATGTTCTTCATCTCTTATGACTAATAAATTCTTGCTAGATCTGACTCTGACAGACATGATTACAAATACAGTGCAAAAATATAAATATATAATCACCTAAAGGCACTGAAGAATAAACAGAAGTAGGTAGAGTCTGCAAGGTAGTTGATACTTTGTAGGGAATGAAGACAAATAAGCAAATAACTTGTATTTCAGTCTAAGGATAGACTGAAATTAATACTGTACAGAGTAACTACAACTGATGTAAATTCTGTAATATTTTAGACCCAATTAATCAGGAAACATAGTTTGATGAAAAAACAGCTACTAGAAAGTTAGGGGAGATCTCCCAAATCTGACTGATTCCATGGACATCCTTCAAGGTCCCTTATTAAAAATAACAGAAGTTTGAACTTTTAGCTTGAGTGAAACTAAGTATATTGCCAACTAAAATCAAACAAGATAAATAAAAATAATTCCTTGGAAGATTGTAACCAAATCTGCCATTGCTACAATTTAACATTTACAATGTTCAAAACTCAATCCAAAGTTATTCAATACATAAAAAAGCAGGAAAATGTAACAAATTCTGAAGAGAAAGAGGATGACAAAGACCAACCTAAAGAGAGCTATGTAGGGAAACAAGCAGATTTTAAAGTAGTTATTAAAACTTTTTCCAGTGATACAAAGGATCAAAATAAATTGAAAGATGAGAAATCTCAGCAGAGAAATAGTAACTATGAAAAATTTAAATTATAGTAAATGCAAATGAAATATTTGAAATAAATAGGTAACATTAACAACATAATGAAGATGGTAAAATTACTATGACTGGGAACATAGCTTAATGGAGGAGAGCTTGTCTGCCATGGGCCAGACACTGGATTAGCGCTCTAAAACTGAAGGGGAAAAAAAGATAGAAAGAGCTTAAAGATAAATCAATACAAACTGTAAAAAATGAGTAGAAATACTGAAAAATACTGAATAGAGTCTCAGATTTGTGGGACAGTATTAAAAGGCTATCATATGTATAATTGGAGTCTGACACAGTATAGTACAGTACAGTACACAAGTACTGTAAATATTTTTTAAAAGCCTTTCTAGAAACATAATATTAGCCAAAAATGAAAGATTATAAGAAAAAACTTGAAGATAAATAAATGATGCATTATATACAGGGGAACAATGTCTCAAATAACAAGTAACTTCTCATCACAAAATGAAACACTTTCAAAATCAGAGAGAAAAATCCTGTCATCCACAATTTATATCCAAGAAAATATTCTTTGGGGATGAAGGAAAAACTAACATTTGCAGATAATTTGTAATCAATATTTACAAAAAGAACTGGTCTATAAAAATGAATAAAATAAATAAAGAATAAATGGAAAAATAAAAACAAACTTTGCCAAATGAAAACTCATGACTTCAAGAAGAAATAAAGAGCGCTGAGAAAGATAAATATCCAAGTATAGAAGCTTTCTTTTAAATTACTTTAAAATATGGAGAAATATTTATAGTGAAAATCTTAATATTTAAAATGATTTTACAAAATGCAAATTAAAACAAACATTTATCATTATCTTTTGAAAATTTAAGTGTTCTTATTTATAAAGATGTAACTACAATAACATCAAAAATGTTTAGTTGGTTAGTGTTGATAAATTATTGTAAGATCTAAACTTGAGAATTATTTTTCACTGCCGGAATCTTTTCCAGTTTCTCCTTTAGCCTCAAGCAATATTTCTATGCTTTAAAAAATTCTACTTGACAAAAAAATAGTCAATTCCACAATAAATCCAAGCAAAGTTGTTGAATGAATAAATATTTCTTCTAGTGGGAATATTGTTATTCTTTTGAAACATCACAGAGCAAAAAAGATGCTTATTTAACACAATAGAATCACTCTAATTGGGTGGAATTTCAAGTACTGAAATGGGTAGTTGGTCATTCTAGTGGGAATGTGGTCCAGATACATTCTGGCCTTACCTAATATACCTCACGTCATATCTATAAATGCCTACATACATACACTGACCTTCAGAATGTCCAAGAATATAATTTCCAAAATGCATTTTTTTCTTCTTCTAAAATGTAAGCAATATTTAGGATTTTTAATATGCTGTATATACTAAGTAGAAAATACTAAAGATACAAATTTTTAATCTGTTTTCCCAGACCACACAATTTTTAAATGAGATTATTATAAAATAAGGTTTTGTATATTGATTTATTCAAGATGAACATAAAGCCCTTTACTTTAGAGGAGTCCATTCCTACATGTGAGAAGTTTCTGAATTCTTATATAACAACTTTTTCCAAAAATCAATAAAATAAGCAATAGATAATATTGAAAATATCACACATTCTGTATTCATTTTATCAGTAATTTTAAACTTATAATGACTTGACATGATTTTTCAACCTTATGATGGTGCGAAAGCAATACTCATTCAATAAATGCTTCAAATTTTGAATTTGGATCATTTCTCAGTCTAGCAATGTGGTAAGATAGCCTCTCATGGTTTCAGGGCAGTGGCAGCTCAGCACAGCTCCCAGTCAGCAAAGCAATCACAAAGTTAAACAAATGATATAATCTACAGACTACTGTGGGGCTAAGCTATGATGTTCTGTAGGAGAGGTGTATTAAATGCATTTCACCCTATATTTTCAATTTACCATGTGTTTATCAGAACCTAACCCCATCATAAGTTGAGAAGCATCTTGTATAATATTTTTCTTTTTCTATATTCTCAGCAAAATTAGATGTTATTTTATGAAGTCTGTGTGAGAAAAGGCAGAATCAATGAAAAATTAAAGATGCAAAAAGGAATTTGTATAAAATCAGTAACCAGGATAGAAAATAGTCCCAAGCTAAGGCATATTATATCAGAAAAATCAAACTTTAACTTTTTTAATAATCAGGTCAAGGAACAGCACTGTCTACTTCTGATATTGCTATAGCAGGCAATCAAGTAAAATTTAACCATAAGATTCAAGCTCCACTCAAAGTTTTGACTAAATTAATACAGAAAGGATAATTTCCTTTTGGTCCTTGCTGCTCTTTGTCTAATAGTAGTAGATGATACAATGCCTTTAGCACATTAAAGCATTCATTTCTTAGGCTATCTTCTTCATTATGTAGATACTAGCCACATCAGGCTATATAAATTTAAATTTAAATGAATTAAGATTAAATAAAATTTAATATTTAGTTCTTCCATCACAGTAGCAATGTTGTTTTAAAGTTCATTAACCACTGTGACAGTAGTTGTAATATTAGCATGTTTTAGAACAACTCCACCATCACATGAATTCCTTTTGGACAGCACTGCCTTACAAAGCAAATTTCAACAAAGAGTGTTGAACTAAGAAAACTAAATTACGTATTTCTCTTCTCTCTGTGACTTTTTTCAGTAGAAATATTTATCGGGTACCTATTATGTACAAGGTGCTATTTCAAACATGCCTCAAAGTAGCAAAAAGAATTCTCTGCCATTATAGCTTTGACCTTCCAGCAGGAGAAACAATACAGAAACATTGAAACAACTACATGAAAAAGGGATTTGTCCCTAAGTACCATGTAGTGAGATAAGACAATGCACTGGAGAGTGACGAGGGAAAGCACAGGGTAGGGTGACAGGAGATGCCTTCTAATATTGAAAGGTGGAGGAATCTCTTCAGGGGTTACATTTGGAATGAATCCTCAGTGACAAAAGAAGCTACCATACAAAGATCCCCTGAGAGAAGGAAGAGCTTTTGCAAATGCTCTCAGGCAGGGGCAGTCTTGGCCCATTCTAAATTGCCTGTGGGCTCACATGGTTAAAGGGTAAGGAAACAGAATAGTACAGAATCGAGTAAAAAAATAAGCAGAGCCAGCTCATTCAGGTTCTCATAGGATATTGTAAGACTATTTAAAAAAAATAGAAGTATAGTAGAAAGCCATTGAAACATTTCCAGCAGGGCCATGATGAAATTGACTAAAGCTCAGAGACATTCAGACGTAAATTCCTTAAATAACATAATTCTTAAGTTATTTTTCAGGAAATGCCTCCAGAAACCACTGCAAGGTGGCTTGAAACCAGCTTTTCAAGAATAGACATGTGTAGAAGAAGCAAGCTTCTCCAATCAATGACCTTCGGACATCACAGACTCAAATATCTAATGTAGAATACGGCAATCCACTTCCCCCCAACAAAAACATGCAAACTATAAAAAGACATGATAATCACCTATGTCTGTGCAAAGAACCCTAAAATTTCCCCTTCTTATCATCAAATCAACAAGAATCTTCTCTCCTCACCCTTCCTATAAATTCATTCCAATACCAAAGGATCAGGGAAGTCGACTCCTGACCTTCTTTCAATAAAGCTCCTTCTTGCAAAAATCAGGACTCTAGTATCAGTTTCTCTGCACATTGGACAATGAACCCTGCCTTGGTATCAATGATATGATTTAAATGATGGTTTTCATAGTTATATGTGAACTTTATCCTTTTATTAAAGGACATGGGTTAATTACTTAGATATGTACTTGTTTTATTCCTAAAACTGTTATAAAGACATAGCTACAGAGCTAGTCTTCTAACGGTCAACCCTGATAGGAGTTTCATAATGTCCCTCAAATCCTCCCAGAACCACAGAAATATCTTTGGAAGTACAAGATTGGTGTTATTAATAGAAAATTACTACCCATTCTACCACTTTCTAGTTGTATGTTGCATACACTATAAAACATCCATAAACCTATTTTTCTCAACTGCAAAAGATTAGGAAATCTAGTGTGCTTTGTGAAATTAAGTATTTTTAGACAGTTTTATCAAATCTTCATCAATGTTCCCTCATGTTCTGGGTTAATTTTTGATGAACGACTAAAACAGGTTAGTAGAGCTAAGTCTAGTAATGTATATAAGTGCTAGCCAATATAAATAAACCTAACAAAAAGCTATCTAACTCGCTCTCTCTGCTGCTGTAGCTGGACCCTTCGCCACCACTCAGCATCTGCACATCCCCTACAATGGCTTAAACAGCAATGGCCTACAAGGAAAAAATGAAGGAGCTATCCATGCTGTCACTGATCTGCTCTCACTTCTACCCAGAACCTCCCATCATCAACATCTACACTTACGATGATATGGAAGTGAAGCAAATCAACAAACATGCCTCTGGCCAGGCTTCTGAGCTGATCTTAAAGCCACCATCTCCTATCAGAAACCCCTCGAACTTTAGCTTCTCCAAAGAAGAAAGACCTGTCCCTGAAGGAGATCCAGAAAAAAAAACTGGAGGCTGCAGAGGAAAGAACAACGTCTCAGGAGGCCCAGGTGCTGAAACAATTGGTAGTGAAGCGGGAGCATGAGCAGGAAGTCCTTCAGAAGGCTTTGGAAAGAACAACTTCAGCTGAAAATCTGATCCTGAAAATGGAACAAATTAAGGAAAACCGTGAGACTCATCTAGCTGCTTTTATGGAACGTCTGCAGGAAAAGGAGAGGCATGCCACAGAGGTGCACAGGAACGAGGAACTCCAGGTAGAACTGTCTAGATGAAGCGATGGAGGGTATGGCACGCCCCTCTGATAGTAAATCCCCCTGCCTATATTATAATGGATCATGCAATATCAGTATGGGAAATGTATGCCATGGTGTAAAAAGAACTCATTATAAAAAACAAAAATCAGGGGCTGGGGAGATAACTCGGTAGGTAGAGTGCTTACCTTGCAAGCACAAGGCCCTGGGTTCGATCCCCAGCACCCAAAAAAAAAAAAAAACAGAATCACAAATTTTAACAAAGTCAATGCAGTCTCTCTGCAGAATGTTTTGCTTGATGTTTAAAAAATTCCTTGGATTTTATTTTGTAAATACTTACATTTTTTCTAAAAAAAAAATACAAGTATTACATTATGCAAGTTATTTCATAATCTTACATGTCCTATAACAGGCTTTTGATGTTGTGTCTCTCCACTCAAATGGATTTGCAAGGTCTGTTCTTATTGAAGCTCCCCATGTCTAACTCCATTCCCTCCCCCTTTTCATTCTAACAGAAAAAATGAGGTCAGTAGACAGTCTATGGTGCTAGAAACCCACCATTGCCTTATGACCTGGGTGACTTTGGAGTCTCTGAGTTTGACCAAGACCATACCTAGACCACAGGTATTGACTCCATATGAACCTCCACATTTGTTTGCTCATAATCTACTTACTGCCTAGAAACTACAAACGAGGCCAAGAAAAACTACCAGTCATAGCATTTTACTCCTGCTTCTCCTGAATTATGTGCTGCAAATGTGCTTTGGCTTTAGAAAGACATGGATGAGAAGAACGATCTGAGATCAATCTGGGTAGAAGCAAAAGGTTGAAGCTTTTAAAGTGCTGATCACAAGTCTACATCCAAATGGTTCAAGCAGCCATAAAAATCGCTCTTCATAAAGTGGGCTGACTTCTCTAGTTTAAGTTCTTTTGATGGAATGAATTAATTAATGTGTCAGTTGGCTTATTTGTGGATGCCATGATTAATGATGTTCATTTTAAGCTTTTACCTATAGTACAAATACATGATGCTACTGAGTATTTTTCCACTTGGAAACTGAACTGGTTGATGCATTCAAACACAAAATCAAAAGTATTGCGGACTTCCACTCAAACTGGTCTTTCTTCCATAGTGTGAGACAATCCTGCCTATTTAAAAAAAAAAAAAAAGAAAGAAGGAAAGAAAAAAATATCACTCTATCTGTGAAGCTGATGCAGTCAAAGGGGGCTAGGCAGGGCATTTGTGCCAACTAAGAATCACCAGATACCCTCCATAAGTACCTATTGCAGTTTTGAACTCATTTCTCTCCCAACTCCCACCTCCCAACTCCTGAAGGTTGCTGCCTGCATATATACTCTTCATTAGTGCTATTTTCCTGTATGTCATTGTGAGCAAGTTGTGATTAATAAAGAAGTAGAGTTCTGTGGGGAAAAAAAAAAAAAACTACTGCAATTTCCTGAAAGAATAAATATTTAAGTTTCAAGAAGGGTAGAGGGATAAAGACATTTATTATTCTAATATGAATCTCCCAAACTCTGAACTGAAATTTCTATGAAACTATTACAATTATTTTAACCTTAAAATACTCATCTTAGACCTTTAGTAAACTATATAAGAAGGAATATTATCATGATTACAAACTGAAATGCTAACAAAAAAATAAATGTATATAATCTAAGTAGTTGACATGAGCTTGACATTTCATTTTAAAATCATACCATTTTCAAGTTCAGTACATTTCTTTAGGTTTATAATTAACACCCAGATGAAAATACTTGCTTTTCTTGTTCCTTTGTCATCTCTCTCTGCTTAAAAGCAGAGGTGAAAACAGGTTTTGAATGTCAAGGAAGTGGAACTATGCTTCCTACGGTGATTGTAGATCTTTGCTTTCCATCCTGGCTTGTAGCCATAGACTCTTGAGCATTTCAATGATTTCATTTATCTTCCATCATCAGTTAAGATGAAGTGATATATTCTCTTCTTCTACAAAATCTTTAAGAAGATATTTTACATATTCTACTCATAGTGTCCCACATAGAATGCATTGGAACAAATACTGACTTCTCCATCTCTCCAATACTACAGCAGATATTTGTATGTATTTATTTCTTAATTTATGTATTGGTTCTTTTTAGTTATAAATGACAGTGGAATCCATTTTGATATAATTATACTAGCATGGAATATATCTTAGTCCAGTTAGGACTCCATCCTTCTGGATGTACAGGATGGTGGGATTCACTGTGATGTTTTCATATGGTACATAGAAAAATTATTGTCAGATTTATTCCACTGTCCTTCCATTTCCTACCCGCCCACTCTTGCCTCCATTCCCCACTGTCTAATCTACTGAACTTCTATTCTCCACACACGCCCCCCACCAGCCTTGTTGTGGGTTAGCATATACATCGGAGAAACCATTTGACCTTTGCTTTTGGGGGACTGGCTTATTTAACTTAGCATGCTAGTCTTCAGATCCATCCATTTACTGGCAAATATCATAGTCATTCTTCTTTATAGCTGACTACTACTCCATTGTGTATACATACCACATTTTCTTTATCCATTTATCTGTTAAAGAGTACCTCAGTTGAGATATTTGTGTTTTAATAAACTTTTACATTTGACTGTTGGAAATGGTTTTAAAAGTTAACCTTTATGCAAATGAAGTAGGTACTATTATTTTTAGTAAAATAGGGACAATAAGACAATAGAAGTAATTTCTGTGAGAAAGATGACTAGTAAATAACAAAGCTGGGATTTGACCACTGGTTTTCAATGTTCTTAATCTCTACAAAAAATATTATGTATTTGATCAGGACATTAAGAATTTTATTATCAGTTTAAAAATACAAAAATTAAAAATAAAAACTGCAAAATCATCATTAGAAGTCTTACAAAACGTATTTCCGAAATAAACACATGAATCTTCCTAAAAAATTTCTGAACATTCATTTATTAACAAAAACCCAAGTCAAAAAATGTTAAGGCATGTCAGTAACAACTTTGATTGCTGCCATCCTAAATGTTGTGGTAATGTGATTGAAACAATGGATGTTGTAAACATATATATGTATTTTCAATCTGTATAAATACTGGCAAGTAAACTTGAAAATAAAGGATTTTCAAAGTGATACAACTGTTCTAATATTAAAAATTTACAAATATATTTTCATAAAATAGAAGTGAAATAAGAGCTATGAGTGTGTTAATTGAAACCTGTTATTGAAACCTGTCAATAAATCATTTATAGTAAGCCAGGTGTGGTGACACACACCTGTACTGTAATCCCGGCAGCTTGGGAGACTGAGGCAGGAGGATCAAGAGTTCAAAGTCATCCTCAGCAACTTAGTGAGGCCCTAAGCAACTTAGTGACACCCTGTCTCTAAAATATTTTTTAAAAGGACTGGGGATTTAGCTCAGTGGTTAAGTGCCCCAGGTTCAATCCCAGTACCAAAAAAAAAAATTATTTTATAGTAAAAAAAAATTACATTATCAGTCAATGTCAAAAATCAGACAAAGAAAACTGATCTAAGCCAACTTAGTTATATATATATAACCCTTAGGTTCTTTTTGATAAATATTAATATTTAAAGGCAAGCAATAGAGACAGATCACTTCCTCAGAGCCTACTTACCAGATAATAATGAAAACAAGTCTCAGATAAAATTATGCAGCACCAGTACACATTTATTACCAATAGGAACAAAGCAACCACACAGTGAAGCCCGGCTCTCTGCCCTTACGGCTGTACCAGGGGCACCTTGCATGAATAGTGCATGCACAGTAATTGTGACAATACCTAGACACAGACTCAGACAAGTCTTCTTGTCAGAAGCATGACTCCGAGAGAACCCTAAATTAGCTGATGAACCCAGAATTGGGTCACTTATTGAATATACAGGATTCTATTTCCCATCTCTACAAGGGTATGAGCATCTCTACACTACTTGTGCCCAATTGACATATCATAAATATTGTGATTTCCACATTTAAATACAAACATTACACCAGAAGATAAATTATAAATGCAGTACTGAACTTTAGTGAATATATCTTATGTTGAATTCTTTTTTTTTTTTTTTTTTTTTTTTTTTTTTTCTCTTAATGCATGTGTATGCATCAGCATATTCTTTTTTTTTTTTTCTTTTTTTTTTTTTTTTTTCACTGTTTGTACATAGAGTAAAGGCATACCATTTGTGTAATCATACGTTTACATAGGGTGATGTTGGTTGATTCATTCTGTTATTTTTTTTCCCCTTCCCCCCACCCCTCCCATCCCTCTTTTCCCTCTATACAGTCCTTCCTTCCCCCATTCTTGCCCCCCTCCCTAACCCTCACTCTAACCCTAAAACTAACCCCTCCCACACCCCATTATGTATCATCATCCACTTATCAGCGAGATCATTCTTCCTTTGGTTTTTTGAGATTGGCTTATCTCACTTAGCATGATATTCTCCAATTTCGTCCATTTGCTTGCAAATGCCATAATTTTATCATTCTTTATGGCTGAGTAATATTCCATTGTATATATATGCCACAGTTTCTTTATCCATTCATCAACTGAAGGGCATCTAGGTTGATTCCACAATCTGGCTATGGTGAATTGAGCAGCAATGAACATTGATGTGGCTGTATCTCTGTAGTATGCTGATTTTAAGTCCTTTGGGTATAGGCCAAGGAGTGGGATAGCTGGGTCAAATGGTAGTTCCATTCCAAGTTTTTTAAGGAATCTCCATACTGCCTTCCAGAGTGGTTGCACTAATTTGCAACCCCACCAGCAATGTATGAGTGTACCTTTTTTCCCCACATCCTCGCCAACACCTGTTGTTGCTTGTGTTCTTGATAATCGCCATTCTGATTGGGGTGAGATGGAATCTTAGGGTGGTTTTGATTTGCATTTCTTTTATTACTAGAGATGTTGAACATTTTTCCATATGTTTGTTGATTGTTTGTAGGTCTTCTTCTGTGAAGTGTCTGTTCATTTCCTTAGACCATTTGTCGATTGGATTATTTGTAGTCTTGGTGTTGAGTTTTTTGAGTTCTTTATAGATTCTGGAGATTAGTGCTCTATCTGAAGTATGATTGGCAAAGATTTTCTCCCACTCTGTAGGCTCTTTCTTCACATTGCTGATAGTTTCCTTTGCTGAGAGAAAGCTTTTTAGTTTGAATCTATCCCAGTTGTTGATTCTTACTTTTATTTCTTGTGCTATGGGAGTCCTGTTGAGAAAGTCTGGTCCTAAGCCGACATGTTGAAGATCTGGACCTACATTTTCTTCTATAAGATGCAGGGTCTCTGGTCTGATTCCGAGGTCCTTAATCCATTTTGAGTTTAGTTTTGTGCACGGTGAGAGATATGGGTTTATTTTCATTTTGTTGCATATGGATTTCCAATTCTCCCAGCACCATTGTTGAAGAGGCTATCTTTTCTCCATTGCATATTTTTGGCCCCTTTGTCTAGTATGAGGAAATTATATTTGTTTGGGTTTGTGTCCGTGTCTTCTATTCTGTACCATTGATCTACCTGTCTATTTTGGTACCAATACCATGCCGTTTTTGTTACTATTGCTTTGTAGTAAAGTTGAAGTTCAGGTATTGCAATACCCCCTGCTTCATTTTTCCTGCGAAGGATTGCTTTAGCAATTCTGGGTTTCTTATTCTTCCAGATGAATTTCATAATTGCTTGCTCTATTTCTGCAAGGTACATCATTGGGATTTTAATTGGAATTGCATTGAATCTGCTCATTCCAATACTTTTCAAAGTATTCCATGAAATAGAAGAGGAGGGAACCCTCCCAAACTCATTCTACGAAGCCAATATCACCCTGATACCTAAACCAGACAGAGACACATCGAGGAAAGAAAATTTCAGACCAATTTCCTTAATGAACATCGACGCAAAAATTCTCAACAAAATTTTAGCAAATCGCATACAAAAATGTATTAAAAAGATAGTGCATCATGATCAAGTGGGTTTCATCCCAGGGATGCAAGGTTGGTTCAACATCAGGAAATCAATAAATGTAATTCACCATATCAACAGACTTAAAGTCAAGAACCACATGATTATTTCAATAGATGCAGAAAAAGCATTTGATAAAATACAGCACCCCTTCATGCTCAAAACACTAGAAAAAATAGGGATAGTGGGAACGTTCCTTAACATTGTAAAGGCCATCTATGCTAAGCCCATGGCTAATATTATTCTTAATGGTGAAAAACTGAAAGCATTCCCCCTAAAATCTGGAACAAGGCAGGGATGCCCTCTCTCACCACTCCTATTCAATATCGTCCTTGAAACTCTAGCCAGAGCAATTAGACAGACCAAAGAAATTAAAGGGATACGAATTGGAAAAGAAGAACTCAAACTATCCCTATTTGCTGATGATATGATTATATACTTAGAGGAACCAGGAAATTCCACCAGAAAACTCTTAGAACTCATAAGTGAATTCAGTAAAGTAGCAGGATACAAGATCAATGCTCATAAATCCAATGCATTTTTATACATAAGTGATGAATCTTCAGAAAGAGAAGTTAGGAAAACTACTCCATTCACAATAGCCTCAAAAAAAATAAAATACTTGGGAATCAATCTCACAAAAGAGGTGAAAGACCTCTACAATGAGAACTACAGAACACTAAAGAAAGAAATTAAAGAACACCTTAGAAGATGGAAAGATCTCCCATGTTCCTGGATAGGCAGAATTAATATTGTCAAAATGGCCATACTACCAAAAGTGCTATACAGATTCAATGTTGAATTCTTTAGGGAAAGAATATCAGAGGTCTGAAGCTTGCACCAAAATATACCTAACAATAAAACAGATGAAGAGAGGGACTAAAAGAAGAATAGTTGCACAGATATGTGATGGAATCGAGCACAGTAAGATGCTAATGGAGGAGTCTAGATATAAGTCATCCAAGCATTTAATGTAAAAGTTTTTTGATTTTTCTCTTTCTGTGAAATTGCTCATAAACATCACCAAACTGAAATGCCTTTGTGCTGTGGCTTGGATATACTTTAAGTGTCCCTCAAAGGTATGTGTGTTAAACAATTGGTCTGCAGGGTGTTGGTATGGGGGAGGGGGGATGGAAACTTTTAAAGGTGGTGCCAAGTTGGCAGCGAGGTCCTTAGGTCATTGAATCATTGCTCCCAGAAGGATTGATGTAGTTCTCATGGAACCCTGAGTTAGTTCTCAGAAGATGATTGTTGTAAAAGGAGCAGACCTGGCTCCTCCTCTTCTCTTTGGGTTCACAGCACTCCTGCCATCTCCCACAGAGCCTTTGCAAGAGCTGGCACCATGTTGTGTGAACTATTAGCCTCAGAAACTGTAAGCTAAATAAACCTCTTTTCTTCATAAGTAGCTTGCCTCAGGTATTTAGCTAAGGTAATAAAAATAGACTAATACACTTTGTAATACTAAAGATACATTCAACAACATTTTTGAACATTCATTCATTCAACAACAGTTTTTGAGCACTTGATATGTATCCATTATGGTTCAAGGTGCTGGCAACAGGATAGTGAATAAAACAAACAAAACCTTTGCTGTAACGAAGCCTACATCTCTGTTCTAGGATGACAAATAGTAATTAGAAATGTACATAGGTAATACGTCAGGTGGTGAGAAATTCTAAGAATAATAATAATTAATAATGCATCAGATGTGGTGGCACATGCCTATAATTCCAGTGGCTCAGGAGGTTGAGACAGGAAGATTGTGAGTTCAAAGCCAGTCTCAGCAACTCAGCAAGGTCCTAAGCAACTCAGTAAGACCCCGTCTCTAAATAAAACACTAAAAAGGCTGGGGATGTAGCTCAGTGTTTAAGCACCCCTGTGTTCAATCCTGCAGGGGGTAGGAGGAAAAAAATAATGCAAAATAAGAGGAGAAGTTAGGAAAAGACTCTGATGAGTCACATTTTAGTGGGGATCTGAATGAAGAGAATTGTTTCTGACTTAATAACGTTTTAAGCATATGAAGCAGGAAATGAAAAAGCTTTAAGGTGAGTGTAGATATGGTGTGCAAAAAAAAAGTGTGTGTGTATATATATATAAATTATATATATATGTAATACAAAATTCACATAAATATATAAAACATGCATTATTTATGTATATAAATTTATATATAACACATTTATATACATAAATTATGCATAGTTTTATATATAATTTTATGTATATGAAAACAAACAAGGAGGTCAGAATGGCTTTAACAAAACAAAGGTAATAGAAAACAAGATCAGAAAGATGAGGATAGGCAGAAGGGCAAGGTAAAAGAGCTCATGTAGGGTTACAGATTGTGATTAATATGGAAAACCACAGAAAATCTTTCAGCAGAGGAATGATAGGATCTAATTTATACTGTAAAAGGATTGACCTAACAACTTTCTTGATAACAAACTACAAAGGGTTTTGATAGCAGACCAAAGAAAGTAAAGATAGAAGACAGATTAGGTCTTTAAAAAGCCAAAGTCCAGTTGAAAGACCAAGGTGTCTTTGATTAGAATGATTTTAATGGAAGAAGTGAATTATATGTGTCTAAATATGATTCTGGACATATTTAGAAGGCATAGATGATAGAATTCCTCATCAGTTGAATATAGGGTTTAAGAAAAAGATGGAGTTGGGGGGGATGGAAATTGCCACACTTTGAAAGAAAGAGCAGGTCTGAACAGGGGAAGATTTTAAGAATTTATATTTCTTGGATAGGCAGAATTAATATTGTCAAAATGGCCATACTACCAAAAGTGCTATACAGAATCAATGCAATTCCAATTAAAATTCCAATGATTTTCCTCATAGTATAGAGAAGCTATCATGAAATTCACTTGGAAAAATAAGAGACCCAGAATAGCCAAGACAATCCTTAGTAGGAAGAGTGAAGCAGGAGGCATCACAATAATAGAACTTAAACTATACTACAGAGCAACAGTAACAAAAATGGCATTGTATTGACACCAAAATAGACAGGTAGACCAATGGTACAGAAGAGAAGACAACACAAACCCACATAATTACAGTGATCTCATACTAGACAAAGGTGCCAAAAACATACAATGGAGAAAAGATAGCCTCTTCAACAAATTTGCTGGGAAAACTGGAAATCCATATGCGGTAAAATGAAATTAACCCCTATCTCTCACCCTGTACAAAATGGATCAAGGACTTAGGAATTAAACTAGGAACTCTGCACCAAATAGGAGAAAAAGTAGACCCAAATCTCCATGTCATCTTAGGACCAGACTTCCTCAACAAGACTCCTAAAACACAAGAAATAAAAACTAGAATCAATAAATGGGATAGATTCAAACTACAAAGCTTTTTCTTAGCAAAGGAAATAATAATGTGAAGAGAGAGCCTACATACTGGGAGAAAATCTTTATCACATGCACTTAAGATAAAGCACTAATCTCCAGAATCTAAAGAACTAAAATTAACACCAAAAATACAAATAACCCAATCAACAAATGAGCTAAAGAACTGAGCAGACACTTCACAGAAGAAGATATACAATTGATCAACAAATATATGAAAAATGTTCAACAACTCTAGTAATTAGAGAAATGCAAATCAAAACTACCCTAAGATTTCATTTCACTCCAATTAGAATGGCTATTATCAAGAATACAGGCAACAATAGGTGTTGGCAAGGATGTGGGGAAAAAGGTATACTCATATATTGCTGGTAGAACTGCAAATTGGTGCAGCCACTCTGGAAAGTAGTATGGAGAGTCCTTAGAAAACTTGGAATGGAACCACCATTTGACCCAGCTATCCCACT
The DNA here is from genome assembly GCF_902686445.1 of Sciurus carolinensis. NCBI lineage: Eukaryota > Metazoa > Chordata > Mammalia > Rodentia > Sciuridae > Sciurus > Sciurus carolinensis. Next base: position 83,211,150 of record NC_062222.1, read on the forward strand.
CCTCTGTCTATACCCAAAGCACTTAAAATCAGTATACCACCACAGTGACACAGCTGCATCAATGTTTATCGCAGTTCAATTCACAATAGCTAGATTGTGGAACCAACCTAGATGCCCTTCAACAGATGAATAGATAAATAAAATGTAGTATATATACACAATGGACTATTATTAAGTCAGAAAGAAGAATAAAATTATGGTATTTGGGCTGGGGATATAGCTCAGTTGGTAGAGTGCTTGCTTTGCAAGCACAAGGCCCTGGGTTCAATCTCCAGCACCACACACACACACACAAAATATGGTATTTGCAGGTAAAAGGATGGAGTTGGAGAATATCATGCTAAGTGAGATAAGCCAATCCCAACAAACCAAAGGCCTAGTGTTTTCTCTGATAAGTGGATACTGATATATAAGAGAGGGTGAGTAAGGGAAGAATGAAGAAACTTTGGATTGTGCAGAGGGGAGGGGACAGCAGGGGGTGAAAAAAAGATGGTGAAATGAGACAGACATCATTACCCTATGTACACGTATGTTTGGACAAACAATGTGAGTCTACTTCATGTACAGCCAGAGAAATCAAAGTTGTACCCCATTTGTGTACAATGAATCAAAAAGTAGTTTAAAAACCTGATAAATAAAAAAAAAAAAAAAAAAAAATAGAAATGTGACAAATGCAACTGACAGGTTAAGAGAAGTCTGCTAACTGACCACAGCTGACAGTTAGAGCTTATCAGTGAATGCAAATGCAAATCATAGTAGCATATGCCATATATGCCAATTTTTAGAAGTTCTCTGCTTTTTAATCTTCACTATTGTATATTTAATGATTCTTAGTCCTTCTTTTTCTTTAGTTTGAACTATGTTAATTTCAGTGCTTACCCTTGAAGCTGTGATCTTCCAAATTATGGAGAAAATAAACTTCAGAAAAGATAAGAGAATGTTTTATTTTCCTGCAGGGCCACTTGGAAGCAGTCCATTTTCTGCATAATAAAACCAGTTATGATAAGATAGTAATTTGGGATACACCCACTAAAGAATCCATCTTATTTTTCTGCCCTATGTGCAATTTAATGTGTGTATACTTCTGTTCCATTTCTCTTATATTATAAAACTATTCTTGAAAGTAATATTTACACATAGGTATACAAAAATATTCCAACATACTGTCGAAGAGATTATACTAAGGTCCTGAAACAGACCCTTAATTCCTTAAACTCTACAGTCCTTATTTATTATTTTAATAATTTTTAGATAGTCATGATATTAAAATAAGATGTTTATTTTCTAAAAACATAAATAAAAATGGGCTCTCCTCTTCTAAACCAGAAGAATTGCAAGATTTCCTTCTCCTCCCTTGATGGGAAGATATAATGCATTCCATGACCCAGGGATCTCTTCATCAAAGAAGGAGCTCTGAGTCTTTGTCATTTAAATTAGTAGTGTCCTTGATCAGTTTCTTTATATGAAGTGGTAGAAATGGAAGCTTGATTGGGGTGGCTGTGCTAGAGAACGGAAGAAAGGAATCAGACAGTGAGACAACTGGTTCAAGGAGTTTGGGTGAAAGAGGGACTAGAAAAATGGGGCACTAGCTGTAAAGGATGTGAGTCAAGGGAGGTCTTATTTTCTAAGATTAGAATAATTACATTGTTTTTGCATGTGACAGGGACACTAAAGTGGAGACAGATTTTAAAGATGCAGGAAGTAAAGAATGGGAAATTGTAGGTACAACAGCTTTGAGGCGGCGAGAGGGCTGGGACTAGAGTGTAAGTGGAGTTGTCGGACTTAGGAATGATTGAAGGTGTCATTCGATTCAGTAAGAAGAGAGCAAAAAGCCTCTGAGCACAGATGCTGTTGGGTGGTGGGAGCACATGGACATTCTCTCTGCATTTGTCCTATTTTCTTGATGAATAAAGGAATATGTTCATCAGTGGATGTCAAGAAGAAAAAGCTATTCCAAGTTTAGAAGGAGAGAAAGACTGGAAAACAGATGTTCAAGACTGAGGGAGAATATATTGACAAAGAAAAGTATTTCTGGTATTTCTGGCCTAATTAAGATTTGTGATCCAGAATTTAAGGTGAGACTAGGAAACATTCCGAGATTTAACTAAAGTGTAAATATCAAGTGGAATTGTGGTACAGAGGAAGCAGCCTAAGTTATGTTTGTATACTTACCTTTTCTTTGTCCACCTGCAGATGGATAGGTATTGTATATACATGTATATATATATACACATACAAATTTATATACATATGTATATATGTGTGTTTGTATGTGATTTTTAAAACTTAAGAAACATAACTGAGTGACCTGAAACACTGATTCCTACTGCTTTGCCTAGTTAACTCCTTATTTACCTACCTAATTATAGCTTAATGGTCACTTCCTCAGAAAAGCATTCCCTGACTCTCCTGCTATACCCATAACTCCTATATTCTTTTATTATATACTGAACTTCTCCCATATAGCATTGACCCCAATTATAAATAAATGAATGTTTATATGATTTTTGTTTGCCTTACCTTGTAAGTATAAACTTCCTAAGGGCAAAAGACCACATGAGTCATCTCTGCAGTAATCCCCACTAAACTGCCAACATTAACAGAAATTAACACATTAATTGCTCAATAAACATTATTGGTTTATCCACTTAATCAGTCATTATATACTTGTGAGTATAAATACAATGCATTATAAATACAATGTATAGAACTTATGGTTCATAAGTAAGAAAACAATAATCAAATCATCACAGGACTATCTAATTACTAATTATGATCAACAATACATTACAATACAGAATTCTTTGATATATTTAGTAGATTTGATCTAATCTGGAGAGTTGGCTAGAGGTTCCCTGGATAAGGATAATTTAAGCTGATATTTGAAAGATGGATAAGAATTAAGTAGATGAGGAGTTGAAGTATTCTAGGCAGAAGGCACAGGAGAAACAAAGGCACTGTGCCAGAGTGTACAAGGTATGTTTCAGGAAGGTGAGGGAGCTACAGCTCAGATCTCGAGAAAAGGAGAGGGAAGCTAGATGGTATCAGGTATATCTGGAGAAGTAGAAATGGACTGATGAATAAATGGATATATATAACAAATCTTAATTCTCACACATAGAGAATTACTCTGGAAAATAATTGCTCTCATAATGTGGCTGAATTAAGTTGTTCTCATTATATCCTTTCACAATATTTTCCATTCTTCAGGAAATTTTCAAGTAAAATAACAGGTAGATAATATAATCAAGTCAAAGGAAGGCCAAGTAACATTACAAACCAAGCTAAATAATAATTAGAAATGAAAAAGTGAAGGGAGAAGTCAAAATAAAATCAACACACATCACAAAGAAATATACATGAGCCAAACTCAAAATGACCCAGAGTAGTATGCCAGCTTTGTGTTGCTATGATGAATACCTGAGATAGTCAACTTAAAAAGACTAAAAGGCTTATTTTGACTCACAGTTTCAGAGGGTTCACGCCATGGCCACTTGGTCCTTTTGTAACACAGTACTTCATGGCAAAATCATGTGGAAAAAAGGCCTGTTCACCTCATAGCATCCAGGAAACAAAGAGAAAAAGAGAAGGAGTTGGATTCCCAATAGCTCCTTTAAGAACATGTTCCCATGACCTAACTTCCTCACACTGGGCCTTACCTCTAAAAGGTTCCACCACTTTCTAGTAGTGCTACAGGTTGGGCACCAAGTCTTCAGTCACAGGCCTTTTGGAGACTTGCAAGATCCAAACTATAGCGAGATGCACTTACAAAAGGATTTGCCTTGAAAGTAGCTATTTTGTTTGAATACAACAGTACCCTCCCTCAATTTAAATGGTGTTGATTTTAAATTTTATTGGCTTCCTATCTATATGCATTTAAAATTTTTCATTCTCTTATTTAGTAGTCCTTTAAATTTATGTAAGCATAAAAGTTTAGGTCTAGTTTTACATTTGTAGAGATTTGAAGAGAGTTATAACCAAATAAGTAGAAATCCATATTATTCTTGTACAGATAATCAACATATCTTAATCTGCTCACACTGCCCTAACAAAACAACACAGACTAGATAGCACAGAAGTATATTTTTTCTCAATGTTCCGGAGTCTGGAGGTCGAAGATCCCCATGTCAGCCTGGTTGGGTTTTGATGGTAGCTCTCTTTATAGCATGCAGAGGCCACCTTCTTGCTGTGTCCTCCTCACAAGGTAGGGAGAGCAAGCAAGCACACTGATGTCTCTTCTTATGAGGGCACTAATCCCATTGTGGGGCCCCACCCTTATTACCTCTAAACCTAGTTACTTTCCAAAAATTCTGTCTCCAAATACTATCCCTTGGGGGTTTAGGGACACAATATATGAATTTTGGGAAATAATTCAATCCACAGCAATGCATTAATGATATTTTTTTAAATGTTGTAATAAAAAAAAATCCATAAGAATTTCCTACTGAAATAAGTATTTGCCCCATTTATTCCCTTTAAGCAAGTTTCATTATTAAATTAGCAAGTCATGAAGAGGATAATTAAGAAATAAGAGGTAAGAATTAAGAGTCCCATCAATATAAGAAGAGCAAACTAATTAGCCTCTACAAATCTGACACTTTACATGTAGTATCTCTTAAGTGTCTATAATAAAAATAATATCAAAAACTAATAATAAGCACCACTCTTAAGACTCTTGTCACTTATTAAGAAAAATTTGTATACCAGGTAAAGTGCCAGGCACTTCATAAATATTATATAATTTTTAAATGTTTTTTAATCAAATTACTTTTTTTTTTTTTTGGTAACAGGGATCGAACTCAAGGGCACTGAACCACTGAGCCACATTCCCAGCCCTGTTTTTTGTATTTTATTTAGGGACAGGGTCTCACTGAGTTGCTTAGTGCCTTGCTTTTACTGAGGCTGGTTTTGAACTCAAGATCCTCCTGCCTCAGCCCCCTGAGCTGCTGAGGTCTAGGCATGCACAACCACACCCGGCTAAATTACTTCTTACAAGTAATCTAGGATAGGTATTTCTCCCCATTTTTTTTTTTTGATGAGAAACCTAATCATTGGCATAAATCTAAGATCACCCCAAAACTACGAAGTGAATTTGGGAATTTGACTAAATATGTCAACAAAGTCCATGTTATAAAGTTCAATGTAGAAAGGAGTTAATCCAACACCAAATAGCTAATAAGTGGGGAGCTGCAGCTAAAGTCTGGTGATTCCTAGTGTACCCACTAAACCACTGAGGGCACACTACAAAGGATCCTCATCATAGGTCAGCTTTCAAGAGATAGAGATGTATAAGAAATGCTACTGAAAACTGAACGAGACCCAAAAGCTTCACTTTTTACAAGTTTGCTTAGGTTCCCCTTTCATCTCTGAAAACCAAGCCACAAACACCATGAGAGCACAGCCTATCAACAGTAATATGTTATGGATACTTAAGCTAAAGATAAAGTCTGTTATTACTACGTAGCTATCTTGGTCTAGCTGTCAGAAATGCCCAAAGCAAAGGAAACCAAATCAGAAGAACTTAGAACACCAGGGATAAGATTAAAAGGAATTGAAAGTCAGAATCATTTTAACCTTGTGAACGCATCTGCTAGCCACTGGTGTTGAGTCACTTGACAGGCAGGACTGCCCATTAAGTACCCATTGCTTCAGGCACTGATCAGCCTGTCTGGGTCCTTCAAGAAGCCCATTTCTTCCCACCAGATTTTCAGCATTGTCTGGATCTACAGAGCCTTTAGTAGTTCTAATTTGCTTTACCTCTCTTCCAGGAACCTTAAGTTTATCTCAGAATTGAAAAATACAACTAGTACAACAAAAAAATTGAGAAACAAGATTGTTCACAAGGCTCACTTCATTCTTGCTTTATCTAGAAACCAAGAGAATCAGCTTGGCTGAATAGTCTTTGGATAGTTAGAAACAGGGAAATGTGATGGGCTGACAGATCTGATTCCATAAGAATGTTATAGGCCAGACTCTAAGGGAAATGCCTAAACAGACTCCATTTTGCTCTGAGACTCCATGTTATGTAGGAAGTTTCTCCCATGGGAACACCCCACCTCTGTGCCCATCATCTGTTACTTGGTGTGACATGTTTAATAATATACAATGGCAACTCCTATGTAGTAAAAAATTGCTCTCTTTTGATTCCTATTGCTCCTAAACAATGTACCATGTGAACGGTGATTGTGTGGATGTTAGTAACCATTCTTTAGTTTGTACCTAGGTAAGGGTTATTTTGACCCACTTCCCCCTCTGTCGATGATCTCATGATGTTAATGTGTAATTTCAAATCATAGCAACAGACACTTATGATTAATGTGATTTTTGGTATAAGAACCCCTACAACCCTGTGGTTGGGGCTGTTCTCCCAATAGCCATTTTTGGGGCATTGTGTGAGACAGTTAGCTGGCCAGCTCAATAAAGACTCTCAAATTTGGACTTCTCAGTGGTGATCAGTCTGTTCTTAAGTTGTGCCCCATAACAGGAAAGAGCTGGGGGCTTATAGCAGCCAGAACCTGGAACTCAGTAAGGGACTGAGGTTTCTGCTAATGACCTTTAGATTTCCACCAAAATGCCTGCCCACAAACTTCGTAGGATGTGTTACCTGTGAATTGCCCCCTCAACTAGCCCACATGATCTCCTAGCACTCTTCACATCTCTCTCCACCCGTGGTAGCTAGTACTCCATGAACAATGCAATCTCTGCAAAGCATGCATAATCACACTGTGGCAGCTGACTTAATTCTGCTGAATTGGAGAGAAGATGCATAAACTTCAAGACCTTTTCATAGTACAAATAAATGGAATTCTTTCAGCATCCATCCTAGCTTTGAAGCACTGTGAAAAAGCAGTAGAAGATTCTACCTACCAAGAGGGAACAAGACAAGGTGATGAGTCTATCCACCAAAAAGTGCTAAGAGGCACCCAGATGTTTTTGAAATTAAACAAACTAGACAAACTAGACTGAAGTTAAGAAACTTCAGAGACACAAAATCAGTGATGAAAAAGGAGACATTAAAACTGATTTGACAGAAACAAAGAATCATAAGCAAGAACTATGAATAATTATATGCCAATGTATTAGAAAGTTGGATAATAAAATTGAACAGATTGAACAAGAAAGGAGATGGTCTTAATAACCAAAATCTCCCAATAAAGAAAAGCACAGAACCACATGACTTCCTGGATAAATTATTCACAAACATTTTTAAAAAAATTAACCCCAATCTATATCAAACTCTTACCACCCTGCCCCCCCAGAAAAATATATTGAAGAAGAGGGGTTGCACCCAAACTCATCCTATGAGGTCAGCATTACCTTGATATCAAAACCAGACAAGGACATTACAATCAAACCAAATTCAAAACATTCAAAGGACCATACACCATGATCTTGTGTGATTTATTTCTGGGATGCAAGCATGGTTCAACATATAAATTAATAGCATGATACACAATAGAGTAAGGGATAAAAATCAAGTGATCATCTCAATAGATGCAGAAAAACCATTTGACAAGTTCAATGCATTTTTTGATAAAAACTAATTCATAATAAAAGGATCAGGTATGTCAACATGATAAGGACCATATGTGACAAGTCCACTGGTAACATCATATTTAGTGGTGAAAAACTGACAGCTTTTCTTATAAAGAAAATGAAAAAGATGCTGTGGTGGTCTGAATGTCTCTCCAAATTCATGCCTTGCAACTGAACTTCATTGTAGTGGTATTAAAGAGGTGAGGCCTCTTTTCAAGTGATTAAGTCACGAGGGTGGCAACCTCATGAATAAATTAGTGCTTCATGAAAGAGCTCTAGGGAACTAGCTTAGGCCCATGCCCCTTTCAACTCTTTGGTCATGTGAGGAAACAGCAGTTATTCTCTCCAAAGGACTCCTCAACAAGACACCATCTTAGAAGCAGACTAGGCCTTCCTCATCAGAAACCTACTGATGCCTTGATCTTGGACTTCTCAGCCTTCAGATTTGTAAGAAATAGACTTCCATTGTTTATGAATTACCTAGTCTCATGTAATTATATAATAAAATTATTATAGCAGCACAAATGAATTGGGAGAGATGACAACTCTCACCATTTCTTCTCAACTTAATACTAACATAATACTTGCAAATTTTTGCAAGAATAATTAGGCAAGGGGCAAAAAAGGCATTCAAATATAAAATAAGAAGCAAAATTATTTCCATTGTCATATGGTATCATCTCATATATACAGAAAAAATTAAAGGCTCCACCAAAAATTGTGTTAGAATAAATGAACTCTGTAAAGTTTCAGGATAAAAATTAACATACAGAATCAGTAGCATTTTTATATACCAATAATAAGCTATCCAAAAAAATAAATCAATAAAACAAGCCTATTTACAATAGCATCAATAATTAATTAATTAAATAATTGGGAATAAATTTAACCAAGGAAGTAAAAGCTTTCTACATTAATAACTATAAAACACCATGGAAAGAAATTGAAGACAGAAATAAATGGAAAATATTCTGTGTTCACAGATTGGAAAAATTAATATTATTAAAATGTCCATAGTATCCAATGTGATCTACAGATTCAATGCAATTTGTATCATAATTACAATGGCACTTGTCACACAAGGAGAAAAACACTCCTAAAATTCATAGGAAACCACAACAAACCCCAAATAGCCAAATTTCTCTTGAGCAAGAACAAATCTGAAGGTATCATACTTCCTGGTTTTAAAAATGTATTTTAAAGTTTAGTAATCAAATAGAAGAGTGCTAGCCTAAAAACACGGTTATAAACTAAAAGAACAGAATCTCTGATCAACTGATCTTCAACGATTGTACCAGGAACACATAATGGGGAAAGGACAGTCTCCTCAACAAAAGGTGGAATCACTGGCTAGCCACATGCAAAGGATGAAATTAGACCCTTATCTCACACCGTATAAAAAAGGGATCTTAAAATGGATTAAGTACATGAAAGTAAAATCCGAGAATATAAAATAGTAGAACTAGGAGGAAAGCTCTGTGACATTAACCTGGGCTATGAATTTTGGGGTATGATCCCTAAAGCACAGGCAACAAATGCAAAAATAAAAAAGTAGAAATGCACAATAAAGTAAGACTCTACACAGAAAACTAATATTCCAATAGAATGAAGAAACAACCTGAGTCATGGCAGAATACATTTGCAAACTATTTAATTGTTAAGAAGCTAATATCCAAAAAATGTAAGTAACTCAAAAACTCAATTCAATAGTACAAAACAAACTGATTAAAAAAGGAGAAAAGAATTGAACAGACATTTCTCAAAGAACATACAGATGCCTAACAGGCTCATGAAAAAAAAATGCTCAGAATCACTAATCCTAAGGTAAATGCAAATTAAAAGCAAAATGAGCTATCATTTCATCCCTTTTAGAATAGCTTTCATCAAAACATGAAAGATACAAGTGTTGACAGGAATGTGAAGAACGTGCAAACCTTCTACACAGTTAGTGGTGTAATTGTTACATCTACTATGGAAAACAGTATGAAATTTCCCCAAAACATTAAAAACAGTACTACTGTGTGAAGCTACTCATCTTTTGGATATATGTTGAAAAGCAATGAAATCAGTCTTTCAAAGAGATACTTGCATTCCCACGTGCACTGCAGCATTACTCACATGAACCAAGATATGGGATCAACCTACATGTCCATCTACAGATGGATGGATAAAGAAAATGTCACACACAAAGTATATTTATATTCATCTAAAAAACATAAGGAAATCTTCACATTTGTGACAACATGAATGAATCTGGAGAATGTTTTGCTAAATGGAATAAGGCACAGAAAGACAGATGCTGCATATTTTCACTTACATGTTGAACCTAAAAAAGCAAAACTCATAAAAGCAGAGAGAATGGTAGTTGCTATGAGGTGGAGGGTGAAAGAAATGGGGACATGTTGATTCAAGGATACAATTTCAGTTATCTGGGATGATTAAATTTTGGAGAGCTAATGCATAGTATGCTGGTACCTATAGTTAATGTTATTGCATTGTACTTACTAAAAACTACACCAGAGATTTTCCAAGAATTAGACCTTAAGTACTCTCACCACAGAAAATAATCCCTCGAGTATTAAGTAAATCATTCTCAGTTTAAACTTGTGTTTGTGGTGGTTATTCCAGGTATCTATACCAAACTATTTTAAGTATAAATGTTTTCTAAAAATTCAAAACTTTATACCTCAGTATGACTTGTGTTGAAGTAAAAGGTAATTAAGTCAGTGCTTAAATGAAGACTTCTTTGAGAATTATCATTAATAGAAGACAATAAATTAATGATGCCTAAAATAATATTCTTTTTCAATTAAACTTTGCTTCAAGATTGAAAAATGTAATTCTCTTATAAAGAGATCACCATAGGAAGTAATTAAGAGAAATATGAAAACACTCTACTAAAAGTTATATGAGCCTCAACTAAAAACAGTTCTGAAGAAAAAAATTTTATCATGTTTATAATATATCCTGAGTAAAAAGGTAACCTACCCATCTTTTCTTGGGATTGAAAATAATTCACCACCCATGAGATAATCGTATGGATAAGCATATGGAAATTCCTGGGGCCCATCAGAAAATATGTAGGCACATAAATCTAAGAAAGATGGACCACAAATGAATGCCTACAGTTAGATTTAAAATGAGTGCAGTCATACAAATGGGAAATGGGTCATCTCTGAAAATATTCTGAAGTTCAACAGTTAAATCTGAAGATACAGAAAACCTAAACAAACCAGTATCACAGAATAAAATTGAAATTGCAATTAAAAGTCTTTCAACAAAGAAAAACTCAGGACTAGATGGATTCTCAGCAGAGTCTAAGAAGAACTTAACACCAGTCTTCCTGGAATTGTTCTATGATACAGAAACAGAACACTCCAAAACACATTCTATGAAGCCAGCATAACTCTGATAGCAAAACAAGAGAGACCCATCTAGGAAGGAAAACTATAGACCATATACCTGAAGAACATAGATGCAAAAATTCTTAATAAAATATTATCAAACTTAATGCAGGTTGCACCACCTTCTGCGGGAGCTGGCAGATCTGGGTCTAGTGGCTAAGAGTGACTTGTGCCACCAAATTCAAAGAGTGGGAGGACACGGGTGGCCAGGAGTTCCAGTGGCCAGGAGCACCAGCAGCAGCTGAGACCAAAGCAGCAGCGTTCCAAAAGCCCTGGGCGGTCTTCCTGTGGAGACTAGGTCCTAGACCCCACCTTCCCCACCCCACTGGTTGTTGTTTGGGAGGTTTTAAACTGCCAAGTAAAATCAAGCTGGGGAATCATGGCAGAAGCTGGATTTGATCCCAGTGAATGTTTTTGCTGTCATAAACATGTGATGAGAAGGCTGGTCAATCTGTACCAGGACCCTCTGGTGACAGTGGCATCAGTATTACTATGATCTTGATGGCCTGGATGGTTATTGCAGTGATATTGTTCTTGCTGAGACCTCCTGATCTAAGAGGATCCAACTTATCCAGAAAGTCAACCAGTCCTCATAATGGGCAGGATCTACCAGCTTCTCCTATGAACTAACTTTGTGATACAGGAAGTTAAAATAGTTAACACCTTGCAAGACCAAATGAACAAAGATGACCAGAGTTCTTTTAGCCCCATTAGAACTGTTTTTCCTTTTGCACCTGCAATATGGAATGGTATCATTTTCATGAGCTTCTGGAAATTGCACTTGCAAACTTATTTTTGCTTCCTGTATTATCACCTTTCCCATTTGCAGTATATTTGAGTAAATGGTTGTATTTAAAAAGTTACAAGGGGCTTTTTTAGTTGTCCTAAACTTTAAACATTCCACTCAATCTGTGCATAACTGTGACCATAATTTTTGGGTGATTTGTGACCTGATTGAAGGAAATCTTGAGTTTTCTGCATTTAAGTATTTTTAAAGAGTTTTGATAGGTTTTTAAGGTTTTGTTCTTCATAAGGTATATATGAAGTTATTTGGGGTTATCTGGATTATATGAAAGAAAATAAAAACTACACTCTCTTTACATTTACTTTGGTAGTTTATTAGTGGGTGGAAGTTTTCTCTAGTTCTTGGGACTGTATCATCCCTTAGAATATTTTACAAATTGTAGCAGAAATCTGTATCATTTATTGTAGATGACTTATGTGACTAGAATAAGACAGAGAAGTGAAATGGTTATTTTAATAATTTTTTACTCTCATTAAAACATCTAATGTTAAAAAAAAAGTGCAAAAACATATAAAGTATATAAAACACCATGATCAAGTGGGTTTCATCCCAGGGATACAAGCTTGGTTGAACATACAAAATTAATAAGTGTAATTCCCCCCACTTAAATAGAATTAAGAACAAGAATCATATGGTCATCTTAGTAGATCAAGAAAAGGCCTTTGATACAATAGGGCAGCAATTCATGTTTTTAAAAAATGGAAGAAACTAGGGATATAAGGAAATTACCTCAACATTATAAAGGCTATATATATCAAATCCAAAGTCAACATCATACTGAAAGCTTTTTCTCTAAGATCAGGAAAAAGACAAGGCTGCCTACTTTCACCACTACTATTCAGTATGGTTATCAAAACTCCAGTCAGACAAATAAGGCAATAAAAGGAAATTAAAGGAACACAAATCAGAAAAGAAGCCAAACTATCACTGTTTACATGTGACATGATCCTATACCTATAAGATCAAAAAAATTCCACCAGAAGACTTCTAGAGCTTATAACTGAGTTCAACAAAGTAGCAGGATACAAGATCAACACCCATAAATCAATAGCTTTCATATATTCCAACAGTGATTCAGCAGAAGTAGAAATCAGAAAAACCATCTCATTCACAGCAACCCAAAAAATCAAAACAAAACAAAAAAACTGGGAATTAATCTTACCAAGGAGGTGAAAGATCTCTACAATGAAAACTATAGGAAACTAAAGAAAGATATTCAAGATGTTAGAAGATAGAAAGACCTCCTTTGTTTTTGGATGGGGAGAATCAAAAAAGACATGAATACCAATGGAATTAATAGAAGATGCAAAGACAAACTCAAATACTTACAGACATCGGATATTTGATAAAGGTGCCAAAAATAGATAGTGGATAAAAGACAACCTTTTTAATAAATGGTGCCGTGAAAACTGTATATCCATATGTAGAAGAATGAATTTAGATCCCTATCTTTCAACCTGCACAAAAATCAAATGAAAATGAATGAAAGACTTGAAAACTAGAAACTAGATCACAAACCTAGCAATTGCTAAAAAAAAAAAAAAAAAAAAATCAACATTCCATCACATAGGTGCAGGCATGACTTCCTCAACAAGACCCCTAAAGCTCTAGAAATAAAACCAACAATCAAATAAGCATAATGCCATCAAATTAAAAAGCTTATATAAAGCAAAGGAATCAAGAGGGTGAAGAAAAAGTCTATGAACTAGGAGAAAATCTTTGCCAACTACTTCTCTGACAGGAGATTAATATTCAGAATATATAAAAAGTGGTCAAAAAAAAAACTCAATGCCAAAAAAAAAAAAAAAAAACCCCACAAATAGCCCAATCAATCAATGGGCAAAAGAACTAAACAAATTTCTCAATTTCCCAAGAATTACAAATGGCCAAGAAATACATGAAAAATGTTCAATAGCTCTAGCAATCAGGGAAATGCTAATCAAAACTACACTAAGATTTCATTTCATTCAAGTCAGAATAGCATTTATCAAGAAAACAAATAACAAATGCTGGAAAAGATGTGGGGTAAAACGTACACTTTTACATTGTTGGTAGGACTGCAAATTAATACAGCCATTCTGGAAAGCAGTTTGGACATTCCTCAAAAAACTATGAACGGAACCACCATATAACCCAGCTATCCCGCTCCTGGGTATTTATCTAAAATATCTAAACTCAGCATACTATAGCAATACAGACACTTCAATGTTTATATCAGCACAACTCACAATAGCCAAATTATGGAATCAACCCAGATAACCCATCAATAGATGACCAAATCAAGAAAATGTGGTATACATACATAATGGAGCTTTGCTCAGTCGTAAAGAAAAATGAAATTAGTGGCATTTGCCAGCAAATGAATGGAAATGGAGAAAAATCAAGCTAAGTGAAATAAGCCAGACTCAGAAAATCATGGGTTGGACCTTTTTTTTTTTTTTTTTTTTTCCATATATGGAAGCTAGAGCAAAATAAGGGAAAGAAAATGTTGGGGTGAGGATAGGTATTATAAAGATACCCAGGAAGATCAGTGAAATAGAACAAGAGTGAGGGAGGAGGGCAGGGAAGAGGGAGGAAATATGGAATGAATTAATAAAATATGTAATATACATATATGAAAGTACCAAAGGGAATTTCACCTTTATGTATATATAGAAGAAAGGAAGTTTAGTAGAGGAGGGAGAACAGGGGGAGAGAAGAGAGGAGGAAAGGGGTGGGAAATAGGGATTGAAATCTAATTCCTTGCATGTATGATTTTGTCAAAATGAACCCAAATACTGTGTATAATTATAAGCTCTAATTTTAAAAAATTATGGACTTTATGGGAACTAGGAGTAAACTTCATTTAAATGCAAAATGATTTATGTCATGGATGGGAGAGATAAATGGTTTCTCTTTCATTTTCTCTTTTCTATTCTTCAAAAGCACACCGAGCGATGAATTCCTTTCTTCCCAATCTCCCATGTTTTCATTTACACTTTGTTGCTGTAAAAAAAGACATTTTCTATGTTCATGGCCCATGTAAAGATCCATGGATATCTTCTCTTAAGTCTTACACTGTAGTAGACAAAGTACCCCAAGTTACAAATGATTCTGAATACTGTCTCAGATCTTCTCTCAACAAAATTTTCAATAATAAGGACAAAAAGATACTTTTCCATGGTGTGCTGAACTCTTAAAAGCAAACCCCAAGAATAAAGCAGTCATTTTCACTTTACATCAATTTTGATTTGGCAAAGGACACATACTAAATTCTAATAGCAGTCAGGGAGTTCATTTTCTAAGTCTTTCATTTCCACTGTTTTCCAATGATCATTAGATTCCTGAAATTTAGAATTTTTCAGTATCAACATATTCAAGGAAAATCTCCTAAGCAAACATGATATTTATTCTTACTTTCCATCACACAAAATCATCCTTCTCACAAAAAAAAAATTAGTGATGACATGATTGATTTTAAATAAAATAATTTGGAATAATTCACATTTCATCATGTAAATTTCACCTAACCTGCTATCTCATCTGTCATGGATGATTTTACTATTTTCAATAATTCCTATAATTGGTTGATTTGGGTAAGAACATGTCAATAAAAGATGATAAAATGTGTTCCATTAAAGATGAAGTAAATAATTGATACATTTTTAATCAAAATCTGACATTTCCATGTAAGGAAAGAACATATACAAGAAACAGCCAGAACAGGCTTCTAAAAAATTCCCAGGTCTACTTCCACAAGGACATTAATCTTATTCTTCAGGATGACATAGCACCTTCCAATGACCCTACCCCTTAATACTACCACATTGGGAAAGGTTTCAACATAGTGATTTTGGGGGCCACAAACATTCAGACCTTAGCACTGAAGGTGGGTATATGGCATTCATTATTGCTTTGTTTTTCTTCTATTCTATATGGTTGAAATGTTTTACACGTGTAAAAAATATTAAGAATTATCCATCTTCATAAAATAAGGAAAAAATCCCATAATTATTAAAATTATATTGTTATAAATTATAAATATAATTATAATTATTAGGGACAATATATCTGGTTTCTCTTAAAATTAATCAGAAATCTTAGAAAAGGTTTTATGTCCTAAGCAGAAGTCTATTTGATTTCTTATATATGTGTATGTTGTTCTCACCGAGAAGAGAATGGTTGGATCCCCTCCACACACACAAATCTGTATGGATATTGAGGTGGAAAACACCACACAGATCCCAGGAGGATACAAAAACTTTTCATTGCTCACATAATGAGGCATTCTGGGAAAGATGGGACAGGATTCTAAGCCTGTTCAAATATAATATAGGAGAGGAGACCCACTTGGAGTGTCACAAAATATGAGAAACAAACTAATAACATGTGAGTGTCTGAATACCATTCAATGTGTTCTGTGTGCATCAACTCATTGAATCTTCCTAATCAAGGTATGTTGTAGATATTACAATGAGTACTATTTTAGCCGAAGAAACCAAAGTGTAAAGTTAAGTAACTAGCCCGAGGTCATTAACCAGTGGCCAGCATTTGAATCAGGTAGTCTGGCCCTAGGGATGTGAACTTTAAACGACTATTCTGTCTCTTCAATATGCAATTACTACTGACCAGAAATCACAGATCTTGGCAGAAGGAATATACTCTACCCCTATTTATTATGACATTACATTTTTGTGTACTAATTGGAAGAATAAGAGTGAGGGTGATTAAGTTTGGGGGCAACAGGGGGAAAGTTGAGTGTCACATCAAGACCCAGACTCACAATGTTTTAAATGGAAATAAAATCATAGATTCATTGCTATGGGATCCTGATTCTCAGGTTCATCACTGGGTAAACTTGACAGGTGATATCTATTAACAAAAAAGCAATTCTCCAAACAAAGATACTTATTATTTAGAAGCTACTGAGAAAGGAGATGGAATATAGGATGATATAAAAACAAGCAAACCAAAAATATCAAGGGGATGGATAGTGGGTGGAAGGAAGCTAATCAAGCAGCGTGCTCTAAATAAGAGGATCCTATATGTCTGAGTCTCAGTCACCATGTGAGTGAGCATCTGAAGGACCTGGAAGCTTCAGAAGTCAGGGCAGTGCCAGAACAGGAAAGTCTTACAGGCTGCTGGATGCAATGTTTAGGAGGGTGTTATGGTTTGGATGTGAGGTATCCCCCATAAGCTCACGTGTGAGACAATGCAAGAAGGTTCAGAGGAGAAATGGTTGGGTTATGAGAGTCTTAACCCAATCAGTGAATTAATCCCCTGGTAAGGATTAACTGAGTGGTAACTGAAGTGGAAGGGTGTGGCTGGAGGAGGGAATTGGGGGCATAGTTTTGGGGTACATATATTTCGTATGTGGAGAGTGGAGTCTCTTTGCTTCCTGAGTACCATGTGAGCTATTTCCCTCCACCATACTCTTCTACCATGACGTCCAGCCTCACCTCCAGCCCCAAGGAATGGTGCCAGACTCCTATGGACTAAGACATCTGAAACCATGAACCCTCAAATAAATTTTTCTTCCCTAAGATTCTGATTAGATCTTTTAGTCACAGCAGCAAAAGGGTTGGCTAAAATAGAGGGAGTAGGGAATCTGTAAGGCTGTTGCTGAAAGACAACGCTTTCAGGCTCTCAGGCATAAATAAAAGATAGAACTAAGATCACATGACAATATAAGTGAAATAATTAAGCAGGATGAAAGAGGACTCAAGAAATGGCATGGAATAGATGTTTATTTGAAAAATAAAATAATTAGTAATAATCCATGCCAGCATGCCCCTATTACATAGTTGTGAAAAGCTGTCAAAAAGTAAATCAGAACAATCCCTGTCACATATACTTTCAAGTGTGTGACTTCTCAGGTAAATAAAAGGCAGGCACTCTCTCAATCAACTCACAAAATGGTTGAGCAAGTTCTGTGCAACCTTTTCCTACAAAAAGAATTTCAGAATTGTCTTAAAAACATGTGTCCTACTGAGATTATGTTATAGTCCCTCTTTATCCATGGTTTTGCTTTGCTAAGTTTTAGTTAACTGGGCTCAACAGTGGTCTGAAAATATTAAATGGAAATTTCCAAAAATACAAATTTTAAATTGCACGCTCTTCTGAGTATCGTGATGAAATCTCAGACTTGCTCACTACATTCTCTCCAGACATGAGTCTTTGCTTTGTCCAGCACATTCATGCTGCATCTATGACCTGCTCATTGGTCACTTAGCAGCCATCTTGATGACCAGATTCCTGTCACCAAGCTGCTGTGCTCGCAGTCAAGTAACTCTTGTTTCAGTCAATAAAGGCCCCAAAGCACAAGAGGAGTGATGCTCACAATTTGGATATGCCGAAGAGAAACCTTGAAATGCTTCCTCTAAATGACCAGGGTGAAGTTCTTAAGGAAAGAAGCCATATGCCAAGGTTGCCAAGATCTATGGTAAGAGCAACTCTTCTATCCATCAAATGGTGAAGAAAAAGAAATGTATGCTAGTTTTTTTGTTGTACCTCAAAGTATACAGTTAAAACTATAATGTGATTAGTGCTTGTTAAGATGGAAAAGGCATTAAATCACAGGGTTTGTGGCTTCAGGCATTCACTGGGCATCTCGGAATGTAACCCATATAGATATGGGAGTCCACTGCACTGTTCCCAAGAAAAGATGCATGCATTCTTGACTCCCTGGTGGTAGAGGAATTCTGAAAATAAGAGTGCAATGTGATTCCAGATGCTCTTTTCTTCTTGTTCTGTAAATATCTTGAACTTTCTACCTCCCTTTCCTAGGGGATAGACAGTGGGGTAACATTCAGGGTGCTGAGCCAACCTCAGCATAGTCTGTTTTCTACATGAGTATATAATCATAGTATGGGGTTATAAATGAAGACTATCGTAACTTTCATTTGCTGGTTACTTTCATTTGCAATTTCCTCCTTATTCCCATTCTCCTAGGAGTCTAATTTATCTGGGAAGGAATGAGGTCTAAGAGCTAAGAAATTCAAAATATTTTGTTGTTAAAACAATCTAAGATGGCTCAGATTTTATTGAAATGGATGAAAACAGATGAGCCTGTCTCTCCTATGTTATAATCATTCGGCCTTGCAGATTCAAAATTAAATTGAACACTTTAAGCTGTGATAAGCACGTATTACTTAAATGCAGCATTCATCTCCCTTAAACAACAATAACAATACCTCGCATTTCCTTGAAGAACCAAGAAGTCTGAAGAGCTGCTTGTGCTTTTGGACTAAGATTTACCTGGTGATACACTTTATCATTTTTAGTTATGTGATATGCATAAGTTAGTTTTGATTGAAGTTTCTGTCACTTGCTACTGACAGAGATTCTCCTTTGGACCAGAAGTTTACTCAGGCACCTGAATCCTTTCTGCCAAGATACAACTTCAGATTGCTCTCTGTTGTTGTAGAACCCAATTTGAGCATGAATTCTGCAAAGCCAACAGCATACACCCCACCCTTAGTGTCTGACCACTCTCCAATATTTTATCCCCCTACCTGCCTTCAACAGTAACACTATAAAGTTGTTAACCAGAAACCCTTGATGTTTTCTCTTAGCAATTTCCCATCCACTGACTCCCACCTTGCCCCTTGTTATGAATCCCTAGAAGTGCTTATTGTGGTCAGAGCTGAATTCAGTTTCTCTCCTACTATGTACTATATACTACTATATACTATATACTACAGTGGTCCCCACTCCTCTCCCCAGGTTCCCCTTGAATAAAACTCACCTTGCTATCTTTAACAAGGGTCACAAATAAAATTTTTCTTTAATACAACTAAAAACTGCCAAACGAAAAATAACCATAAGAACAAAAATTATTCAGTGAAGTTTTTTTCCCTTCATTGATCTCTCACTTGCATAAAGAATCAAAGGAATAAGCCTCTCTGAAGAAACTTACCATTTTCTATTAGGAGTATTAAAATAATTTATTATGAAAGTAACAAGGCTTAAGCTCCTGTCCTTTTACATATAAAAAAACATATATTCTAACACATTAACAAGTAATATCTTTTTACAGCCCAGCAGATAATCATAACAAATATGACTAATATCTATAATAAATAATGCAATGAGTATTTGCCACTAAGTATTAAGTACATGTTCACTTTTAGTGTAATGATCATTATTACTTATACAAAGCATCTCCTAATAGAGGCAGAGGCGTTTTTTTTTTTTTTTTCCATCCCATCCCATTGGCTAGATTTATATTGTAAACTAACACATTTAAAAATTAGGTCAATTAATAAAAAACCACAATGATAATTGCCTCTGAAGAGGGAAAGTTGCTGACTGGGGGAGAGACTTAGGGGGAAATATTGCTATATCTTTTTATATCTTTTTTTAAATCAGATATATGCAAAAAATGGTAATTTCTTTTAAAAGATGAATCTAAGTTTTAAATTTGAAAAGAACATCCTCTTGAGTATGAGTGATCCTTTCAATGTTTACTGTAGGAAATAAAAATATTATCTTATCCTAAAAAATTACTTAGTATTAGCATGTGTTAAGGTAATTAATCCACTCATACATTTGATTTCCAACAGATGTACAAAACAGGAAAGAGTTATCTTATGTCTGTGTCTTTCTGCTTATTAAAGCCTGTTGCCAAAAGTTACACACATGTTCACATTATGACAGAAAAAGGCCCTTGGTGGGTTTGTTATTGCCTAAGTGAGGAAACTGTAGCAAAGAACCAGATGAAAGAGCTATCAGAAAAAAAAAATATGAGAAGTTAGGAAATCAACAAAGGAAACACACTGCCTACTAAGAGTTCAAAAAGAACAGAGAAAATGTAATGAAGGAAACTACCTAATGAACATTAGGAGGAATTTTTCAGAAACTCCCATTACTATGGAGAGTCCACATCCTGAAGCCAAGCTTGTACTTTTGTGCCACATCCCATTTTCTCTTGCTGATTAAAAGACCAGCCTTCTTCCCCCATCTCCATAATCTTCAATATCATCTGTTCCCTCTCAGTTGCATTAGTATATCAATGCGATCATAATGCTATTATTTCTCACCAACCTCTTCAAATGCATCCATTTCCAAGCTAACCCCTCAAAAAGTTGCTATGTTTACTATCATCAATTCCTTTCTTACCAATCCTTCTTGAACTCATCTGATCAGGTTTCTATCCTCAATTATCCACAAAACAATTAGTTTTCCATTTACTAATAGGTTTCATGTTAGTAAATGGTACTGTAAATTTTAAGTATTGTATAATATTGCCATACAGCCTAACATTGTACTCTTGGGTATTTATCTTAGAAAAATAATGTTTACACAGTTCGAACAAACTGTGGAATATCCATACGTGGAATACTACTCAGCAACAAAAAACCGTTAAGACATGTAAACTGGATGAAACTTCAGAGAATTAGGGTGAGTGGAAAAAGAAAATCCCAAAAAGTTATGTAACATATTATTCCATTTACTGAAACTGAATTAGGATTTCATTGTTGAAAAAGTAGGAGTTGAGATAGAAGGGAAATGAGTGTGGTTATAAAAACATAATAAAAGAGATCTTTGTTGTGAGGTACTGTTCTGTATCTTGACTGCATCAGTGTTAATAACTTGGTTGTGTTCATGTACCATAGTTTTGAAAGATGTTACCATTCAGGAAAACTGGGTAAAGAATCTTTCTGTGACGTTTCTTATAGCTGCATGAAAATCTATAATTATCTCAAAATTAAAAAATGAAGGGTGTGTGAGTGAGTGTGCATTGTGCACAGGGGTAAGGAGAACAATTGACCCCACAAAAAACTTAGATTTTGTTTCCCATTCCTTCAGTGTTTCAGGAATCAGGCAAGAAACAGTAAATGGCACTGGAAGAGTAGGAGAATTCAAACTTTATTTTACACCCGTGGGCCCAGAGGAGATGAGACTACAAATCCTGAGCACCTTTCACCAGTTTTTCACATTTATAGGCTATCTAGTATTATAAATTTTCTAGTCTAAATGATACATGGTTGTACATGGGGTTTCTAGCAGGAAGCATGTCCACAGATAAATCTCTAGCCTTGGGCCCAGAGCCTCCACAGGGGCGTTTATACTTCAAAGGAGTAGTTAGATTCATAGGGGAAATCATCTACAATCCAAAAGGTAGGACTGGATGGTGTTAAAATCAGGTTCCCTGAAGAGGGCAGACTCCTTTCCCAGGCACTAATCCTCATGACAGTGTTCTTAGTTTACTTTGCATCCAGGCTTAGGTTAGTTACCATTACAATCTCCCAGGTCCTGGTCCCAGGCAATGAGGGGCAGCCTTATACCCACAGTGTGATGAAATTAACTGTGGTAAACCAGGATAACCAGGCTTGGAAGTCACAATAAAGACTCATCAACGTTTCCGCCCCCACCCAGCTCCTGACTGACCTTGGCACCACCCCATGTGGCCCTGCCTGCCAGGCCATGCTTCATGTTTCTAGGGATCTGTGCATATAAACTGTCTTCATGACAGACATTTTCCTATCTTTGTGTCTTTTATACCCAATTTAAACAAATCCCACATGCATTTCAAACCAAGGTCTGATGCTGAAAGAAGACATTCTTCTTAGGGTTATATGTCTCAAGAGACCTCGCTGGTCTATGCTGTGAAGTGAATCAAGGAGTCATTATTAGCAAAATTTACATCCTATAAGTGACTATTTAATCAAAGTAATTACTATGTATAGGAAGAGGCCACAGTATCACGAGTAGTAGCTGCACATTTAGAAGTAGGCATCTTTCTCCTTGGGTAAGACTGTCAGATGCACCTTCTTATGGGATAGGTAAGCCAGAATTTTAGGAAATCAATAGGAGAAAAATATCAGATTTCCTGCTCATCAAAAAGACTCCTAAAATGGCATTAATTTAATTTGCAGAAATAAAAGACATGTAACCAAATCTGCACATTTGTATGGCAGTGTATTAAAAAGAAATAAATGTGCATAAAGGAAATTAAAGAAATGAAGTACACTAAAACACAGCAGAAAGCACCTTTTTTCTTCTTTTCTCTGGTTCATTTCAATTTTTCTTCAAGTTAGTCATATTAATCATCCAGTGAAGTAACAAATTTTCAAGAATAGGTAAAATGCAAATTATAAAACACCTCTAAAAGTAGAAAAACAAAATGAAATGTATAGAAGGTAAAAGGAAGAAATTTAGCTCTTTGACTCTGAATGTTAAATCTAATGTGTCCGCAATATAATGAAATATCACACTGCATTATTCTTTGAAAGTCATACTGATTGTAAGCTCGAGGGCGAGAGCTGAAACGGGAAGCAAGCTTTATTGGAATTTGGCTCTAGGGTGAAATTCCCAGCCCTCTGGGGTACAGGTCAGGGTGGAGAGCGGAGGAAAATCCCGTGGCCCCGGCTGCCCAGGGTCTTTATAGGCTGGAAGAGGCAGGGGTCCTGCTGAGTGATAGGGCAACTGATAGAGGGGACATAAGGGTCAGTGGGGTTTATCTGTCCGCGTTTGATTGGTCGCTGTTTGGTGCGATGCCCGCTTCCTTAGTTCTGCTTCATCCCATGTAGCTGCTTAAGTCCCAACCTAACACTGAATACTTTTACTGCTCTTTGCTTTTCTTTCCACGTGTGTGGGAAAGGGGTGCTGGGAATGGAACCCAAAGGTGCTTAACCACTCAGCTCTATCCAGTGGCCTCTCCACGGCCTACACTTCTCTTTTAAGACAGGATTTTGCTAAATTGTTGAGTCTGGCCTCAAATGTGTGATCCTCCTACTTCAGCCTCCCAACTACTGGGATTACAGATGTGCACCACCACACCCAGACTACAGCTTTTTGCTTTTAAAATCCTTACATGAGATGTTGCTAGGTTTTATCTTCTGGAAAATAAGGTGGCCTCTGTCAATGGATACCTCTCATCTCTTTCAAATCATCCTTGTATAAATGAAGTCTAACAAGGAAAGACTTGTTTTCTATAGTGTGTTTATTCTGTGAAACTACTTGATCACTATTTCCTACTTAATATTCCTTCCAAATAGCTGATTTGATTCACATCATTTAGAATCAGTTTCTTAAAGTTCAATTGCTTCAAAAACAATGGAATCAATTAAATAGTTTATAAATAATCATACTCAATTGGTGTGAGAAATGATGTTCTCAGAATAAAAATGAGATCATTTTTTTTCTGCCTACATTTTAGGCAAGAACATCACAAAAGATAATTCATAGGCATAGCGATGGAAGCCCAGGTGACGACCCCTGACACCGTCATATGGGAGCACTCTCTACTGAACTAAGCACACTATGGATTTTGGAGCCCAGAAATGCACAGTCAAACCACCAGAGTGTCAAGAAGAGACTGGGACTCAGGAAAAGGCAGACATTATTAATATTTCCTTGAAGCTAAATATATTATACAACTATAATGTAGAGAGTGGATAAAGAGATGGTCATAAGTACAAGTAAAGTAGATAAATGCTCTATGGCACTATGTCAAGGATATCAGAAAGAATCTAATACTTTTAAAAATACCTCATCCTCCAGCTATTCGAGATGTGTTTATTTGATAAAATGTAGTTTCACATTAAAATGAAAATAACCTCAAAGCAATAAGCTTTCTTCTGGATCAAGTTCTTTCCTGAAAGCAGTATTAAAAATTACAGTACACGTGGGCCGGGCATGGCAACGCATCTATAATCCCCGGTATTCAGGAGGCAGGAGGACCTCGAGTTCAAAGCCAGCCTCAGCAACAGCAAGGCTCTAAGCAATTCAGTGATACCCTGTCTCTAAATAAAATACAAAATAGGGCTGGGGATGTGGCACAGTGGCCAAGTACCTCTGAGTTCAATCCCCTTAATTAATTAAAAGAATATAATCAAGGTCAAAAAAAGTGTTAAAAACAAGAATCAAAGAAAAAAAGATGTTCATTGACACTATTCTATACACAGCTGCCTCTCTTATAACTGAGGTGTATATAATATTACTCTCTTCAGTGTAAAGACAAACTTTGAGTCATGAGTTTTCTAAACCTTAGAAAGATCCCATAATCAGCACTTTTAACAAACAACTGCAAGTAAATCTGGTGCAAGGAGATGTGATACTTGGATCACATTTGAATATACTTCCCTAATGCAAAACTGAAATTTAAAAGTAGACCTTAATTATCTAAATATAACATGCCATTAGTTTTCCCTTTATGATAGAAACAATTTGTTTCACAGCCTAAAAACATATATAAAACATAATATTGCTATGTGATGAAATAAATATATATGTAAATAAATGACTGATTTTATAGAATACCTAAATGTTTGAACGATTGTTCAAAATAAAGTCTTTTTTATTTCTACAGACTTCGTTTTGATTCATTTTACACAAATGGAGTACATCATTTTGTTTCTATGGTTGTGCACAATGTAGATTCATACTATTCCTGTAATCATACATGTACATAGGGTAATGATGTCTGTCTCATTCCACCATTTTTCATATCCCCCACCTCATTTCCTTCTACAAAATCTAAAGTTCCTCCATTCTTCTCTCACCCCTAACCCCACCCCAATTATATATCATCATCCACTTTTCAGGGAAATCATTTGGCCTTTGGTTTTTTGGGATTGGCTTATTTACTGGGCACTTTACAGAAGAAGATATACAGGCAATTAATAAATACATGAAAAAGTGTTCAACATCTCTAGTAATTAAAGAAATGCAAATTAAAAGTCTAAGATTTCATCTTACTCCAATTAGAATGGCTATTATCAAGAACACAAACAATAGATGTTGGTGTGAATGTGGGGGAAAAGGCACACTTTTACATTGCTTGTGGAGTTGCAAATTGGTGCAGCCACTCTGGAAAGTAATGTGGACATTTTTCAGAAAACTTGGAATGAACCCACTTTTTGACCCAGTTATCCCACTACTTGGTTTATACCCAAAGGACTTAAAGTATTTTTATAAATATAAGTTGAGGGAAAAGTGTGGAAACATAAGAAACCAGAATAATAATAACTCTGTCTTTTCTGTGGGCCTCACCTCCTGTTCTATTCTCAGAGCTTAGTCTTCAGTATCAAAATTAACTCCTTTACCAATATCATATCATCCCATGGAATTAAATATACTCTCTATGCATATAATACCTAACTTTATATATTTAACTTGAACTCTAGGCTCCACATAATCATGAGGAGACAAGGTTGATAGACCTCACAGTAGAGACAAGAAAGAAAACAGGTGCACACAGAGAGAGCTCTTGAGATCTGCAGAGGGTCCCCCTTGATTCCTCAACTGAGTACTGGTCAACATACAAATCTAAAGGCAAGAAAAATGCCTGGAGTTCAAATGGGTTGAAAAAAATTCCTGTTTTCACTAGTTACCACATAAAACTTCATTACACATGAGATATATCCAGTAGGATACTCCAAAGGACTTAGCCTCAACAGTAGGGTAAAATTAGTACTAAATTAAACACTTCTAACTCCTCCTAACAAATTTAAAAGCAGGATGTAAAACTGTTCACTAGGAGAAGAGTGTGTCCCCTACAGAGCTCAAGACTACTTACAAAAATAGAAAAATACCCAGCCACCAAAAAGTAAAATTCAGTGTATCAACCAATAAAGTTACCATGTTGCTGGGAGCAGTGGCAAAAGCCTGTAATCCCAGTGACTTGGGAGGCTGAGGCAGGAGGATCCCAATTTTGCGGTAAGCCTCAGCAATTTAGCAAGACCCTCAGCAAATCAGTAAGACTGTCTCAAAATAAAAAATAAGAAGGACTGGTATGTAGTTCAGTGGTAAATTGTCCTTGAATTTAATTCCTAGTACCAAAAAAGAACAAGTAAAAGTTACTATGTATACAAAGAAGCAGAAAAGTATGACCCATAATTAGAAACATCAAACAAACCTAATCCAAAAGTTATATAGATGATAAACTTATAGAGAAAGACAGTAAAATAGTTATATTTCGTAAGTCAAGGAAGGTGGGACTAAGATGAACTGGATTAAGGTAACATTTTAGAGATTCAAATTTTCATTTCTAGAAATGAAAATTGAAGTATCTCAAATGAAATACATATGTGTAGGAGTCACAGCAGAATAGACACTACAGAAGAAATGATTACTAATGTTTAATATTTAACTATATAGAATTATCTAAATGCAACACACAGAGGGAAAAAGGTGAAAAAAATGAACGCAGTATCAATCATCTGCAGGACAGCTTCAAGCAGAATCAAATATAACCAAATGAAGTCCCTAAATTAGATGAGGATATAAATACTTGAAGACAAAATACCTAAAAATTTTCCAAATTTGATGAAAACTATAAACTCACATACCAAAAGTCTCCCTGAATCCCCAAAATAAGGAAAGTGAGGAAAACCACACCAAGGCACATTGCAATTGAATTTCTTATAACCAATGACAAAGGACCCAATATTAAATATAGCAAGAGAATAAAGACATAATATATACAGGGGGTCAAAAATAAGAATGGTAGACCGAGGTCGGGTGCCATCACAGGTCCGTCGCAGTCGCAGAGCGAGCCTGTGGGCAAGACAGGCCGCCTGCATTGAGGAGCTAGCCGGTGGGCAGCCAACCCGCCCAATCACCAGACCAAAGTCAGACACCATCACTGAGCAACCCCGCCTGACCCCTGTATGGAGGTTGGGCACCATCACTGGTCGGTCGCAGTAGTGGAGCGAGCCAGTGGGTGAGTCAGGCCGCCTGCATCATGGAGCTAGCAGCGGGCACCCAACCTGCCTGCATTGCAGAGCGACACCGCCTGACCACCATGCCAAGGTCAGTTGCCATCATGGAGCAAGCCTGCAGGAGCCAGCCTGCCTGCATTGCAGAGCTAGCCAAAGGCTTCTTTGTAAGCTGGAGCAGGCATTTTGAATTATTCCTGAGGGCGTGGCCATCATCAATGGAAGGGCAACTCCCTTCCTGAGACACCTACGGAGACTGGAGGACCATTGACAAGACCAGGAGTCAAGAAGAAGAGATATTGAGAGACTCGGGACCAACTCAGAGCCACCGGGTGAGTCTCTCCCACTGGGCAGGGCTCTCTGGACGGGTCAGTAGCCCAAAATGCAGGGAACTTCATAGAGTAGAGTGGCCCAGTGAGACACCCATGCTGGAGCGGTGAACCTAGTCGATCAGGAGCATTGCAGAGGAAGGCAGCACAGCCAGAGGCTCCCACACAGAGTGAGGTTCGGAGACCCAGGCAGTATCTTCAGTCCCCAGGGAACATAGCAGAGGAGGGCCACTCAGAGAGGGTGTCCCTCGCAGGACCAGGCTCCCCAGCCCAGGTGGTAGGTCGGGAACCCTGAGAACGTCGCAGAGAAGGGCTTCCCAGTCCAGGTGGTAGTTCTGGACTGAAGGGAACTTCTCAGAGGAGAGCTGCCTGGTGAAACGTCCCCACCGGGTGAGTCTTCCCTGCTGGGCAAGGCTTTCCCACCAGGGCAGTAGAACCAGAGACAAAGGCCCAGATCAGACGTGCCCCTGTCTGTAGTCTAGTACCCCTTTGGCTGACCATCAGTCAGCAAGTGGAGATGCCTCTGCCCACTGACAGGGAATATACCCCACCTGAAGGTCACCACTCCCTAGAGGGGCAGCTTCCTTGAGGATCACTGCATTATCAAATTCCCCAAGACTTCAGACTACTGAGGGCTGAGGTAAGTTAATGGAAATCTAGAGAGATAATATTAGTCAATAGAGGAAATCTGCAATATCCCAGAGTTTCACTACTACAGGGGTAGATCCTGAGCAATATGAGAAAACAAGGGAAGAAAATGTCCCAAACAAACCTAGATGCTACATCAATGAAATCCAATGACAGCATGGCAGAAGAAATGTCAGAAAGGGAGTTTGGAATGTACATAATTAAAAGGATCAGAGAAGCAAACAATGAGATGAAAGAGCAAATGCAGACATTGAATGATCACCCCACTCAACAGTTAAAAGAGCAAATGCGGGAAACAAAGATCATTTAATAAAGAGTTAGAGATACTGAAAAAAAAAAAAAAAAACAGACAATTCCTTGAAATGAAGGAAACCATAAACCAAATTAAAAACTCAATAGAAAGCATAACCAATAGAATAGAACACCTGGAAGACAGAACCTCAGACATTGAAGAAAAAATATTTAACCTTGAAAACAAAGTTGACCAAACAGAGAAGATGGTAAGAAATCATGAACAGAATCTACAAGAATTATGGGATATCATGAAAAGGCCAAATTTAAAAATTATTGGCATAGAGGAAGGCACAGAGAAACAAACCAAAAGAATGAACAATCTATTCAATGAAATAATATTAGAAAATTTCCCAAATCTGAAGAACAAAATGGAAAATCAAACAAGAGGCTTATAGGACTCCAAATATACAAAATTACAATAGACCCACACCAAGGCACATTATAATGAAAATACCTAACATACAAAATAAAGACAGAATTTTAAAAGGTACGAGAGAAAAAACTCAAATTACACTCAGGGGGAAACCAAAACAGATATCAGCAGATTTTCAACCCAGACCCTAAAAGCTAGAAGGGCCTGGAACAACATTTTTCAAGCTCTGAAAGAAAATGGATGCCAACCAAGAATCTTATACCCAGCAAAATTTACCTTCAGATTTGATGACAAAGTAAAATCCTTCCATGATAAACAAAAGCTAAAAGAATTTACAAAAAGAAAGCCGGCATTATAGAACATTCTCAGCAAAATATTCCATGAGGAAGAGATGAAAAGCAATGATGTAAATCAGCAAAGGGAGGAACTACCCTAAAGGAACAGTCAAATAAAGGAGAAATCAAGTCATGTCAAAAAAAAAAAAAATGAGTCACATGACCGGGAATACAAATCATATCTCAATAATAACCCTGAAGGTTAATGGCTTGAATTCATCAATCAAAAGACATAGACTGGCAGATTAGATTCAAAAGAAAGATCCAACAATTTGCTGCCTGCAAGAGACTCATCTATAGAAAGAGATACTCACAGACTAAAGGTGAAACGATGGGGAAAAACATATCATGCACATGGACACAGCAAAAAAGCTGGAGTATCCATCCTCATATCAGATAATATGGATTTCAAGCCAAAGTTAGTCAGAAGGTATAAAGAAGAACATTTCATACTGTTTAAGGGAAGCATAAATCAGCAAGACATAACAATCATAAATATCTATGCCCCAAACAGTGGCTCATCCATATACGTCAAACAAATCCTTCTCAATTCCAGAAATCAAATAGACCACAACATGATAATACTAGGTGATTTTTACACACCTCTCTCCCCACTGGACAGATCCTCCAAACAAAAATTGAACAAAGAAACCATAGATCTCAATAACACAATCAATAATTTAGACTTAACGGACACATATATAATATACCATCCAACGAAGAGCAAATACACTTTCTTCTCAGCAGCACATGGATCCTTCTCTAAAATAGACCATATTTTATGCCACAAGCTAATGTTAGCAAATAAAAGAAGATAGAGATAATACCTTGTACTCTATCAGATCATAATGGATTGAAATTAGAAATAAATGACAGAGTAAAAAACAAACGACTCCAAAAAGCTAGAGATTAAATAATATGCTATTGTATGATGAATGGATAACAGAAGATATCAGGAGGGAAATTAAAAAATTCTTAGAGGTAAATGAGAACAAAGATACATGATATCAAAATCTCTGGGACACTATGAAAGCAGTACTTAGAGGAAAATTTGTTTCATGGAGTGCATGCAATAAAAGAAGAAAAAAAAAATCAAAAAATAAATGACCTAAAACTACGGCTCAAAGCCCTAGAAAAAGAAGAACAGACCAACACCAAGAGTAGTAGAAGACAGGAAACAGTTAAAAATCAGAGCTGAAATCAATGAAATTGAAACAAAAGAAACAATTGAAAAAATTGACAAAATAAATAGCTGGTTCTTTGAAAAAATAAACAAAATTGATAAACCCTTAGCCACATTAACAAAGAGAAGGAGAGAGAAAACCCAAATTACTAAAATTTGGAATGAACAAGGAAATATCACAACAGACACGATTGAAATATAAAGCATAATTAGAAGCTATTTTGAAAATCTATACTCCAGCAAGATAGAAAATCTCGAAAACATCAACAGCTTTCTAGAGACATAAGAATTACCTAAATTGAACCAGGAGGATATATGCAATTTAAATAGATCAATTTCAAGTAATGAAATAGAAGAACTCATCAATAGCCTACCAACAAAGAAAAGTCTAGGACTAGATGGGTTCTCAGCCGACTTCTACAAAATCTTTAAAGAAGAACTCATTCCAATACTTCTCAAAGTATTCCATGAAATAGAAGAGGAGGGAACCCTCCCAAACTCATTCTATGAAGCCAATATCACCCTGACACCTAAACCAGACAGAGACACATCCAGGAAAGAAAATTTCAGACCAATATCCTTAATGAACATTGTTGCAAAAATTCTCATCAAAATCTTAGCAAATCGCATACAAAAATATATTAAAAAGATAGTGCACCACGATCAAGTGGGTTTTATCCCAGGGATGCAAGATTGGTTCAACATTCAGAAATCAATAAATGTCATTCACCATATCAACAGACTTAAAGTCAAGAATCACATAATTATTGCAATAGATGCAGAAAAAGCATTTGATAAAATACAGCACAGCTTCATGCTCAAAACACTAGAAAAAATAGGGATAGTGGGAGTATTCTTTAATATTGTAAAGGCCATCTATGCTAAACCCATGGCCAATATCATTCTAAATGGTGAAAAACTGAAAACATTCTTCCTCAAAACTGGAACAAGGCAGGGATTCCCTCTTTCACCACTTCTATTCAACATTGTTCTTGAAACTCTAGCCAGAGCAATCAGACAAACCAAAGAAATTAAAGGGATACGAATAGGAAAAGAAGAACTCAAACTATCCCTATTTGCTGATGATATGATTATATATTTAGAGGAACTGGGAAATTCCACCAGAAAAATTTTAGAACTCATTAGTGAATTCAGTAAAGTAGCAAGATATAAGATCAATGCTCATAAATCTAATGCATTCTTATACATAAGTGATGAATATTCAGAAAGAGAAGTTAGGAAAACTACCCCATTCACAATAGCCTCGAAAAAATAAAATACTTGGGAATCAATCTCACAAAAGAGGTGAAAGACCTCCACAATGAGAACTATAGAACACTAAAGAAAGAAATTAAAAAAGACCTTAGAAGATGAAAGATCTCCCATGTTCTTGGATAGGCAGAATTAATATTGTCAAAATGGCCATACTACCAAAAGTGCTATACAGATTCAATGCAATTCCAATTAAAATCCCAATGACATACCTTGCAGAAATAGAGCAAGCAATTATGAAATTCATCTGGAAGAATAAGAAACCCAGAATAGCTAAAGCAATCCTTAGCAGGAAGAGTGAATCAGGGGGTATCACAATACCAGACCTTCAACTATACTACAAAGCAATAGTAATAAAAACGGCATGGTATTGGCACCAAAATAGACAGGTAGATCAATGGTACAGAATAGAGGACACGGACACAAACCCAAATAAATAGAATTTTCTCATACTAGGCAAAGGGGTCAAAAATATGCAATGGAGAAAAGATAGCCTCTTCAACAAATGGTGCTGGGAAAACTGGAAATCCATATGCAACAGAATGAAACTAAACCCCTATCTCTCACCCTGCACAAAAATCAACTCAAAATGGACCAAAGACCTTGGAATCAGACCAGAGACCCTGCATCTTGTAGAAGAAAAAGTAGGTCCAAATCTTCAACATGTTGACCCAGGATCAGACTTCCTTAACAGGACTCCCATAGCACCAGAAATAAAAGAAAAAATCAGTAACTGGGACAGATTCAAACTAAAAAGCTTTCTCTCAGCAAAGGAAACTAACTATCAGCAATGTGAAGAGAGAGCCTACAGAGTGGGAGAAAATCTTTGCCACTCATACTTCAGATAGACCACTAATTTCCAGAATATGGAAAGAACTCAAAAACTGTACACCAAGAATATAAATAACCCAATCAACAAATGGGCTAAGGAAATGTACAGACGCTTCATAGAAGATCTACAAGCAATCAACAGATATATGAAAACATGTTCAACATCTCTAGTAATAAGAAAAATGCAAATCAAAACTACCCTAAGATTCCATCTCACCCCAATTAGAATGGCGATTATCAAGAACACAAGCAACAACAGGTGCTGTTGAGAATGTTGGGAAAAAGGTACACTCATACATTACTGGTGGGGCTGCAAATTAGTGCAGCCACTCTGGATAGCAGTGTGGAGATTCCTTAGAAATTTGGTATGGAACCACCATTTGACCCAGCTATTCCACTCCTTGGCCTATACCCAAAGGACATAAAATCAGCATACTACAGAGATACAGCCACAACAATGTTCATAGCTGCTCAATTCACAATAACCAGATTATGGAACCAACCTAGATGCCCTTCAATTGATGCATGGATAAAGAAACTGTGGTATATCTATACAATGGAATATTACTCAGTCATAAAAAATAATAAAATTATGGCATTTGCAGGCAAATGGATGAAATTGGAGAATATCATGCTAAGTGAGATAAGCCAATCTCAAAAACCCAAAGGACAAATGATCTTGCTTAAGCGGATGATGACACATAATGGGGGGTGGGAGGGGGGCAAGAATGGAGGAAGGAGGGACTGTATAGAGGGAAAAGAGGGGTGGGAGGGGTGGGGTAGAAAAAATAAAAATAACAGAATGAATCAAAAACTATTACCTTAGGTAAATGTATTATTACACAAATGGTATGCCTCTACTTCATGTACAGAGAAACACGATGTACCCCATTTGTTTGCAATAAAAATAAATTTAAAAAAAAGAAATAAAACAATCAATAAATAAGAATGGTAAATAACTCCATGTCAGAAACAATGCAAGATGAGGAGCATGGAGAATTAACTTTAAAGTACTGAAGGAAAAAAATATCAATCTCAATATCAATACCCAGTGACAAATTCTGATATCAGAAAAAAATTTTCAAATGTATTATATCAACTTCTATCTTAAGAAGAAAAAGAATAGAAAATTAAACCAAAACTAAGAATGTACAGGAAAAGCAAGACAAAGAAGAAATCGATGATTTAGGAAATCATTGGCTATTAAGAAACCAGAAGAGGACTCTTGGAGAAAAAAAAAAAAAAATTCAATGAAATTTAAAAGTCTTTAGGCAAAATAATCAAGGACAAAAAGAAAGATACGAATCACCAATATCAGGAATAGAAGAGTTGATAATAACTACTGATGTTACAGATATTAAAAGGATAAAAAAGAAATATAACATTAATAGAACAATGTGATAACTAAGATTAAATGAATGTATTTATTATATAATATAGACTGAGAATGCTGAATCAAGAAGCAATATATAATCTGAAAAGACATGTATCTATTAAAGAAACAATTTGAGTTTATGAAACTTCAAAGAAATTAAGAACTCAATATGCTTGTTAATTCTAGCAAACATTTAAGGAAGAAATATCAATATGATACAGATTCACCTATAAAATGAAAAATGAGGGGAGAGTTACCAACTCACTGTTGATGTTAGCATTACACTGATACCAAAGCTAGAAAAAGATATTACAGAAAACATCTCTTATGAATATTAGTGAAAAACACTTGCTGAAATTTTATTAAATGCAAATATATTAAGTGTATATCAAGATCAAATGTAGTTTATCCCAGTAGTGCAACGTAAGTTTTGCATTACAATTTCAATAGATATAATTCATCATATCAACACATTGGAAAAAGAAACACAAGACCATCTCAATACTTGTAGAACATTTGACAAAATCCAATATTCATTTCTGGTCCAATAAAACAAGCCCCAGAAAATTTGCAATAAGGTTTATCTTGCTCTCACCTGATAGAAAGCATGTACAGAAAAAATAGAAGTTCAATGAGTATACTCACTGATAAAATACAGTATCTCCCCTCTGTCATCTGGATCCATGCCAGAATGTCCCCTCACATCACTTCTATTCAATTTCGGAGAGTTTACCCACTGTAATAGGACAATAAAACAGACAAAGGTTTTTAGATAAGAAAAGAAGAAACACACTGTCTTTATTTATAGACAACATAATCATCTATGTAGAAAATTCCATAGAATGTTCAAAAATGCGACACTATTTAGTAAGTTTTCAGGATCTATGATAAATATTTCAAATATTTTTAAAATCTCTATATTAACAATCAAATATGGACATTAAAATAACAATGCCAATTAATGATAGCATTGCAATATCAAAAGAATAAAATACAGATAAATCCATCAAAAGATATGTAAGATACTACATGTTGAAAACCAGAAAATATTAAAGACCTAAATAAATCAAGAGGCATTTCATGTTTGTAGCTTTAAAGACACAATATAGCTAAGAATATTGATTCCTCCAAAGTGACCTATTGATTATATGCAGACTCACTCAAAATCCAGCAGAACTTTTTGAAGAAATTAACAAACTAATTCTAAAATTAAAATAGAAAAGCAAAGGAACTAGATTAGCCAAAACCACTTTGAAAAAGAGCCAACTTCGAGGACCAGGAATCAAAACAGTGTGGTACTGTGATCAATATGGTCAATCGATGGAGCAGAATATAGAAGAGAAAAACCAGTTCACAAACATGATCAATAGATTTTTTTGACAATTGTGCAAAGGTAATTGAGTAAGAGAAGTATAGGATTTTCAGAAAATTGTTCTGAAACAATGAGATAGCCATGCAAAAAAGAATTTCATTCCATAGTACAATTCATAACAAAAATTAACTGAAAATAGATCCTAAAACTAAATATAAAAACTAAAACCTTATCACTGTTAAAATATAGCAGAAAACTTCTGTCAGCTCAGGTTAGAAAAATAGTTGTCAGCAAGTACTCCATAAAACAGTATCTGTTAAAAAAAAAAAAAAAAGGATAAAGTCGATCTCATTAAAATTTAAAACATCTGCCCTTAGAAAGACAGTTTTTAGAAAGTGAATAGTGAAAAGACCCAAACTAGGAGAAAAAAATTGAAAACAATACATATGTGAACAATTTTATTCAGAATATATTTTTTAAAATCTCTCCAATCTTAATAAGGAATTAAAATAATCTACAATAATGGGCTAAAACTTTAAACAATTTTTTAGAAAGATTAGACAGAGATGGCAATGAGCACACACATCAGGGAAATGCAGTTTAAATTCACGATGTCGCTGGGGAGATAGCTCAATTGGTAGAGTGCAATGCCTTCCGCGTTCGATCCCCAGCACCGCAAAAAAAAAAAAAAAAAAAGTGTAAATTCACGATGTCACTACAGAACCATGACAATGACTGCTCTTAAGAAGGCTGACCAGACACATGCCGGTGTGAATGCATAGCTACAGGAGAGCTTACTCGCTGCTGGGAATGGGAAATGGTACAACTGCCTTAAAAACAGCTCTGCACTTTCCTAAAATGTTAAACACACACCATAGGATGCGACCATTCTACTCTGAGACATTTACCCCACTCCCACAAAATGTAAGCCTACGCCCACCCCAAGACCAGTACACAAATACGCATAGCTTCCTTACTTGTAATAGTCAAAAACTTGAAATGAACCCCAATGTCTACAGCAGTTAAATGCAAAAAAAAAAATTGTTGCATGTCCTCACAATGAAATACTGATCATCTTAAAATGGAATAAAGTATCTCAACATAGATGAACCTCAGGTTAATCAGCTGAGCTGAAGAAGCCAAGGAAAGAATGCACTATATAATTCCACATATATAAAATCTGGAAGATGCTATTAATCTACCATTACATAAATGACACCAGAGAGTTGCCTGTGGAGTGTAGGAAAGCAGGAGGAAAGCATCACAAAAGGACTAGTGAGAACTTTGGGGAGACAGATATTTATTTTTATTTTTGTGATGACTTCATGAGTGTATGCATAAGTCAACTCTTCCCCAAGGATACACTTTAAATATTTTCAGTTTATTGTATATCAATTACACTTCAATAAAGTTGTTATCAAAAGTATGGAGTATGAAATCAAAAGAAAATAAATGTAGGATAAACAGAAAGCACATATAACATTAAAATAAAATTACCAGAAACCTCACCAGGCACAGTGGCACATGCTTATAATCCCAGCAGCTCAGGAGGCTGAGGCAGGAGGATCTCAAGTTCAAAGTCAGCTTTAGCAGAAGCATGGTGCTAAGAAAGTCAGTGAGATTCTGTCTTTAAATAAAATACAAAATAGGGCTGGGGATATGGCTCTGTGGTCAAATGCCCCCGAGTTCAATCCCCAGACCCATCCTCCCCACAAAAAGAAACCACAGTAAATTGCATATAGAATGAACTCAGCAATCAAAAGAAATATTAGCCCAAAAAGTTAGCAATGCAGTGTTTATATTATATATACTTATGAAAGTGCAGAAATTGTATATGCAGAATAGTGGGAAAAATACACACCAGGAAAACACTGAAGCTGTATTGATGTTGACAAAAGATTTTTAAGAAAAACTTTCTTAGAAGAAAAAAATT
The DNA here is from genome assembly GCF_902686445.1 of Sciurus carolinensis. NCBI lineage: Eukaryota > Metazoa > Chordata > Mammalia > Rodentia > Sciuridae > Sciurus > Sciurus carolinensis. The sequence goes on from NC_062222.1 coordinate 83,248,424, forward strand.
TAATGCATTTGATTAAGTTTTTATTTTATTGTGAAGATGTGACAATTATAAAACTTATTCTAATCATTTCAGATCATATATACACAAAAAATTAATAGAACTATGAAAAGAAATTATCAAATCAATGAGCCTAATGGGAGAATTTTATCCCATTCATTTTATTAATTGATAGACCAAAGAAAAGATAGTAAAGACAAACAATTTGAGTAAACAAATTAAAGTCATAGAACACAGCAATCAGCATATTCTTTTTGAACACATAAGAAACATGAAAACTGAAAATTTGGGATGAATTAAAGGTTTCAAAGAATTTCATATATTTGAAATACTAACCAGGTCATCAATATATAAAAATCTAGAAAAAATAAGGAAGACAAAATGATATCCATTTAGACTGATTTCAAGTCCACTGCCCTAGGATTCCCTGAACTTGAGAAATTGCCCTTAGCTTCAGGACTTAAGGTTTCTGTGCTACTAAAAAGTAGTTTATTCATGACTCAAAAAGACAAAGGGAAGAGGCTAGCATTGTAAAGGATTCCAAGTCATTCCATAAAGCAAATGAGAGTCAGCCGGACTGTCTCTATTGACATACATGCACTGAACATGCACCTGCAATAGAACAAAAAGTGCTTATTTTAACCCCACTTTGTCCATAGAGAAGTCCTAGGAAAAAAATTGCATGCTCTGTATATATGTGTCATTACCAAATGTCCCCCAAATGTTCTGAGCATTGTACCTTCATGGAGATGTCCCTTCCAAATATCAATTCCTATCGCGCTCCCTCTGCCCACAGAGAGAGACACAACAAACGTCTGAAGCTTTGGAAGTTTATTGTGCACAGTCCCTCTCCTACACTTCTCTTACTCCTAGCTTCCGCGCACTCCCAGCTTCCCTTCTCTCAGCTTCTCCCAGCTTCCGCGCTCTCCCAGCTTCTCTTCTCTCAGCTTCTTCCAGCTTCCGTGCACTCCCAGCTTCCAGCTCAGCTTCAGCCTCCGCCTCCGCCGCTTCTTCCGCTTCTGCCGCTTCTGCCTCTCTACTCTCCCACCCACCAGGCTTATATACACTTCAACCAATCAGGGGAGAGTACACGAGGTAAACGCGGACAGCTGCAAGCATAGGATGGGTACACGAGGGGGGCATGCTCTAGTCACATCGTTAACTAGCCAATCATTGGAATTCACTGGTTGTTTACTGTATAGCTGGCCGCTTTTGGCTCAGCGTCAGACGCCATCTTGACCATGCCCAAGGCTGGGGGTCCTGGAAACCCCGACAGATCCCCCTTCTTTACTATTAAACTAAGGCTCGGGACCGTGTCTGTCTTAGGCTGAGTGGTCAGCATATGTCCTTACCCGTCATCAGAGCCTGCAGAGCATGCTGCAGCTCCTGTCTTAGGTTGGTACACAGCCACCTCCTTCATTACCCGTCTTTGACTACCGGTCCAGCATCAAGAGCCATACTAATGGGGGGCTGTCGGCCTTTAGGGCGGTCATGGCCTGATGAAAGATAATTTGATCTCTCTATTGGCTAGCTTGTAGATGCATGCCAAAACGAATGAAGAGAAGGAGGCCAAGGCAGAGGAGTACCACCATAGCTCCTAAGCCTGCCCACTGTTTGACAAATCTATAAACAGAAGAAAAACCATATAGCCATATTAAATACAGAAACAATATACATCCCAGTAGAGTTACAATACGGGCAACACAAACAGCTCTCAGGGAATAAACGCATCCCAGTCCCAAAAGTTCTTGCAGGTATCCACTTGTTCCTACAATGAGTCCACTCTCTGATAGAGTCTCTACGGTCCGCAAGGCTGCAGCTGCATTCTCAGCCAAATGATCGCCGTTATGGTTGTGTCAATGCTGCTACTGCAAGGACTGTGATGGCAGTGATCACGGCTGTTGCAATATCAAAGCCTCTCCTGCTTCTCGACAATAGTACTGGCAATTCTACATCTGCAACAGAAACTAGGACTGGTAGGAAGATAGAAATGTGCAAATTGCATGGGTGGCAAGAGAACCATTCCAGCATTGTGAGAGATAGCACACGATTAGTGAACAGTTAAGAGGTGTTATTAGAAATGTTAGTTGGTAGAAACATAAAAGGGAGGAAATACACAAGCTGACGTGGGAGGAAAAGCAATATCACAGCTAAGGTCAGCAGAATGAGTTGCTCTACTCTGAGTCTGATCCGTAGTATGATTCCAACGGCAAAGTGCAGAAATTCCTCCTGTTAAAGCAAAGAAAGGCTAGAGATATCCTTGTCACCAAAAGCAGCACGACCTGAAAAATCATCAGTAGAATTGACAGGCTTGTAGAGGAATTGGTGAAAAACAAGAAAAGGAAGGATAAAAAATGTGCTAGTTAGAAGTGAAAAATATGGCCAGGCCAACAATGGCCCATAGGCTCCGGGCCTGCCCCTCCGTCCGAGTTTTTGTTATTGGAGGAAGGCTCAGACTCGCCACTGCGAGGAGGAGCAGCACCACTTGCACGCTGCAAAACTCTGATTAGCCTTTCTGGAATCCAGACTGGAGTCTGTTGATCCTGTGGGAAAATACAAACAGACCCTCAGACCCAACGAAGGACTGGATCCGGTCCCTTCCAACAACCTGTCAGGACATCCCTCCATCTTGCCCATACTTGAGGAGCATTATGGGGACTATAATGTCGATCAGCTGCAGAATGGCCGTCCCTATCCAGAGTTAAGAAACTTAGAATGAAAAGAACTAAATTAAGTTTATCTTTAGGAGACTTGTAGGAGGCTCCTATTCCCCCTTTTTGTTTATTTAGACAATTTTTTAAAGTAAGATGTGCTCTTTCCACAATGCCCTGTCCCTGAGGATTATAGGGGATGCCAGTGACTGATTGGATGTTAAATGTTTGTAAAAACAACCGGAAGCTTTTGGAAGTATAAGCAGGACCATTATCTGTTTTAATAACTTTAGGTATGCCCCAGCCAGCAAATGCTTGTAGGCAGTGTTGAATGACATCTTTTACCTTTTCTCCAGAATGAGCGGAAGCCATAATGACCCCTGAAGCAGTGTCTACTGACACATGTACATACTTAACAGTACTAAATTCAGAAATATGGGTTACATCCATCTGCCAAATATGACCAGGCAGCAGTCCCCTGGGGTTAACTCCAAAGGATTGTACTGGGATTAAAGGAGCACAATGTTGACAATTCTCTACTATTTGTCGAGCCATACATCTAGATATAGGAAATTTTCTGCTCAAAGTAGTGGAATTTACATGAAATTTTTCATGAAAGAGCTTTGCTTGTTCCTCTATGGAAAAAACAAAGATCGATTTGGTGGCCATATCTACCAAGTCATTAGCATTGGCCAAAGGTCCTGGTAAATTAGAATGAGCTCTAATATGTCCTACATAGAATAGATGTTTACGCTGTAGGATAAGGTTTTGTAGCGTAGTAAAATAAGAAGCTACCGTGGACATGGAAGAAATATGAGGTACCGTTTCAAGAACCTGTAAAGCGTTAACGATATATAAGCTATCAGATAGAAGATTGAATGGCTGATTATCTGCCAATTCAAAGGCTAATATTACAGCTGCAAGTTCAGCAACCTGTGCGGAGTTGGGTGGAACTATCATGGTGTGAAGTTGTTTACTGACAAGCACTGCACCTACTCCATTTTTGGAGCCATCAGTAAAAATGGCTACACAGTCTCCAAGAGGCTGGACACTAGTCACTTTTGGAAAAACTATGGGAGTATTTTTACAGAATTGAATCCAGGGATGTTGGGGATAATGGTTATCGAACTGAGCTGAAGTGGAACAATATAATACTGACCAATCATCATCATTATTAATTAGCCATTTAATTTGCTGAGTGGAATAAGGAGTTATAATAATAGACGGATGGATTCCAAAAACAGCAATGCAAGATTCTATTCCCTTGAATATTACCTGAGCAACAGCTTGGGAATATGATTGCAATGTTTTAGCCGGAGAGCTAGGGAGACCCATACTTTGCAGAGGTCCTCCTTGCCAAACCATGCCAAAAGGGGTATGCTTCTCTGAGATTATGATTAAACTTAATGGTTGAGTAGGATCACAACGATCAACGTAACACTGCTGAAGTCTATTCTCTACTAGCTGTAAGGGTATCCGTGCTTCGGGAGTAAGTTTCCTAGGGGAATTCAAGTCAGGACCACCTTTTAATATATCAAATAAAGGTTTTGATTCCCCTGTGGATAATTTTAAATAGGATCTGATCCAGTCAATGTCACCCAAGAGTTTCCGAAAATCGTTCAAGGTATTCAACCGATCCGTCCTGATGGTCAACCTTGTTGGTCTGACTGTAGTAGCAGTGAGCCTTGTACCCAGATATTCTTGGATCTCCTCTAATTGTAATTTTTCAGGAGCTATCGTTAGTCTTCTCTTTTCTAATGCTTGAGTTATAAATTGTAATGCTTCTAACAAAACTTCTTTTTCTGGATGGCAAATAAGTATGTCATCCATATAATGATAAATCAACAATCTCCCAAACTTTTGTCCAGCAGTTGTTAACGCTTTATCTACGTATATTTGACACATAGTAGGACTGTTAGCCATACCCTGAGGCAACACGGTCCACTCGAATCTCTGGTCAGGCTGAGTGCGATCAAGAGAGGGCAAAGCAAAAGCAAATCTCCAACAATCATTCTCGTGCAAGGGTATAGAGAAAAAGCAATCTTTTAAATCCAGAATAATAGTAGGCCAATTTTTTGGTAGTGCAGTGACAAGAGGGAGTCCACATTGGATGGGTCCCATAGGGTACATTTGTTCGTTTATGGCTCTTAAATCATGTAATAACCTCCATTTTCCTGATTTTTTCTTTGTTAAGAATATTGGAGTATTCCAAGGAGAGGTAGAATGTTGTAAATGACCTGCTTGTACCTGCTCTTGTACTAACTTATGAGCTGCCTCTAGCTTCTCTTTTGTTAGGGGCCACTGTGGAATCCAGCGAGGCTTATCATCTTTCCATATTATAGGGATTGATGGTTTATCAGTGGCCCCTAGGAAAAACCCAGTCCATGAGAATCATTGTTTGGTGGAAGCAAAGGCAGTGGTTGGGTAGATCCTTGACTATGTCTTCCTAATCCTTTTTTATCATCATAGTTCATATTTTGTAACATATTTCTTACAGGAGTCCCTTGGTAAGTCTGATCAGTGGTGAGTTTCATATCCATTTGCTGCAGGACGTCTCGTCCCCATAGGCTAATAGGAACATTACAGACATATGACTGAAATATTCCTGTGTGTCCCTCTGTATCTTTCCACGATAATGAGGAAGCACTTTGATTGGGGTTTTCTGCTGCTCCTAAGCCTCTCAAGCTCTGAGCTGCTGTGATCAATGGCCAGTGCTTTGGCCAGACCATTGCGCTAATAATACTTTTGTCTGCTCCCGTATCTAATAAACCTGTAAATTCCATATTTCCCACTTTTAATTTTAGGAGGGGCCTCTGTCCCATATCCATAGTAAGGTTTATTAAAGTGGTTCCTGTTGATCCAAAACCTCCTTGTCTTTTATTTGTATTTTTACTGGGCCACAAAGAATGTCGACTGGGCAATATAAGCATTTGTGCAATGCGATCCCCTGGAGAGATGACCGTAATTTCTTTTGGTGAAGAGACCAAGGCTTTTATTTGTCCAGTGAAATCAGGATCAATAACCCCTGGGTGTACTATAAGTCCTTTTAGTGTTGAGGAACCTCTACCTAGTAATAGTCCTACACTGTTCTGTGGGATTTTTTCATGCCAATCAGTATCAATCATCTGCACTCCCATATCTGGGGTCAGCACGAGTCTGGAGGTGGCACAGATGTCCAATCCGGCACTTCCCGAGGTGGCTCTGCGCTCCCCCCCTCCGTGGGAGGATACCACCGTCGGGGAACCTGCCGAACTACCCCGTATATCTGTTGCGGGCCCTGGGGAGGGCCCTGTCCCCCATTCCCTTGAAGCCCAGGATTCAACCCTAGGAAATCATCCTCCCCATCTCTAACAGGCTGACAGGCACCACTCCAACGACCTCCTCCTCTGCATCCTGGACACAGCCCTGGGGCATAAGGTGTAACAGATTTTACTATAGTTATCTCTTATCTTTTGTTACGGCATTATCTCCTTGCTGCTGATTTTGTGCATCTATTGAAACGTATTGGCCTTCTCATCTCAACATTTCTATCGGGAAACCTTGCCACTATGTTTCTGCAAGCAGTTTCAACAGCTATTTCTTGCCACTGAGCTTCTCCAATTAGACATTGTCCTCCAGATAACACTGCTCTGCATAGCTGTCTCCAAATAGTCATAACTGCCTCTTTAAAGTTTTTCTAATGGTTGATGGTATCTCCATTTGCTCCTCAAATACGGGCAGGTTCTACAGATTTTAAAGCTCTTTTTATTAGGCTTAGGTTTCTCCTACCTTTTCCCCTTGTTCTTTAGTTTTCACTACCACTTGGTTATTCCTTTTGGGGGTTCTTTGTGTAAGACTTAGTTCCCTTTTTTCCCTTGTTCTTAGATTTTTTGAGCAATTATTTTCTAGGTCACCACCACTCAATTTTTCCCCACTTTATTCTCTTTAAGCGTTCTTTTCTGTTACTATTAGATCCTGTTCATGAAGATCCCCCTTATGGCACACTGAGCAGTTTTTCTCACTTTAGCTGTTTTTTCCTTTAATGGCGTCTCATGGTTTTTTAATAGTTCCCTGAGGGGTTGCTGCATTCAGACCCCATTGTTACTAATTTGAATAGCTTCAGTTATAGCAATTACAATAACAAACAGTGGCCTAGCTGCCAGGAGCAACGAGATTACTGAAAGGAAAACTATCAAGTGTGCATTAAAATTTTTATAGCGGCTTTTCACGTACTACCTACACCCTAATTGGACCGCTTCAAACGTGTTTCTACTTTCACTTTAATTAGACCGTGTTCCACGCGTCAGGACCGCCGACGGCGCATCCCGATACCTTTTAGCCCGCGTTCCACGCGTCAGGTCCGCTGATGGCGTATCCCGATACCTTTTGACCCGCGTTCTACGCGTCAGGATCCCGATACCTTTTAACCCACGTTCTACGCGTCAGGACCGCTGATGGCGCGTCCCGATACCTTTCAACCGGACCGCACTCCGCGTGTCCCCAGGACCGCTGATAGCGTATCCTGATACCCTTTAACTTTTTTATAACTGGTTTAACTTGTATACAAAAATTTTTCAAATATCTTACCTTGTTTTCTTTTATAAGGCCTTCATCTTCCCTTCATGTCCCGGGTTTCGGCACCAGTTATCGCGCTCCCTCTGCCCGCAGAGAGAGACACGACAAACGTCTGAAGCTTTGGAAGTTTATTGTGCACAGTCCCTCTCCTACACTTCTCTTACTCCTAGCTTCCGCGCACTCCCAGCTTCCCTTCTCTCAGCTTCTCCCAGCTTCCGCGCTCTCCCAGCTTCTCTTCTCTCAGCTTCTTCCAGCTTCCGTGCACTCCCAGCTTCCAGCTCAGCTTCAGCCTCCGCCTCCACCGCTTCTTCCGCTTCTGCCGCTTCTGCCTCTCTACTCTCCCACCCACCAGGCTTATATACACTTCAACCAATCAGGGGAGAGTACACGAGGTAAACGCGGACAGCTGCAAGCATAGGATGGGTACACGAGGGGGGCATGCTCTAGTCACATCGTTAACTAGCCAATCATTGGAATTCGCTGGTTGTTTACTGTATAGCTGGCCGCTTTTGGCTCAGCGTCAGACGCCATCTTGACCATGCCCAAGGCTGGGGGTCCTGGAAACCCCGACAAATTCCCATAAAGAGAAAAAATCTGTCTCAGAGATTCACAATGCATATTAAACTATTACAAGTTTGAGAAGATCCACATTTAACTTCTTTCAAACCAGAACTTCCCCAACATTGAACCACCAAGCATATTATTTTTCACTTAACACATATTACTATCTGGCTAAATCAGTATTCATAGGGCCACACTTGGAAGACTGTGTTGGAATGCCTGTCTGTACTTGGGTGGACTGCAAGAAGAAACATACTATTTCTTACTCTTAGAAATGAACTGGTCTTGGCCAACTCATATCTCTGGATTTCCAGGTAGCATGGTCTGAACTAAAAAGATGGGAAAGAGAAAATCATGGGAAATACCCAACTAATGGGATCTTTACCAACATTTAATTTTTCTAGGCCTAGTTCAACTGCACTGCTTCAATTTCTTGCTATAGCCCAACATTATTATTCAACTCTGAATGTTGATTCATCAGAAAAAGTATTTAGCAAAACTACCATTTTAAATCCTCTGGCTGGAAGAAGGTAGGAGCTAAAATGCATTCAACCCTAGGTTGTACATTTTAGCCCCATTTGACAGCAAATGCATTATGGAGGTAACTGGATACTTTTCCTTTTCTTAGTTAAAAGGTGGCTGAAAGGCTGAGTAAGTATTTTCACATATAATGTTCCATTTTATACTCTACCAGAATATTATCTTAAATAATCTAATTTTCTGTCACAAACCAGCATTATGTTTGATCAGTTCTGAATGTAGGCAGTGAAGATTGGAAGTAAGACAAACATACAAATACAGAGAAAAGCAGGACTTGGTGGACCAACTGAACTCCTGGTGACAGAATGGTCATGAACAGGTTCTGCATATCTATTATGTAAGTTTAAACATTAGAAGGATTTACTTTGAAAAACTTCTTCATGAAAAACAAAAATGAGCTTGTGAGCAGGACCTGCCCAACTAAAAGCTGATCAGCTTGCACCCCTATCTCTTCTACCTCCAGGCAGCTGGCATTTGAACCTAAGGCTATTGAACCAATAAATTCCTAAACAGCACAGAATTTTTCCTCTTAACAAGGGCCCACCCCCAATGGGCAGTTTCCCCAGTACCTTCACACCAGAAATTCCCAAGGAGGGCATCCAATGTCCAAAACAGTTCAAAGCAATGATTAATTCATCACACCCCACAATTTCCTATTGTGACCCCTCCATTATTAAATATAAAGGAGAATCCTCACATAAAACAAAATAAAGCATAATAAATAAGGTTACCCAAATGAGCATTTCCACTCAAAGAAATCTGGTGTTCTCTAGTAAAGAAAGGGTAAATGACTTGTTGAATTAGCACAGAAAGTACAGACTAAATAGCCTTCAAGCATGTTGCAAAATCAGGGTTCCAAGCACATTTTCTCTGTAATGTCCTTGACTCAGTCCACCATGAAATATAAGCTTCATATAACAAAATCTAAAATACTTTCCAAGTTTGTTACCCATAAATTTCTTAGGACCATCTCCCCAGGACCCTCACTCTGATTGATTCAATATAGGTTACATGCCTTCACCCAAAACAATCATTGTAGGCAGAAGATTATTTTAAACTATGGCAAAAGTGGGATTAATTATGCTGGGTGATTGTTTCCAGGCAGGATTAGTTGGACAAGGGACCATCTCACCTGATCATAATGGTTGCTGCACAATGAATGGTGGGGCGGGGGGCAGGCATGAAACCAGAGCAAACAAGAAAAACAAACTGTCTACTTCATGCCATATAATGAACCATTAAAATAGAACTGGTCATTTCTCAAAATAGTGGTATATCATTAAACTGCTTGCTTTCCATTTTTAGTTCCTCCTTTAAGACAGACTGAAAAAGAAAAAAAAAACCTCTTGTCCTTTGAGGAAACTAGAAGCTGATAATGAAAAGAACAGAAGTTTTCACTATCAGGAATTACCATGGCTAATGAAGTTGATGACTGGAGACAACTTTATCAAGATTTATTGAAACCTGAAGTTAGTATTTTCTACATGAAATTTGCTCAGAAAATCTCATGGAAATGTAATATAATGTCAACAGTGGATAGATTTCTGTGTTTTTCACCCTAATAAACTTAATAATTAGATTCCCAGGGCTTCCAAGTCAGTTATTGTTTTGCACAGTGCATTGCCTCCAGTAACAGTTACTATTCCAAGAGTTTTTAAGTTACAGAACATCAGTGATCAAGGTAGTAGCAAGTTGGAATAGACTTCAATCTCTGCATCGACTACACAGAGGAAACATATCTGTTCTTATCCTTGTATAATAGTTGAGCTAGGTTCTGCTATTCTTTTCTTATTCGACCCAAATTTAAGAGTCCATTCAAAAATCACCTCAGCCTTTAGTTAAAATTAAAAAGGGGCTTCATATGTTCCATGATTGGATCAATTATTTTATTACTTTATCTTTCTTCTAAAACTCTTATCAAGCTATAAGAACTCATGAATATTTTTTAACAGTGACATTTGAATTTCTAATATTCTCAGTTATTCTTTATTTATATTCCTTATATTTGCTCTACTGACCTTCAGCTTTTTGTTTTTCCTATCCTAGCTAAGTGTTTTTCAACTCTACTGCACATTAGGACTCACTTGGAGAATTTTAACCAAAGAGAGGGACGGGAAAGGGGAACCCCAAGTGGGAAAGCAAAGAGAAGGCAGGAAAAAGAAAACACCAGGACCTGGACCCCAGCCCTGCAGAGACTGATTTGTGGATGTGGAGTGAGATGTGGGCATGGTACTGTGTAGTCAGGACTGAGAATCACTGTCCCAGAAGACTGTCATGAATTGCATTTTCAGACTTTGTACTCTGACCAGTCATTTTTATTCACCCTATCCTTACTTTTTTCACACATAGACCAACCCCTTCAAGTACATTCTGGCTAAAGAACGAAGCTCATATTCTTACGAGCTCATCTGCCTTTGGAGCCTATGACTGAGTGATATCTAGGAACAGTGTTACCCAAACAAGATTTAGCTGCCTTAGATATTCATACACACAAATAATAAATATGACCAATAACCCTATCTTCTCTGCCACAGTGGGACATTTACTGCCCATTTTATGACCAAAGAAATAGTCATTCTAAAATCGAGACTCATTTTTAAATTTTACTGTGTTTCCAGGAAAATGGGAAAAGTTTACACAAAATTAAATACTAATAATTTCTATAGAAATAAAAAGGCTTTAATCCTGTACCATTAGACTAAAATATGATGTTATAGATACATAAAATATCTATATTAGAAGTAAACATTAAAGCCTATTCCTAATATGAAAGAATTTCAATGAATTTTAAGAATTGCTAGGAAAGTAAAGGTTAGAATCTGTAAATAGAAAAGATACATTGAATTTCAGATGGTAATATGAAGTTCAAATAAAAACAAGTCACTATTTCATTATATGACTGTAGCCATGGCTTATGGAAACTAACAAGTGCCATAAAGCTTTATCTTAAAATGAATGAAAGAAACTTAGATTGATGAAAGTCAGTCTCCTTGAAGGGAGTGCCGAAGACTTCTCTCCAGTGCTCTAGTTCATGTACACAGTGCTGGCTGCATGGTAAATATTCAATTTTTGTTCAGTGTCAGATTGCTCAAAGTCCATGGTTCAACTGAGATGTTCTATTTGCCTTCAGATACTGGGAGGACAAATACAAATTAAAAAGAAGAGGCTAATACTCCCTGTTGAAAATAAGAGAAGTCTCCACACACACTGTTTCCTTAGAACATTTTAGAAACATTGCAAGTTCATTCTATGACTCCGAAATATCCATAAAACTTTTTTAAAGTTTTAAGGTTAAATTAGCCACCTTCTAGATTTACAACTCAGGAATGTTTTTCTCAAGTACCTGGAAATCATCTTGAGATATCTCATCAAAAAAACAGTCTTACCTCACAGTTTCTGTAAAAGGATAATAGCTCATCTTCGCTGGGTGCCTTGCTCCAAAATGACTTCCTGAGGAGTTTATATTTTTCTTTAGATAAAAGTGAGGAGTTTATATTTTTCTTTAGATAAAGCCACTGCACTATACCAATGGTCACCCCAGTTACCAAGTAAAGCTAAACTATGTGTGACAAACAGCAAGGTCACCTCTCACTTGAGGACTGTTATTTTGAGGATGGGCATGTAATGGGTTGTTATCTGCTTGACTGTACATGTAGCTAAGATTTTTGTCTTTTCAGTCACTCAGCAGGTGGCCTAATGTAGGTCACTTTCTGGTTTAATGCCCATTCAATAATAAAATTACTTTCTTTCTCTTCTACCTTTGTGGAGAGGTCTTCTGGATTTGGAAGATACTTTGTTCTTTAAGTTTTCCCCAACAGAGTCCATTGCATTTCTTCTCATTGTGTCTTTTTGTGCTCAGGCATAATTAGGAAACCTTCCTTTGAAGAGGATCCACATTTTAAGAACAGTTCTGGGGCTGCTCCATGATAGAACCAGGATTTTGTGCCCTCAAACCTTACTCAGGAAAAACCTAGATTACTAGAGGAAATAACAGCCTCTCATTCTTTTCAAAACTCTGATATTTATTTGGTTTAAGAAAAAAGGCTCTATACAATTTTCCCAGTACTATAGATACAATAGTGAATGAAGCAAAGTCTTTCCAAAAAGTATATATTCTTCCACCAAACAAAAAGCAATAAGCAAATAACCAGGTACCCCATCTTTCACATTTTCAAAATTGGGAGGGCCTGACTGCAAGGAGTCTCATTATTGGCCAGGTAACAGGTACCAAGTGGTAATCATTGCCTGCACATGTACCAAGCTCATCACATCTGTTCTTACTGCCATTATACCAACTGAGTCAGGTGTAGTGCTCATATTATATGTGGCAAGTTTAATTGCCATTTAAAGTGTCTTTTTAAAAGATTAAACTTGAATTGTCTTTGAAATGAGGAGTCAGTCCAATTAGCATAGAAACAATGTAGCATGGAATAAATTGTAGTAATGAAGGAAGTATTCATAAGTGTAACCCTATATTTTTTTTGCTAAAGATAAACCAAATGACTTCTCTCACAGGTTAGCGTGGCATTGAGATTAAGCTCCAGCAGCTGGTGGGTTGTAAGCAGAACTATCCTTGGCAATGTCTGGAACCTTCTCTGACCTGAGAACATGCCTTCTCCTGTCTTTTCATTCATTTTGCTATGAGGAACATGGGTTATGCAAACTGGGATGATGCAGGGAGGCCATGGAAGAAGAGTAACAAGACAAGGAATCTTGGCTCTGACACCTGGGAGCTGATGACCAGCAGGAAAATTTCATGGGAGAGACATAAACTTTATCTAGATTAAGCTACTGACAGAGTTTATTGTCAGTCACAGCTAAATATAATCTTAGTATTTGTGGGTTAGATGTGAGGTGTCCTCCAAAAACTCTTGTGTGAGACAATGCCAGAATATGCCGAGGTAAAATGATTAGGTTTGAGTGTTATAACCTAAAACCTAATCAGTGCATTAACTGGGTGGTAGCTATAGGCAGGTAGCTTGTGGCTGGAGGAAGTAGGTCACTGGTGAGTATGACTCTGGTATTTCTATTTTGCCCCTGGTGAGCAGGGTCTCTCTCTACTTCCTGGTTGCCATGTCCTTAGCTGCTTTTTCCACCACTCCCTTCCCTTATGATGTTCTGCCTCATCTCAGACCCAGAGCTATAGAGTCACTGACCATGGAATCAAACTCTGAAACCATGAGCCAAAACAAACTTTCCCTCCTCTAAAATGTTCTTGTCAGGTATTTTGGTCACTGTGATGCAAAATTTGAGTTAAATAACTAGCTGGAATGGGAAGATAAACTGAAGCAATAATATATGTGCAAAGGTCCTGAGCACAGTTTCTAGAATTAAAACATATACACACACACCAATTTAGGTGAAAGTTAACATGCAAAGAAAGAAGGGTCCAAAAGAGTTCAGAAGGAAATAAAAAGTCCCTGGATAATTAGAGGAATAGACTCCAATGCATCTTCTTTGTTCTGAGTGTCCACTGGGGGAAAAGAAAAGAAAGCAGGTAAGAGGGTATTACAGGGAAGCTATTAGAAGACTATTGTAGAAATTAAAGTAAGAAATGATGGGGATCCAGTTTAAGGTAGTGGTAAAGAATACTGGGGTGAATGGATTAGAAATAGGCAAGTTTCTTATCTTCTCAAAACCTCAATTTTCTCTTCTGAAAGATTGGGCTATATAATACATTCTTCCTCATAACACTTCTGTGAAAATTAAATGAGACAATAAGCATCTTTGGCACAGAAAAGGAGATCAATAATATGTACTACTGCCATTACTATTATAATGACCTAGGAATAGAATTTTAGGACTTGCTGATGGATTTTATCAAAGATATACTTTACTGTGAGCTGGGTGCCGTTCTTATCAGAGGCTCTGCCAAACCAATGAGTCCAGAGGAGTCCAGAGGAGTCCAGAGGAGTCCAGAGGAGGTAAGCCCATTGGTTCTACCTGTGTCAGAGCTTAAGAGTGTTCATTCAACTTTTTGCTGAGATGTTAACTATGTTCACCTTTTACAAATACAGCAGGTATGAATTTTATTCTACTTTCAGAGACAAAAACTTACATTGTTCTTTATTTCTCTAAATCCAATCAAACCTGTTGTGAATCTCTACACTCTCAAATAGGAAGTTCATTTTGGAGGGTCCTTCTCTAAGGTAATGTAAGTGCTCCAGGGTCTGATTTATTCTAAAACATTCTCAAGGACTGCTCATCAGCCCACACAGGACAAGCCATGTGGTCACAGTAGGGAACATGGCTGTTTCATTGGGCACTTGGGTAACTATGGTCTTTCCAAGTAGGGAAGTCAGGTCCCTGATAAATAGATCTTAATCCCTTCTAAAGTGATGCTACCTCCCTGGGGTATTGAATAGAAGCAAACAGTTGAACCCCACAAGTTCAAGCCCATATGATTTGAGAATTTCTCAGTTTCTGAGGGGGATATACCTATTGACATCCCTTTCTGTCCCCTCTCTAATAAGCACCACGATCTATTTCTTCCTACCACCACCCCTGCCATTTGAAATGTGTTATTATTCTGTTTTATTTACTTCTAAGCTAAAAATAAGCAAAACAACCAATTTTATGTTTCCTTGGGACTTGGAACCATGTTCTGGGGATGGGAAGATGTTTGGTTTGCTCTTTGACAAATAGCTTCATCTGTGAAGTTACGGACTTGGTAAACTAGGAGTGCTGGTTCCAGCAAGCACTAGCCTCTTTTATTCCCAGTTCTTTCATTCATGTTGGTGTATCAAAGAGAAAGGAGGAGGTATACAAAGTAATCTTCACTTTTTAAATTTTGCAGTGGCACACCAGAACTTCTTAATCTTGTTTCGCTGCAACTTCGTAATTCTGGAACTGTGCCTTATGGAAAAAAGCAGAGGGGAGCATCTCCTGAAATTTGGTCAAAGATTACCCTAATCATTTTCAAACCCCTAAAACCTGCAACTCAAAAAGATTTTTATCATTCTGCTAAGCCATTCACCCTTTCTTGCTTCCTGCTCACTCAGACTCAGATTCAAACAGTGGTTTGGCCCCTGCCCCAGTAGTTCCTGGAAGCAGCTAAGTGAGTTTACCTCACTAAGGTAAACAACGATTTAATCCTCCCTAACGGGCATAAAACCACAAAGCTCCTTACTTTCCACAGGAGCAGGAGGAAGGTAAAATAGCTCAGAACTTGGTTCAATCTGCAAACAACCTAAATGTCTGTGGACAGGAAAATGGATAAACAAAATATGGCATATTCACACAATTAAGTGCTTAAAAGCTGTGAAAATGAATAAAGCAGAGTTACTAGTATCAACCTAAGTGAATCTCAAAACACATTGTTTGCAAGGAAGGAAAGCAGTTGTAAAGGGTCATACTCAGTACTGATAGTATTTAGATACAGTATAGAACCAGGCAAAACAATATTAAATATTGTTTTGTGAATTACACAGAATAGAAATATGACATTAATTGGAATAAAAAGAGAAGCAAAAATAGATAGATGAATTAGTCAGAGGTAGGAGAATGCAGTCAACAGAAGTGCTTTAAAATGATTTTTATGTTACATGTATATGAATTTTAAATATGTTATCCTCTGTTCCCTTTCATCATGTTCATAATAGATTATAATACCAGTAAAAATTAAAGAAACAAAATCTAGACCTCTATTTCTTACAGATGAGCTCAAGGGTGGGGCTCCATATTGCACCAATTCAATTCACCAGTGGTTATTTAAACCATGTTAACTAGCATGGGCAAGGTTATACCACATTAACAAACTCCCAAATAACCAAACAGAAGTTTAAATTTTACTCTTGCTTCCTTTTTGGCGCTTCTACTTTCCAGTTGGCTTCATGTCAATATCCGTTAATACAATCACCATGACTAAAGAGAGCAGGCATAATTACACAAGCGAATCTCAAATGCTCTCAAGCATGATCATATATGTCACACGGTCATCCCTAACTTTGAGGCTGTGTCTTAGGGTGCAGTGTCCTCCAAAAAACTGAAAAAGCAGAATCTGAGTCAAGTGCATTCCTGCCAATTGTTAATATTGTCAAATAATCCTAGAAACAGGAATACAGCAAGAAGAGTAATAAGCAGAAAGAGTGAAAAGCAGTCCCAGGTTTCATGAAGTTGACTATTTCTGAGACTCAATCATGCTGGAATGCCTCAGAAGAGTCATGCAAAATACATTCAGAATTGCCAACCTGAATGATAAAATTTTAAAAGTATTTATGTTACTTTTCCAGTTTCACTGGCCAAGAGTCAACTCACAGCAATAAATCTCTCATACTTCGCTATCGGTGCACGTATAAGAATTCTTCCATTAATGCTCTCCACTTGTTCATAAAGAAACACCAGAATAGAAGGCAAGAGACATACAGTAGGGCTGAAGCAAGTCTGTCAAGTTGCACCTGTTAAGCAGCAGGCCGTTACTGCAATTGCTAATATAAAATGAAGGGCTGGAGTTCATGAAGCAGAGCAGAGGAGCAGTCCAATACAGTCTATCACCTACACCACTCAGACCCATTTGTGCCCTACACTAAATACAATATGTCATAGAGAAATAAGACAGTCCCCACTAGTGTAAATCTTCACAAAGCTGTAATTTATTATTTTCTCCTCTATCACACATTTTAGACTCCCCTAATCCTGAGCAAGAACTCAGCTGCAGTTTTCTTACCTAAGGAGATCGTATAGATTTCCAAGGGAAGTCAAAACCTTTAGTTACTTCACTGAGGTCTACTGTAGTTGCTGTGATTACATATCTATATTCATGTCTGAGTATAGAAGCACCAAAATATTCTGAATTCCAGATGTATTCCTTCTTGTCTCTGTTGTGTAACATCTCTGCCATAGGTAATCAAGATCAATCTTCCTCATCCGTATTAACTACTTTATTTGTCTAATGGATCAGCAGTATAAGGAATTAAAATGAGGTAGTATTAGGCACAGAATCCTTGCTATACCCTCTGGTAGAAGTATTTCCTGAGGAGAACCAGGACCTCTGTGCTAGTAAAACCAAGGGAAGGAAAAGACAATTCCAAAGACAGTCACTTGGAATAATGGTGAGCAGGCCAATCCCCACTGCAAACTTGGGTTCCCATAGTCACATTATAGTTATTGAGGGCAACATTTATCATGGTATACCAATATTCTATTCAACGCTTATACTACATTCTGAAGGACAATTTCAATACCACTGGTGTCAGTTAACTGACTTCTTTCCAAGATCATCTCTTGTTCTGGGCCCCTTTCAATCTGGATAAAGGGTTAAGAAGTTATCCCAAATACATAGTACACCACCTCCAAAGAGGCTTACTGAGAACAGAGGGTTTTTTTTTTTTTTTTTTTTTAATGTTGAAATCCAAATGTTCACCAATGTTACAGTTCCCTGAAATGCTTGGGAATTTATCCCTCCCCTTTACCATTCATGTACCCTTCCAGGACACCATAGGACATACTAATCTTTGTTTAGCATGTTCTATTAGACTGATGAAATAATATAGTAAAAAGCATGATATTATGAAGAATGTAAAAAAATCTGGATCTCTGAAACCTATACTGTTACAAAGAACAGGGGAGTTACTATAACCCTAGGATAAGGCAGAAATTGTTCAGTGACTCCAGGAGATAGGGTTATCTTTAAACACTGCCATGAGCCAGGTGCGGTGGTGCTCACCTATAATCCCAGTGGCTTGGGAGGTTGAGGCAGGAGGATTACGAGTTCAAAGCCAGGTTCAACAAAAGTGAGGCACTAAGCAACTCAGTGAAACCCTGTCTCTAAATAAAAATATAAAACAGGCTGGGGATGTGTCTCAGTGGCTAAGTACCCCTGAGTTAAATTCCCAGAACAAACCCTTGTAAACACTGCCATGGAAGCTTTCTGAACTTCATAGAATGACATAATTGATAAAGTTTCTAAAGCACTTCATGAAACCCAGTCAATGCCACAATCAACACTGACACCACAATATTGCTCAGTGTTACCCATCAGCATCTTAAGCATACTGACACTACTGTGTGCTGAGGGTTACCACCATCCTATGGCCTTCCACTGCAGTGGGATCTGATCACTGTGTCGATTACCACTTGCACAGTACTGTCTTGAGGTCTATTAAAAAAATAAGACTGTCACTCCCCACCACCCCACCCCATTTGTGTACAACGAATCAAAATGCAATCTGTAAAAACATTTTTAAAAATATTTTTTTTTAAAAAAGATATGGCTGGATCTACTTCTAGTGTCCCATTTGGAAATCTCCTAGAAGCAAAACCTGAGGCATGACTGACATATGTACTTCTTATTTGGTGACATGCTTACACTCTAGGATGCTTCTCTCAGAAGGATCATTGAGAACCCTCAAATTCTCTACCTGTAGAAAAGAATTGTATTCCTCACCAACTCTTGTCCCTACAGTCTGTGCTTCTCTTAGGTGCTATCTTCCTTATCATTCTAACTTTGAATGTATATCAGAATAATTGGCAGTTTTTACAGATGTCCCATGCAGATGTGACAAGGAAAGAAGTCTGAAAATCTTGGTTATCATTAGTAGAAACATCATAAACTCCTTTAAATATATAATATAATCACCATCTATAAACCACCACAAAGCCGAAGGTCTTATTTATCATAGTAAGCATTGAATAACTGAGTAAGGGAACAAGTGAAAAGTGAGAAATGATGCATTCAATTGAATTCTTAATGGAATAAAATTTAAAAACATGTCATCTCACTAAATACTTTGTTACATGTCTCCTCACAATCAAGTAATAAGGAACAAAACATTTTGTCATGCTTTATAAAACACACATTGTACAGGCAATCAGTCTGTCATATCTCAGTAATATACTACAGAGACAAGATAGATTCTTTTCTGTAAGCTTAATAAACCAGAACAAATATGGGAGATTTAAATCATGAATCAGTGATTGTTCTTTAGGCAAAGTGAACATGAAAGATATATCTGAAATGAAACAGAGTTGAATGTAACTCAAAAATATATGGAATCAGCAGACCATAAACTGAGATTCCTGAAACCATGAGCCAAAATAAACTTTTCCTCTTCTAAAGTTGTTCTTGTCAGGTATTTGGGTCACAGTGATGCAAAGTTGACTAACAGAAAATGGTATCAAGAAGTGGGGATGTTGCTGTGACTACTTGTTGCTGTTCAGAAGCCTCTAAGTGTTTGGAAAAATTTGGTGATGCATGCAGGAGAAGCCTTAGAATGTTGTAATGCATAATGTTGTAAGTAGAACTTATGGGCAATTCTGGAGGGAGTTCAAAAAACCAGAATGCCAAAAGTGATGTAGACAGTAAAGACTGCTCAAAAGGTATCAGAAGGGAATGAGGACTCTATTAGAAATTGAACTGGAGACTATTAATGTTACATTCTGGCAAAGAACTTGGCTACATTCTACCCATGTCCTGAGACTTTGTACAAGGCTAAATTTAAAGGTGGTGGGCTAATTAGGTGGAAAAAATTCAAGGTAATACAGAATTCAGGTCATGGCCTGAGTATTGCTGACAGTTTTTATCCAGGTTTACTGTGAGAATCAGGAGTGTAAGGCAGGGAGGAAAGATTTGAAAAACTTACAGTGTGGCCAGAGAATAAGTACATGAAAGACTGGGGCCGAGGAAGGCAAGGTCATTGAAGAGATTACTGCCACTAAAGAGAAGCTAGATAGTTTGTAGATACAATAGAAAAGATGTCTTGAGGGCCTCTCAAGAATCAGCAAGACCACACTCATCACAGGTTCAAGGGTGTCAAATTAAATCTCCTTTAAGAGAATTATGGACTCCCTCTTCATTCAGGGGTTCCCAGGAAGAAAATTGTTTCCCCAGGATTCATTTCACTGTACTAAGCTGACCAAGCACTCAGAGACCACTGTAGCTGTGGTCCAAAAAATCCAACTACTGCTCAAGTTAGTGACAGTCCTTGACATTGTCCACAAGATGTTGGTTCTGCATGAATGCAAGATGCTAGAGTTAATTGGTAAACAAAATTTCCTTTGAGATTTCAAAAGACTTGGGAGGTCAGGCAACCTGTGATTGAGTTGTAATTCCTTCAGACTAAGAGGATGATGTGTAAAGTTGTGAGACCATAACTGAAGCTAGAATGGAGACCCCAGAGATTAAGAGATGCCAGTAATATGGAATGTCTGCATAGGAAGGCTGCTGGTGATGGACAAATGAAGCCTAAGAGAAGCCATGTGAGCTTCTACCCGAAAGGCTATAGGGACAGGTCTGCCCAAGACCTTTGAAGCTCACATCTCACAGCCATATTCCCCAGATGGTGAGCATGGAGCTAAAGAACTTGTTTGCCCAGTTGGGTTTTGGTGTTCCTTTGGTTCCATCCTTTCTTTTTATACCCCCATTTCTTCCTTTGGCAATGCAAATATTTACTCTGCCATTACATGTTGAATGTACATAACTTACTTTTGATTTTTACAGAGATTCACAGTTGAGCGTTTCCCTGGATTCTCAGGGGAGACTTTGGACTTGGACTTTTGGTCATTGATGTAACTATTAAAACTATGAGGACTCTTTGAGATGGGATGAATACATTTTGCATTGTGAGATGGACATGAGCTTTTGGGGGGCCAGTGACAGAACATTATGGTTTGGATTTGAGGTGATTCCTCAAAGTTCCTGTGTTGATTCAAGAATATTCAGAGGTAATGATTAGATTATGAGAGCTGTGATCCAATCTGTGGATTAATCCATTTGATTGACTAATAATTTCAAAGGACTACCATACTGGGTGGTAACTGCAGACAGGTGGGGCATGGCTGGAGGTGGGTCACTGGGCCATGCCCGTGGAGATTATATCCTTTTTTCCTGGCTTCCCCCTTTATCTCTCTGCTTCCTGCCTGCCACAGGCTGAGCAGTTTTGCTCCACCATGCACTTCTGCCATGATATTTTGCCTCACCTTGGGTAGAAAGCAAAGGAATCAGTCAACCATGAACTGAGATTTCTAAAATTGTAAGCCAAAATAAGCTTTCTTACTCTAAGCTATTCTTGTCAGTTATTTCAGTTACCATGGTGCAAAGCTGTCTAATACACATATTAAACAATATTAGCCAGACATAGACAAGTATTGCATGTTCTCTATCACATGTGGAAACTAAAGAATAAAATACAGTTGACCTGAAAGTAGAAGACTGGTAGGGACTAGGAAGAGTACAGGGGTAGGGCCAAAGATGGAATGTGGGATGGACATGATCAATTCACAATGTATGTATATATGGAAATTTCATAGTAATTCCACTAATCCGTAAAATTATAAAAATAAAAAAAATACCTTAAATCTGCACTGTGTTTTGTTCCTCTCTGTATGTCAACATTATGGGTAGTACTTTAAACTTTGCAACTATTAGGATAGTTATCAAAAATATCAATGGCATCAAGTATTGGTGAGGATATATAGAAAGGAAACCCTTGAATACCATTGGTGGGAATGTAAATTATTAAACTCATTAAGAAAAATAGTATAGCTGTTTCTCAGAAAACTAAAACTAGAATTTCCATTTGATTCAACAACCCCACAATTGGTTATATATCCAAAAGAGATTGATATGTCAGAAAGATATCTGCACTACTATATTTATTGCAGCATTATTCATAGTAGCCAAGATATGAATACAAATATCCACCAATAGATGAATGGCATAAGAAAATGTGGTTATATATGCACACAATGGAATACTACATGACCTTAAAATGAAGGAAATCCTGTCATTTGCAACAGTATGGATCCCTAGAAGACATTGTGTTAAGGAAAATAAGTACAAAAAGACAAATATGATTTAATCTCACTTATATGTAGAATCTAAAAATTGTCAATCTCAAAGAAATAGAGTAGAAAGGTCATTACCAGATGCTGGGGTTAGGGGGAAAGGAGACATGGGGAAAAGGGTGTGGTGTTACAAAGTTTCAGTTAGATTTGAGCAATACATTTAGTGATCTATTGCACTGCACAGTGACCACAGTTAATAATAATGCTAAAATTTAAAAGTTGCTAATATGATAAATTGGTAAGGTAACAGGTTTAAAAAGGGAGGAAGATTACTTCAAGCCATTAACATCCATTTAATTAGGTCACATAACAGGGAAAGATAAATAAGCATTTTAATAATATAAAGAGAAGCCAGCTAAATACAATATTCAGTTAAATTAGGTCCTTCTGAAAATGGTCATTTCTACTTGGAGAACTGTAACAGAAGAGTTTTAAAGCAACCCATAGCAGCATAAAAATAAAAAAGGCTGCTTTGGTAAAGAGTATAAAATCTAAGAGCTACTAAAAGGGACAAATAATTCCTGTACAATTACACTCTTTACATGTTTAAAAAGTAATTTTCCTCAAATATGCATTTCTTTAAGAAATTTCTGAGTACCACTAACTGTTGCTGTAAAAAACACTGCCAGGTTTGATTTGGTATTCTTCACCCATTTCTCTCTGCATTGAACTTACTAGAGTAATACAAGGTTTCTCATTTATGCCAATCCTGATTAATTATTTCTGCCCAGTTTTAGAATCATAGTAAGCAATCAGGATCTGAAAGATGAAAAAGAGTCACATAAATAAGACTGAAAAAGAGGCAAGTGAGTGCCAATTTTCAGTTAGAAAAAGATAAAGCCAAGAGAATGCATTTGGCAGTTTGTGTAGAGATTTCTCAAGAGGGTACCTAAATAAGATGTCGCAATTCTTGCAACATGTAGTTTATAATTAAACAAAAGTGGTTTTATTGCAAAAGCAGAGATAAAGTTATAAGTTTTAAAAAATTAAAGGAGGAGCTGGACTTAAACACTGTAGCAAAAATTTATGGAAAATCATCTAAATGTATCTTTGAATGAACTAATCATAAGATGAAAAATATCATTTTCAAAAGACACAAAAGTATATTTAATATTATCTTTAAATGAACACTAACACTAATGTATTATTAGTTATATGGGTTTCTGGGGTTCTCAGTACTTTTTACATTTTTGCACTTATAAATTATTCCTGAATAACTTACAATAAAACTAATCCACATTTTTATTTTGCAAAATAAACTAGGAGTTGAACCAAAGGGAAAATTCAAAGATTTAGTCAAAACAGTAATCTGATTTTTGAATAGGATAAAATTGGGCTATTCTCCCCATCAGTGTTACAGAATCTACTAGGCTTTGCCACGTGGATTTCCATCAACTTTACAGAAATATTTGTTTAATCTTGCAGTGTTATCTTTTCTAACTAGCTATACTCTATTTTGTGAGCCTAACACCCCTGTAATTTTTTATTGGTGCTTTATGGTTGTACACAGTAGTTGGGTCCATCCTGACAAACTCCAAACGCACATACATGGAAACTGTTTTCAGTTCATGATCCCCCTGTTCCTTCCCCTTTTTCCCTCCTTTTGTCCCTCCCTTCTCTCATTCTCCTTCCTCTGCTCTATTCGACTTCCTTTCACTCATCTATGAATTTATATTCATTAGTTCTTTATATATCCTATCCTTCCCTCTCCCTTCCCTTTATTTTACTCTAGCTTCCACATATGAGAGAAATTTTGATCTTTGAGTTTGGCTAATTTCACTGAGCATGATATTCTCCATTTCTACCCATTTACGGGCAAATGGCATAATTTTGTTCTTTTTTAATGGCTGAGTAGAACTCCATTGTCTATTTATACCACAATTTCTTAATCCATTCATCTACTGAAAGGTGTCTGAGTTGACATATTTACTATATAGTTGGAAGATCTGACTAAAAATATAAGTGGTTACTATCACTTATTGAGATTGTGGGGAACTATTCCCATAGAGTTAATCCTTAGCTAATGGATTGATAATGGAATTCTAAATCACTTATCTGTGAGACTCAGGGAACAGGCCTAGATTTTAAATCTTCTACCAAGTTCTAAACTTCAGTAGTTCCAATGACCTTCCCAGATGTTACCAATTTAGAGATGCAGAGGGGAAAGTGGTAATAAGAAAAAGGTAATAGTTAATATTAATGCACATTACCATATGTTAGATGTTATGGTAAATTCTGCACAAAGATTATCCTAACCTCAAGCAATCATGTGATAAGGGTACTATGAAATCATCACAGTGCATGTAAGGAGAATGAGATTTAGGGAAGATAAAATAAATTTCCCAAGATTACATAGCAATAAGATCTGGGTAAAGATTTGGCTTCAAAACCTGTAAGTATTTCTTGACAAGAGGATCAGGAGCTGACCTAATTCCCATAAATGATCACCACCTGCACCTCTCTGGACCAGTCACAGAGACTACCTGGGAGTCAGTTCTCTCTTCTATAAAATGAAGTTATTGGATTCCATGACCTTTAATGCCACTATGAGCTCCCAAGTTATATTATCATAAAATATATCAGTTGTGGAATATTAGAAGGAGCTTTAAACTATCTAGAGAATTGGGGACAAGTCACTTAACCTCTTCAGTTATTTTCCTCACTTCTAAGGCTACTCTTGGGTATATACCAGTGCTCAAAAAGTGTATAATATAACATAGAAAGTACTATACCACCATTTTGAAATTGCTTTACAGAATTAAAATCAGGGATTCAAGGAATTTTACTAAATTTTCTTCACTCTTTTTTCTCCTTTTTACTTAAACATTTGAACTGTGATATTTGAAGGCAATGATTATTTAAAGTAGACGTAAGTAGACAAAGCGAAAGAGAAATCACACCTCTAATTTTCTATTAATACAAGAGAAGAGTGGGAGTGTACAAAGAAGATAAATAGCCCTATAAAGAGGGAGAAAATGTGTTTCTTACCAATACAGTAAAATCAATTCTACTGAAAACAACAGTGGAAAATAATCTATATACTTTGGCTCTTTTGAATTTGGACAAAGTTAATGATTAAAAATTTCCCAGATTTTCCACTACATTATGCCCAGAGTGTCTATTTGCCTTGATTGATGATAATTTTATCTCTTTTGGGCCAAGGATGACTGTCCCTTGCTTCTATGTAGAGATTAATAATTGATTAGTTCAGAGTCAGGAGTCTTAGTAAAGGGAACAGGTAACTTCTGGTTATCATCTTTCACATAGCAACCTACCAGTGATAGGTGCTCCAGTACATCCGGGGGGCAAGAATGAAGAGAATCTTGGTTTTCCTGCTTGCTGTAGCGTTTGGACATGGCCTTGAAAGAGGTAAAACTTCTCTTGTAACCATTAATAAGAATCCTTACTAGTTTAATTTTCTGTTAGCCCTTTTAAAATAAAATAAAAGGTAAGAAACAGAAGAATTGGTGACTGTGTTGGAAGAGAGAATGAGGGTTTGATCTGAGTTCAATTATGCCAAATACTGTTGAATGGGAATAGGGGGAAAAAACCAAGAGCCTCATGAAGAAAAGGGAATTATATAATTTATCAATTATCCCTCCACTCTTTTTTGATAAATAAAATCTGAAGAAAATGGTTCGAAATTAGAAATGTGTTAGCTGTTAAAAGATAATGTGAAAAAAATTAAAAAATTTAAAAAAGATAATGCGTAGGGAGGATTGTAGAATCAGACATTATTACCAGTTGTGTATATACAACTACACGACCTATGTGATTATATATCATGTACAACCAGAATGAGAAGTTATACCCCATTTATGTATGATGTGTCAAAATGCATTCTACTGTTATGTATAACCAGAACAAATTTTTTAAATTAACATACAAAAGATAACGCAATTGGAAACTAATTAATGGCTAAGCATTTTTTCACATTGCAAATATCGATCCTTATTGACAGCATAATACACTATGTCAATGAAGCATAGTCAGCTGAGAGATTTCTTTGATCCTCCTCAAAGAATTATATATGTGCAATATTTGAGAATGCATTTCTGAAATACCTCCCACATAAGAATTTTCTATGACTATGAAACACAACCAAAAATAATTGAAATATGTTTTTCATTGAAATCATTCTTCCAATAGTGTCTTCATCTTCAGGCAATCTTTAAAACTTTTTGTTCATGATGCAAACAGATTATGTGATGTATACAATTTTATGAATACAGCTTGGGAACTTTCCATATCAGTTTCAATGTACTTTTCTTGCTGGATTTTAATGTTTAAGGAAATTTGCATTCATCCTTTGTAAAATAAAAACAACTTCATTTAGGCTATCAGTTAACAGCCTCACCCAAGTCATACATTCATATTCATGTTACTAATGTATTTTTTCCTTGTGATTTTTTTTATTTTGATTTATTGTACACAAATGGGGTACAACTTTTCATTTCTCTGGTTGTACATGCAGTAGAATTGCACCGTTGGTATAATCATACATATACATAGGGTAATGGTGTTTGTCTCATTTTATTATCTTTCCTTCTCCCCACCCTCTACCCACCCCTCATTTTCCTCTACACTATCCATCCTTCCTCCATTCTTCCTTACTTCCCCCATATGTATCATCATTCACTTATCAGAGAAATCATTTGGCCTTTGGTTTTTGGGAATTGGCTTATCTCACTTAGTATGATATTATTCAACTCCATCCATTTACCAGCAATAATTTTATTATTCTTTATGACTGAATAATATTCCATTGTGTATATATACCAGTTTCTTTATCCATTTATCTACTGAAGAGCATCCTGGTTAGTTCCACAATCTAGTTATTGTGAGCCACTATAAACTTTGGTATGGTTGCATCTCTGTAGTATGCTGATTTTAAGTCCTTTGGGTATAGGCCATGGAGTGGGATAGCTGGGTCAAATGGTGGTTCCATTCCAAGTTTTCTAAGGAATCTCCATACTACTTTTCAGAGCAACTGCACCAATTTGCAATCCCACCATCAATGTATGTGTACCTTTTCCCCACATCCTCACCAACACCTATTTCTGCTTATATTCTTGATAATAGACATTCTAATTGGGGTGAGATGGAATCTTAGGGTGGTTTTGATTTGCATTTCTCTTATTACTAGAGAGGTTGAACTTTTTATATATCTGTTGATTGCTCATAGATCTTCTGTGAAGTATCTGCTCATTTCCTTAGCCCATTTGTTAGTTGGATTATTTGTATTCTTGATGTAGTTTTTTGAGTTCTTTATAAATTAAGGAGATTAGTGCTCTATCTGAAGTATGAGTGGCAAAGATTTTCTCTCACTCTGTAGGCTCTCTTCACATTGTTGATTGTTTCCTTTGCTGAGAAAAACTTTTTAGTTTGAGTCTATTCCAAGTCACATAAATACAGTTATCTCATTTTAGACAAAGGTACCAAAAACATACAATGGAGAAAAGATAGCCTCTTCAACAAATGGTGCTAGGCAAACTGGAAATCCATGTGCAGTAAAATGAAACTAAACCCCTATCTCTCACCCTGCACAAAACTCATCTCAAAATGGATCGAGGACCTAGGAATTAGACCAGAGACCCTGCACCTAATAGAAGACAAAGTAGGTCCAAATCTTCATCATGTCGGCTTAGGACCAGATTTCCTTAACATGACTCTCAAAGCACAAGAAATAAAAGCAGGAATCAATAAATGCAATAGTTAGTAATGTATTTAACCAGTGGAATAAAATGTGTTTTACCAGAAATTATCATTCATTAACTGTAACATGTGTAACCTCTATTTTTATTCTTACTTTTCCTTGATGTTGCATCTTTTGTCCAAATTATTTTAAATTTTGTCATATTCATTCATAGATCCTTAAGTAAGCTACAAGTACTTAGGTAAGACTACAAAGTCTGAGATAAAACAAGATATAAGAAGGTAAACTAAATCATGTGGGTAATTTCCAAGAAACTCTGAAGGTTTCTTCCTTTGCCCCAGATTTTCGTGGGGAAGATCTGAGCCTGAAAACTCTTACTGATGCTAGTTCAGATCAGAACGTATGAACACAATGATCTGGTAATGAGCCATGTCTTAGAAATATATATGAACCTGGGATGCGAGTTGCCATCTTGAACTGCTGACTCTATGTGTTTACAGTCTCCATGTCATAATTACAAATCCTTTGAGAATTAATAGGACTGTCTACAATGTCTATTTGGACATTCTCAGCCATCTTAGTCCCAGATGAAATGGATGCTCAAAAACTCAACAAAGTTCCCTTAACTATCTGAAATTCAGCCTTACCTAGGTCCATATATCAGATGATATTCTGAGACACATAAATATATTTGTAAGCAACAAATACACAGTATTTGGAAATAGAAGTTCAATCTACCAGTTCTGACTTGACCCAAAGTCCAGGTCATTGATTTACCTGGAAGCTGTGCAAGTTCTCTCCTGGCAGGAGGTTACAAAGTATACAGATAAAAGGGGTTCAGCAGACTCTTGGGTTCCAAGCAGCCTTACAGGATGAGATTAATTTGAGTTGCAGTTTTCTCTGCCTGTTACTGTTCTAGAGAGTTGATATTTCATGGGTGTTCCTTTGAAGTTCTCATAACCAATATGGTTGAAGTATTACATCTTAGTGAAAACTAGAATTTAATACATACTACATGTCTACATGTCTTAGGGAAAACTGGCATTTTCTACCTAAATGATACTGGTAAAAGTCATTATTAATTTATTTGTCTAAAAAACTCTATTTAGATTTAGTAAGATAAATGGAGTGCTATAGAACACTTAAAACAATCTAAATCACAAAGCTTAGCATAAAATATCATTGAATGCTTAATGAACTGTCCCATTAAAATTGCAGTCATTATACATGACCAATAATGAATACCCAGCTTCTCACTAGGATTCAGTTAGAAAATTGTACTCCATTTCAGGAAACAAAAATCTTGCTGGTACTTCCACATTACAAATAATCGCTATATAATTGTTTGGGCTTTTAAAAAAATTTGAGTTTTTACCATAAAGAAATGATAAATGTTTGAGCACATATGTTTAACTTGAAGTAAACATTGTACAATGTATACATGTATCAATACATGCCCTACTAAAAAAATAAAAATAAGGTAAACAATTCACAAAGCTAGTTTTTATAATTATAAGAATGATTATTAATCTCTAAAGGAATGTTTACTTATATGCAATCATGCAATTTTAGTCTGCTACAATTAAACACATTTAAATGGTTGGGGGTTCTGCTTGACAAAAATCAGGTATGATAATAGATATAAAAATGATAAAAAAAGAAATATAAATTATGTATGTAAGACATTCTTGATAATAGATTGCATGATTTATTTTCAGGTTATATTGGCATAACTAACAATTATTTAGATACACATAAATAGGAAATAGTGAAAAAATTACTTGCATGCATTGTTTTCTGAAAAAAATAACTTTTAAGTTATTTTTAATTGATAAATCCATTTATGGAACATAATGTGTCTTTTTTTTTGATACCAGGAATTGAACCAGGGGTGCTTAACTACAGAACCACATTTTTATTGTGAGAGAGGGTCTTGCTTAATTGCATAGGGCCTTACTAATTTTCTGAGACTGACCTTGAACTTGTGTTCCTGATGGCTCACCCTCTGGAGTTGCTGGGATCACAGGTGTGTACCATCCACACAGCTAAAATGTGGTATTTTTAGGTGTGTGCATACACACAATGTAGAAAGATTAAATCAAGGCAATGAATATGTCAATCACTTGCTTATCACTTTTTGTGCTGAGACTTTTGAAATTTACTATTATTTTTAAATATGTGATACATTATTATTGAATATAGTCACCCTGAGTCCAAGATCTCAAAACTTATTTTCTTATCTAACTGAAACTTTGCACCTTTTGACCAATAATTTTCCATTCCTTTACCACAGATCCCACACTAGTAACTGTCCACTAGTTACCATCATTCTACTTTTCTATGACGTTGGCTTTTTTAGATTCCACATAAGATCATGCATTTTTCTTTCTGTTCCTGGTTTATTACACTTAGCACAATGTCTTGCAGGACCATCCACATTATTGTAAATGCCAGAATTCCCTTCTTTCAGAGGGCTGAACATTATTCCATTGAATATGCTTAATACATTTTCTTTATCCATTCATCCATTATGGACACTAGGGTTGTTTTCGTATTCAGCTATTGTGAATATTGCTACAATGACATTGGAATACAGAAATCTTTTCAATATATTGACATCAATTTTTTTCAATGTATATCAGAAGTATAATACTGACCCATATGATAGTTCTTATTTTTAATTTTTTCAGAAAACTTCATACTATTTCCCATAATGAATTTTCCCATAATGAATTCTCACCAACAGCATAAAAAGGTTCCCTTTTCTCTGCATTTTCACAAACATCTTATCTTTCTTATTTTTGACAATAGCCATTCAAACATGTATAGGTGATATTTCATTGTAATTTTGGTTTGCATTTCTCTGATGATCAGTGGTGTTGAGGACATTTTCCTTATGCCTATTGGCCAAATATACATCTTCTTTTGAGAAGTATTTATTCAAGTCATTACCCATTTTTTAATTTGGGGTGTGTGTGTGTGTGTGTGTGTTTAAGTTTCTTACATATTTTGGATTTTTTTTTTTTTTTTTTTTTTTTTGTAATGGGTATTGAACCCAGGGACACTTAAACACTGAGCTACATCCCCAGCTCTTTTCTTGTATTTTATTTAGAGACAGGGTCTCACTTGAGTTGCTTAGGGTCTCTAAGTTGCTGAGACTGGCTTTGAACTTGAGATCCTTCTGCCTCAACCTGATGAGCTACTGGGATTACAGGTGTGCACCACAACACCTGACCTATATTTTGGATATTAACCCCTTATCAGTTGTATGGTTTACAAATATTTTATTCCACACTGTAGGGCTGTCTCTTCACTTTCTTTCCCATTGTTTTACAGAAGAGTTTTAACATGATGTGTTTGTTTTTTGCTTTTGTTGCCTGTGCTTTGGAGTCATATCAAAATAATTATTGCCCAGACCAATGTTAAATAATTTTCCCTTGTTTTTTTTTTCTTTCATAAGTTAAAGAGTTTCAGGTCTTATATTTAACTCTTTAATTCATTTTGAATTGATGTTTTCTGAACTTTTAATTGTGATAGATAGTGTATGGCTAACCATAAAAGCAAAATCATTGCTACTTCCTATTTTTATCACCCCATTACAGGAATACATTATAGAAATACAATTTTGTCCTCCCTTATTGAATGATAATATCCAAAGATTTCATAATACATCTTGATGAACTGGCATTTTTTAAAATACACATGTTGTGTCTAAAACTGTACCAAGGCATCCTGGACCTCTAAATTAGATAGGACTCTTCCCAGAAATAAATTTAATAGAAAATAAAAAGTTTTGCTTAAAGGAAACATACTTAGTATTAACCTTCTTTACAAGATCTATCAGTAAATACCTAGCAAGTACTACTTCATGTTCCTGTCTCTACTGAGACCCAAGAACTTAACTGAGACTTCCAGTCAAACTACTATCCTTTCCCTTAACAAATCCTATAAATTTCATTTTTTGTTTTGTTTTTCATGGAGGTGGGGTGGTAATGAAGAGTAACCATCAACTTTTCCAGTACTGATTGTCATAGATTAAAAATTCAGGAAGGCATGAATAATGACTCTTAAACACCATGAAGAGAATAGTGAGAAATTCCAATAGAGTAATTCTTTAATTCATAGATGTAATGTGCTCAAGAAGTTAATGTTGATTATTTGAAAGTTAAAACACAATTTTTCATAAAATCGCTTATACACAAAGATTAAGTTATTAAAGTGCTGTACAGAAATGTAGTTAACATTGGAGGTGAACTGTGATAACTACTATCTTACAGGATTTTTTGTAAGGATTAAAGAAAATAGTGTATGTCAAATATTTGGAATGGTACTCACCAAATTATTGGTGCTCAAATGTTAACTGTTATCTTATTATTATTTACCCTTACACAGACTGAGCATTCCTAATCCAAAAATCTGAGCATTTTAGATTGTATTTTCAGATTAGGAATGCTCAAATGGCAAAGTCTATGTAAATACTTTAAAATCTTATAATCCTTGAAATCCAAAACACATCTGGTCTCAGATAAGAAATACTCAACCTGTACTGTTTTACAATGTAAACACAGTGATGCATTCTAAATTTCCAAGTCAAGATTCAGTAGAGATTATGTTTACCCATCCCAAAGCAAGAGAGAAAACTCTATCTGTACTCCTGCAAAAGCTACTATAGATGAGGATGCATAATCCATGAAAAGGAAGAGAGTTAGGACAAGAATATTGTAAAAAAAAATGATTCCTTTGGGACTTTAGTGAGTATCCCAAGGACAGGATTCCCCCTAGTATCAACCCAAGGATGTTAATTTGAATGACTCTTTGAGGTTGCTTCTGTTGCAGATGTAGTTTGTGGGTCACTAACTCATTGACCTCAAATCTCCTACTGTTTTCAAATTTTCAAAATCCAAAACGAAGTTCAGCTTCTTCCACTGATATGATTCTAAGAGGTACATTTAATTTCCTCTAGATTAGTGAATCTATAAATGTTACATAGGTCTCAAAATTTGGTCTTAAGAAAATTGAATTTCTTTCCACTGAGTCAAACTCAAAAAACTGCATACCTGCTTGCAGTCATCAGTATTTATGTGAAATCCCAAATCAATGCTCAACACAAATGTCAATGGAAATTAAAAAAACTGAAAATTTATAAGTATTAATTCAATTCCCTATTCTTTGTTGACAATATTTCTAGTGGTGTATCAGTCTCTGATAACCAGGGCAGCTTCTTAAACCAGACCAATGTTTAATTTGTCAAGTAAAATTATTACTCTGAAATCACTAGTATCTAGCCTGATTAATTTGAATAACACTGCAAACTGTATTCATAATAGGTAAATATGCTTTAAAAGAAATAATATATGTACTCACCTTTTCTAAAAGAGATGAGCCTGTCAATGTAGAATAGAAATGCCAAAGAAATAAAATTGCAAAAACATACAATACCTAACAACTTCAAAATCCTGTGATTCTCCAGAACACAATAGTAAAATAGCAACTTGAGATAATATATTAGGTTTGCGTTGCTGTGACCAAAACAGCTGACAAGAGTGACTTAGAGGAGGGAAAGTTTAAATTGGCTCATGGTTTCAGAGGTTCAGTCCATGGTCTGCAGAATCCATTGCTCTGGGCCCAAGGTGAGGCAAAATCTCATGCAGAACATGCCAGAAGGAAGTTGCTTCATTTGCGGGGGGTCAGAAGCAGAGCACAAAAAGGAGAAAAGGGCTGCAGGGAAGATACACCCTTCCAGGGCACACCCCAGTAAGTCAACTCCTCTAGTCACATTCCACCTGCCTGCAGTTACCACCCAGTAAGTCCATTCAAACTAGGTGAACTGATCAAGTCTGAATTTCACCATCCAATCACTTCATCTCTTAACATTCCTAGATTAACCCAGTAGCTTTTGGGGGACACCTCATATCCAAACCATAATTGTTTCTAGCATCCTGTATAAGCATCAATTCAAGTCCCCCTAAATTGTTATTTAGGATCCACTCATTGCTCCTGATATACAACTGGTTTTCTAAGAAGACCAGATCAGTTGTTTGTGAAAGATTTTAACAATAGTGAAAACACCCAAACACGCAAAATATATATATATTTTTGTACCAAGACAGTGAGCAGCTTGTTGACTCTATCCATTAGAATGAAAGTTCCATAAGGACAGCAGTCTCTGTTTTGGTCTCCATTGTATAGAGGTTCAATTCTGAACCCAACACCTGGCTCAGAGCAAGTCCTCAAAACTCATCTGTTGCACATATGGATGAATACCATCTGGTTTGTTGGGAAAGGTAAAGTGTATGAAGCAATAAAGATTTCCTCAGAGTAAATCAAATTTGTTTTCAAAAGTCCAGAATGAGACATGACTTACCAGAATATTTCACAATACAGATAAAAATTGTTATGATGTTACAAAAAGTAAAAAAAAATTGTTAGTGAAATTTGTAAACTTTTAATATTGAGTCCTCACTAATGTAAAAATTATTTCACTAGAGTCACTAAGGTCATACCAATATTCACTGGCATTGTATCCAGATCCAAATCACCCTGTTTATGACTAAATGGTAAAGGACAGAGTATGTCATTTGCAATTCATTTGAGATGTATTCTAATTATATGAATCAGTGAGATAACTGGTGTAGAAAACATTTACTGAGCAGTATTCAATTGCTATGGGGAGTCAATTTGCATATTAAGTCATATTACAAATTAAGTTCAGTATTCATTTGCTGGGTTTTACTGTTGTTCTGTTTATTGCAAAATGAGACAATGATTAACTTATTTCCCTAGCATGGTAAGCTAGATATCTTCTCTTTGGATAAATGAATAAAAGAAATTTTAATCAGAAATATGTTTGGGGATAGTTCATCTGAAAGATCAGGATGCAATAGCTTCTTTTATGAATTTTTTTTAGGAGCAGTTTACCCTTATATTTAAATTCTGAACTTTCTCAGTGTCTCCCTATTAAACCTTCTTCCCTTGCTTCCTCTCATGCCCAAGGCTGAATGTTGAGCAAAAATGGTTCTAAAATCACTTTAAGCTTTCTGCAGTCCGTCTAATTTCCCACTTTTCTCCCATTGGTATACATTCTAACTAAAGCTGTGCATGATGGCCATGAATTCTAAAGCACTTGTGTGCAAACAAGCAGATGATTTAATTAAAACTACTTAATGGGATAATCTACAGTGTTCATTTACACTCCTTTCTCAGGCATGCTACATTGTCATAATGTATGAGATGAAATTATTATTTTTTTGTGTGTGAAATGAGAAATCTGAAACCAGAAAGCTAAAAACAAAATATTTCTCAAAATGTTCATTGACAGGAACCCATTTGAATACAGGGGTTCATTGTGGATAATTGAATTTTACAACAAGTACCCACAAAAATAATCTCTCCAGTTTTATAGGGAGAGTTTATTAAGCAGTCATCTCATTTGCATTAAAAGGAAAAAAATTCATTAAGACCATATTTTGTGGCTTAAAATACTGTAAGTTTGGAGTGGATTCATCAGTACTAATATCTAATCCCTGGGAAATGATCTTAAAAATCATGAGCATATATTGTATTCAATTCAAGAACCTTTAATGTATCTGGCTATTTTAATTCATTTTAATATCTCCAGAAAACCAAAGGCCGAATGTTTTCCCTGATAAGTGGATGATGCTATATAATGGGGGTGGGAGGTAAGAGAAGAATGGAGAACTTTAGATTACATAGAGGGAAATGAGAGGGAGGAGGGTGCGGGGATATGATAAATGGAATGAGACAGACATCATTACCCTATGTACATGTATGATTACATAAATGGTATGAATCTACATCATGCACAACCCTAGAAACAAAAAGTTGTACCCCATTTGTGTACAATGAATCAAAATGCAATCTGTAAAAATTTAAAAAATTTAAAATTTAAAAACATTTTAAAAAGGAATTCATGTTTCAAATTTTAAAAAATTCATCAATATATAAAATAAATGAAACAAAGATAGTCCAACATCTTTTATGATTCTGGGACATTAGCCATGGAGAACTTTTTGCTTTCAGACACATATCATAATTGTTGAGATGACTTTAAATAAAATTTATAGACAACAACAAAAAAATATATATCTCCAGGGACAAACTTGCTTTTTTAAAATGTTGCTATCATTTCTGCTACTAAATAGTCACAGTTATAACAAAGTTTTCTTACTTTGACCTAAATGCTACTGCTGGCCCTTCTTCACATCTCTACTTTAGCAACAACATAAAACAGTTCTACTGACATCCTGAAGTACAACTCTTCATTAAATGAGGGCAGTTCTAACCTATATTCTACGTTCTAATCTTTGGCCTCTTAGAATACCATTAATGATTAATGAAAAATTTCTACCTTTCTTTGACCTTTTGAATTCATTACAATATCCAATCTTATAAACTAATCAATTAATTTCAAAGACTGTACTAGATGCAAATGTTCTCAAACAAAGGTTGGTTGCAAGTGGCCTTTTGTATCCTACAAACAATTAGCTTTAGCAATACTATAACCTTGTCTAGTTTCCAGAATAATGTCAGATTTGATTATGTGGGTCTTTTCTACCTTGCATGGGATATTTCTTAATGTGTGCTATTATTCCCCAACACTACAGAACTTAAAGTTTTCCTAAACGATAACAACATAGTCAAAGCACTTAGGAAAGACTAAAATTGTTATTCTAAGAGCCTTTGATTATGTTTATTTCATTTTTTAAATTTAAAAAAAATTTATTGGTGCCTTAAAATTGTAAATACGGGGATTTTTTATGTCATATTTGTACAATGACATAACATAATTTAGTCAATCTCTTTCCCCAGTACCTTCCCCTTCTCTCATCCCTCACTGATCCACCTACTCTCCTCTACTGAACTCTTCCCCTCTACTATTATTTTAATTAGTGTAACATAAGACTCATTGTGGTAGATTCCTACAGAAACAGCGTAATTTGGTAGATCTCATTCCCCAGTACTTCCCTGTCCCCTGCTCTC
The DNA here is from genome assembly GCF_902686445.1 of Sciurus carolinensis. Classification (NCBI taxonomy): domain Eukaryota; kingdom Metazoa; phylum Chordata; class Mammalia; order Rodentia; family Sciuridae; genus Sciurus; species Sciurus carolinensis. The sequence continues at coordinate 83,285,165 of NC_062222.1, forward strand.
TTACCTCCCTCTCCATCCCTTTCTTCTAAATAAATTATAGAATTGATCCCTAATTATAAAATTGATCTCTAATTATTGCTTAAGCAATGGCAGGGATGCCACCCAGCTGGTAACTGAGTGCAGCACCATGTTCAGTGTGGGCTGGTGGGACAGAGGAGCATCGAGGCCAGAGGGCGGTGGCCTCCCTAGGGTCTCCAACCCTCACACTGGAACAAGACCATCTGACTGAACCTCCCTACAACTAAAAATCAATGTCAGGGGACAGAACCAAATCCTATGAACTGGACTAAGAGAGATACCAGGCTGATGACAACCTGAAGATCATCTCCCTGGGGCCCAGTGCAGTGGGCAAGTCTAAACTCATGGAGAGATTCCTCATGAATGGATTTCAGCTACCTCGGTGGTCCACATAAAGCCCTGACTCTGCATAAACACAGGGTTACTGTGAACTGCAAGATCATCCTCATGGACTTTTGGCCAGGAACAGTTTCAAAGTATTTATACCTCCTACTATAAGACCCATGCCTGCATCATCGTATTCAATGTGCAGAGGAGAGTCACCTATAAGAACCTGAGCTTCTGGTATGCACAGCTTGAGTTCAGGCCAAAGATCCCATGCACTGTATGGCCAACAAAAACCAATAGACATACACGTGACCCTAAAAAGCTTCAATTTTGTCAGGAAATTCTTCCTGCCTCTGTGTTTTATCTCAGCTGCTGATGGTATCAATGTCCTGAAGCTCTTCAATGATGCAATTAGCTGTGTCTTACAAACAGAATTCCTAGAATTTCATGGTCGAGGTTTTACAAGAGCATGAGAAATTCAAGTCAGCAACGAAAGAGGAGGATGTGCCTGACCAATGACAGTGTGGCAAGATCGATAGGCCAGCCTCCTCCTGATCAGAAGACTGCCTCTAATGGCTGACTTGTGGGTGTAGGGGAGCCTTTTGGAATGCCCTCTAGAAAGGAGGACTTCTCCAGGCCACCGCTGCTCAGCCTCCCCCAACACATCCACCCCATGATAGAGGAAGAGGTCAGCAATGGCCTCACACTCTAGACAGGTGTGAGGTCCCCCAAACCTACTTGTGACAGAAATATGGATTGGTATCCTTCACAACTCCCATCCCCACCCATAGCTGGGCAGTGGAAAGAACCAGGGAACACCTTTGTGCATCTCTTCAGTAAATGGGCATTTAGGTGGTTGTTTGGGGGTTTAGGGATTTTTTTTTCCTTCCCACTGACCTCCGGGACTATTCCTTGCATTTCTTCCTAGAGAATGATTGCTAATCCCTGATTTCCCCCATCCCCCACTGCAGAATGTATGAGGCCTGTGTCCTTTTTCCCCTTTAGTTTCCTAGTCAGCTTTTTTAAAGATGTTTTTGAGCAGGCAGATTATTCTAAGTTTTTGAGCATGTAAAAATTTCAGGAGCTCCTCTAGGTTAGGTCAAGATCACAGGAAGAGGTTTGCCATTAAAATTAAGTAAAAGCAGGTGACAGCTCTAACTGTATTTAGTCATACAAATACACAGAGGAAAGGAACAGTTCTGTTCATAAAAAGTGAGTCACACAACCTTGCCACAAGGACACCTATTGAATTACAAGAAATTGGCTTTCAGAACTGCCCCCTTTGAGGCCTCTGTCAACTGAGTTTTTCCTTCTTTCTCTAGGACAAGTGGGACACTGTGCCTCCTGGGGGTGGTCAAGGGCTATGACGAAAGAGCTGTCCTGCTGCCTTTGTGGCCTGTCTGGTGTCTGGTTTGCCAGTGTGTATTTATGATCATCTTGGGCATCATGAGCATTGTGGTCCTTAATTTATTTTGTATTATTTCTGTTTCTATAGTAAAGATTGAATTTTTAAAAATGTCACTGAAGAATGTTTTTGTTTCTCAATTCTGACTTTTCTTGCCCCAAAAATATATTTTGGGTTGTCAATCTGAAAAATATGGAGTTAAAAGCTTTTATCATAACTCTACCAAGTGTACAAAGAATTAAAAAAAAAAAAAAAAAAAAAAAAAAAAAACCTCCCAGTGTGTACCCAATCATCACCATCTACACTCCCAACTATAAAACAAAAATTTCCACCCAGGCATATTCAGTATTCCCAGAACTATAACTGTTAGACAAGCAAGGACATCTTGGGGATAAAATAAATAACAGTGGTTACCACTATAATCTGAGATCACTTTCCCAATGTTTAGAGTCAAGAGGATAAATTACTAAAAGTTAAAGCCATTCATATACTTAAAAATTTTCAGAAGATGCAGCATCAAAGGGTGTTGGGAATATATTTGTGTAAATGATGGATGGATCGGGGAAGGAGAACACTGACTGACTTCCATGTGGCTCCCCTGTGACCTGTAGTAGGCAGGTCTCAATCAGTAAAGAACTCATCTCCAGCTGTGGCAATGAGTTACTCCCTGAGGCTTGAGTGGACTGAAGACCAGGTCTCATGTCTTTTCACTCCCACTAACAAAAAGGTCTTCTGATTTTTTTGAACCCTGAAGTAACTGCCTCATTGCCTGTTCCAGTGCTGTGGTAGAAATGACAAATGTGGACATTTGAATCTCTCTTTCTCTGCCTATTCCCTTCTACGTCTACCTACTCTCTAGGTTGCTTCTAGCTCCTCCAGGGCTATCACAGGGGAGGGAGAAGTTATCAGAAGAGGCAAAAGCAGGGAAGACTAACTCAATGGGCAGTTGGGGAATGACTGACCTTCCCTCTGGTTATGGAGAGGCATGATGCTGATGTATTCTCTCAGCAAACTCTCTCCCTTCATATGTGGGCATGTATCATACATACCCAGCTGGCACCTTAGGATTTCCTCTTGGACCCTGATTTTCAAGTCACCTGCCTCTACACAAGGATGCCTCACTGGCAGCAGCCTGCTGCCCTCCAGATAGCATTCAGGATGGCTCCAGGCTAGCTTCTCCTGCTTGGTCTACATCAGATCTAGTTTCTTCCATCCATGGCCATCTCCTTTGTTCCTCAGGCCACCCAACCAGCCCTCACCCTTTAGATTTCTCTGGCCTTAATCAGACACTTGTCCCCTCTAGCCCAAACTCCAAGGTTCACCCATCATGGTCTCTGAGTGGTTTCCTTGGAGCTCCTCTTTACATTTGCCATGGGTGGACACACTCCCCATCATTCCCAGACTTACTACACTGATGACTTTCTCCAAAATGTATTTTGCCTGGTTTCCATGTTATTCCCAGAGGAGTTCCTAGCATTCTCTTATAGATCCTGGAGATAGGTAATGGACCCAGCGTGGCCGAGCTAGCTCCTTTAAAGTCCTACATTAGTGGGGCTGGCCCTTTACTTTGGAATTTAAGAAACTTCTCCGTTTATTTTTTGTTGTTTCTTCTGTTGAAGCCTTCAGTGACAACTGAGGAAAATTGTAAGGGTGGGGAAGAAGAGAGGGGCATAATGGAAAAAGGGAAGAAGGGAGGTGAGAGATGGAGGAAGAGGAAGCATTCTCATTTTAGCACTGCTATAAAGATGGAATCTAAGAGAATGATTTTCATGTTAATAAAGTCTGATTCACTAGTTGACACTTACTGTTTGAATTATCTACTCTCAGCATTAGTTCCTTTTATTTCCTGCTGTCTATTAAAATATAACAGCATGCCATAAAATTGTGGCCTATGATGAGAAAACAGCTTGAAAGTCACTTCCAAAATAAAACTATCTAGATAATGAGAAAATGCTGCTTTACCATAGACCATGTAGACTACCACTTTACATATTTAATTTAATATTTATTAGAAGAGAAAATACACAAATTTTCTATTTCTGGTCGTAGGCCGAGATTATGAAAAGGATAAAGTCTGCAAGGAACTGGCTGCTCTGGGAAAAGATGACTTCAGATCCCTGTAAGTGTGCAGTATGCACTCAGCTCATGGGTGGCTTGGCCTGCAACAAAACTGAGGGAGGGTTGAACTTATCTGAGAAGACAGAGGACAGAGTCCCAGGTCAATATAGGCAAGGGTGTCAGGAAAACGGAGGAAATTCAAAGATCCCAGTTGAACTGTAGTTACTATGATCTAAGAATTTGTCAGCAGTAAGTTTATAAATGTGGTTAGAGAGAATAGATAAGCATAATTTTCAAAGGGAAATTAAACTGTATATATTTATAGTACATTCTAGGGCTCTGGCAAACAGAGGTCATAAGGAACAGAACAGGTACTTTTAGGGGTGCTTAAAACATAATATCAGGCTAACTTGGTGGAACTTCTAAGTCTAATTTCTACTATTTACAAGATACATTTTCTTAGAAAAACTACTTTTTAAAATTAAGTGCTATGTTCTTTTTATTACCCAAATATAAAAGTAAATGTATAAAACATTCCATTTAAAAACTGAATAGACAGACCTCATTTTAGTATGTATCAAAATGCAAAAATAAAAATTAAATGCTAACTATATATTGACTATTTTCCTCAGGTCACTAGTTCTATATAGCAGAAAATTTTCCAGTGGCACATTTGAACAGGTCAGCCAGCTGGTGAAAGAAGTCGTCTCCTTGACTGAAGACTGTTGTGCGGAGGGGGCTGACCCTGATTGCTACGACACTAGGGTGAGCTTATGTGACTGGCCCTCTCTGCAATGGCCCAGGGCAGGAAGCCATGATGGGCCCCTCTGCCATGTCTTAGAGAAACTTCAGACTGCAAGTTTACCTACTTCTAGTCTAGGGGGGCGGTGAATATGAAGCCTACTATCTTTAGATCCCAGGTTTATTCTAGCAGAATCAGTCCATTTTACTCTTTTTTACAAGATTCAAATGAGAAAACTGCACTAAAGAAACCTAGAGACTTGCTAAATATACACTTCCGGTGAGAAAGTAGCTGAAGAATATGAATCCAGATCTTACTCTAAAGCCTGTTTTTTTTTTTAATCACTATAAATTCATTCCTTACAGATATCAGATCATGAATCTCCTAAAATAATTTTATTACATTCTATGCAGCTTAAAAGCCTTTATCATCATGTCAGCCCTGGTACCACATGCCCCAGAACACTTTAATGATGGACTTAAATTATTTGGAGGGTTCAAAAATTGCCCTGTATACATACACTTGGTTCTGAGTTCTATTTAGTATATATGCAGAAATTGAACTTCTGAAATGACAGAACAAACTATAAACAATTCAAAAATATGAAAACTGGGTAGTTTTAGCAAGTTACTAATAGATTAATCAGGCCCAATGAAAATGATGAAGGCATATTGATAAAGGCCCCCATAGACACATCAGCATCTCTGTTCAAGTCTATTAGCCTACAGAACAGTTTCCAAAGATCTGATTACAACAGATACTATGCAATGAATATTCTTATTCACAGATTGCTTTATGTGGCCCTTATTTACTTTCTCTGAATTGTACAGTCATTTTCTTCTACCTCCATGCTCATAAATAACAGTCACTTCAACCTCACCTTCTGTAACACCTCAAAGTAAACAAGCATCAAACTATCAACCATGGTCAAAACATCACAGCGCATTTTAAATTTTATTTCCTATATTTGCTAATGCATCCATTGACCAAAGATGTGACCTGTCTCTACAGTCCTGGAGCTTAAGAGAATAAGGGTAAGGTTGGCATTGTTTGGCATGACAACTTCCTCCTGCTTACTTGAGATATTTATAAACATAGGGGGAAAAAGTGTTGATACTTTTTCAACTTCTATTTTTATTTCAAAGAGAATAATTTTTAAAAGGCAAAAGAGAAAAGTTGCCAGGAAAATGAATAGAAAAGAAAAGGTTATGGTCTAATATGAGAGATAAGATTTAAAGAGAACCTGATTCCTAAGTTCTGAGAGGCTGATAGGGTGGGTATGTATGAGGATTAAGAGTTGGTTAGCAAAACTATTCATCACGTTGCTCTTCTCTGCTGATAGGAAAGTTCTTTAGAAGTTTTACCTTAAAAAGATGAGCAATTGCATAAAATAAGTATAAAAATATCTAATTAATTTTCCTGCATAAGTAATTTTTCCATAATAGTTCTAATTCTTTTTTTTTTTTTTTTTTTTTTTTTTTTTTTTTTTGCGGTGCTGGGGATTGAACCCAGGGCCTTGTGCTTGCAAGGCAAGCACTCTACCAACTGAGCTATCTCCCCAGCCCTCTAATTCTTTTTTCTATGATACCTCTTTTCTATAGTTTTATTTCAAGTATCAAATTATTTCCAAAAAGAACATTCTGTTGCTACAATTGCTTTAATGGTGCTTCAAGCATCAGTGTAGCAGTGTTGAAGCAATGACAGAGCTCCCAGAGGTTCTCAACTCATATTATACTCAAGAATGAATCTTGAAACTTTGGGAAAACCAGATTTTTAAGTCCTATCTTTGACCTACTGAATCAGAACTTCTGGGTTGTGCAACCCAGGCTTTCTTATTTTTTTCATATCCTACAAACAATTCTGATGCAGAAGCATGCTCCAGAACCATTAGATAAGATGCAAACCAACACAGAACTCTAAAGCAGTCAAGGGTCAAGAGTCTGTACTTGTAATAAAGGAATGGAAGCGGGTAGAGGGAAGTCTTTGTTCTTAGTGTGGTAACAGCAACAGAAGACATATGGGAGATGATACCAGAATCATCAGTGGAACTTTTCCAAGTGACCCTCTCCTCAGAGATGTTAAGAAGGAACACTGGGCAAAGGGATAAAACTCTAATGACTACAGTAGAACATACGTCCACTTGTTAATGAAGGTTCTGCTTTTTGTTCTACTCTGAGGACACTCAACATTAACATAAATAAGATTCCATACTTGCCTGAAACTATACCTATCCAACTTTTCTTGTTCCCAAATCATCTCATGGAGTTTTTGTATGGACACTTGATTACTGATGGCAATTTTTAAATTATATAAGATGTTATACTGAATGGAGAACTAAAACCCTGAAAGTTTGCACATATTGTATAAGTTTCTCTTTTTTTTTTTTTCTTCTCTCTTTGAAGACCTCAGCACTATCTACCAAATCCTGTGAAAGTGACTCTCCATTCCCAGCGCACCCAGGAACTCCTGAATGCTGTACCAAAGAAGGTCTTGAGCGGAAGCTCTGTATGGCTGCCCTGAATCACCAGCCACAGGAATTTCCTACCTATGTGGAGCCAACAAATGATGAAATCTGTGAAGCATTCAGAAAAGATCCAAAGGGATTTGCTGACCAGTAAGTTGTTTTCATTATAAAAAGGATTGGGGTCATAAAAACATCTGAAATGAATCTAATCTAACCTGCTACTTTATGCAAACACTTCTAGAAACCCAGACAACCACCATTGATGGAAACTTGACATCTCCCTGTCATTGCTGATTGTTTACGTCTGTCCCAGACAGAGAGAAAATCAGCTCTCCCAAACTCCTACCCACAAGCCCTAGGTCTATTATCTAAAGGAGAATCCTTTGGATACTCTGTTCACATGACATATTTTCCAAGATTTTATAGCCTCTATTATGGCTGCCCTTATGCTAGAGGTAATCCATAAAATGGAAGCAATTTTATTGTCCTTTCTAAATACTTTCCAAGAAAGCATAGGAAAGGAACAGCTTCTACACATCTTCAGAAACAGCTCACAACAGCAGTTATGGAATGCAAGTGGCAGGAAGATTTCTGAGGTTGGTTTATACTGAAGTCATAGATAGTGTGCTGGGAACTCTCACTCTTTCAAGCATCATGCTCAGATTCTTCATTTAAAGTTCCCCAGGTCAAGTGTTCCTAATAACCAATTATTTTGATCATGTGACCCTTTATAAAAGTTTGTAACAGCAGTGATGAAATGCAAGGTTCCTGGTTTATACTAAATTCATACAAAGGGCATTGGGAACATGACACATGTACTACAAAAGTAAACATGTGACTTTGACCCTTTGGTTGTTTAACATGCATGAGGAACCAAATTATACTCTGATTGTATTAGTTTTAGAACATCATAAAAATGTATGAAAAGCTGCAAAAGACAATTTATGGAAATGTAAAGATACTATATTGCACAAATCAAAGTAATGTCATTCAAATTGGTAATAATTTTATAACACCTGTTTGGCTTGCCCATTCTTATAAACTTCTGAAGGGGATTTTGCCCAAGACTTCAGTTTCTTTTAAATCCATGACTTTGTGCTCCTAAAAAATTGAAATGATTTCTTTCAACAACTAAGTATGCTTGTGCATAGCAATTCTCCTAGAATAATAAACTGAAATGAGTAAGCATAAACCTGAATAAATCTACTAAAAACATTCATTGTAATTCATTCAATAAATGACTTAATAAACACCTAATATGGGTGATGCACTTGACTAGACACTAAGTGAACAAAGGGACAAATGGTTCTTTGTTTCAAGCAGATCACATAGGAATTAAGGCAACTAGTTTTATAAGAATACATATTGATTAAAAGTGACTAGTATTTGTTTCTGTAGGTCCTTCATGCTTTTTAGACATTTAACTAAAAACTGATATAACATACATTCTTTCTCCATCAACATACATATGAGAAATCAGGTTTTGTTTTCCTATAAATTTTTTGACCAATCCTATTTTTCTCCCACAGGTTTTTGTATGAATATTCCAGTAATTATGGACAAGCTCCTCTGCCACTTTTAGTTGGGTACACCAAGAGTTATCTCTCTATGGTAGGATCTTGCTGTACCTCTGCAAGGCCAACAGTATGCTTTTTGAAAGAGGTAGGTTCTGTTTGCTTATTACACAGCTATGTGCTATTTTTCTTCTTGTAATGACATTCTTTTAAATAATGGTAGATGTTGAGGTTTTTGCACATAAGCGTTCAAAATGTCTTCACCTGCAGTTAATTGGAAAATAAACATGCCACCTCAGAAAGGGGATATCAATGTTACTTTGGTCAGTTTTCAGCTTTCTAGTCATCAAAAAGTCATGAAATTAACAACTCTATTTATGGTATTTGTGTGCACTGTTTTCAATGGATCCTGATCATCTGATGAGATTCACTTTTTTTTTCTAGAGACTTCAGATGAAACATTTATCTCTTCTTACCACTATGTCAAATAGAGTCTGTTCACAATATGCTGCTTATGGAAAGGAGAAATCAAGGCTCAGGTAAAGATTAAGTATCATCATCACATTTAGAACATTGCTTCTACACTATCCCTAATGTTAGAGTTCTCCCAGATGTTGGTGAAAGAAAATATAGAATATAGTCTACTACAAAACTATGCACATATTCAGTGATCTCCTTTAGTTTTCCTTTTACATTAAGATAGTGAGTTTGACATGTAGAACATAGGAATTTATAATATAAAATCACTAAATGGACATTACTTTATTCACCTTCACTTTATACATATGTCAGTGTCTAGGAATTTATCCCAAAGAAATAACATGTGGTCTAAACAAAGATTAAGCTAAAAAATATTGCTGCCATATTTTCAGTAAGAAAAAAAAAATTAGTGAATTCACAAATGTCCTTAGAATAGAAAATGTTTCAATTAACTTTGTCAAAATTATATTGTGAAAAAGTATTTTACGAAAAGCACAAAATGTTGGTCAAACAAATCAAAGAAGTTACAATAAATGGGAAGACATCCCATGTTTGTGGTTTGGAAGTTTTAATACTATTAAAATGCCCATAATACTCAAAGCAATCACTCTCAAAATTCTAATGAATTTATTTTGCAGAAATAGAAAAAAAATCTTAGTTAACTTCCCATTACTATAACAAATACCTAGAATTACCTATAAAGAGAAAAGTATTATTTTGGCTTACAGTTTTAGAGGTCACAGTTCATGATCAATTGGGCCCATTGCTTTGGGCTTGTGCTAGTATATCATGATGGGGGTGTGTAGCACAGCAAATTACTCAAGAGACAGAAGACAAAAGAGAAGTGTTTGGTTGGGGTTCCACTACCCCCTGGAGGGCATATACCCTATAAGCTAAAGACCTCCCAATAAATCCCACTTCTTAAGGGTTCCACCACCTCCAATACCACCACCCTGACTGGGATCAAGCATTTAACCCATGGGCCTTTGTGGGACATTCAAGTTCCAAATCATAGCACCATCCTAAAATTAATAGGGAATCTCAAGGGAATCTTAACAGACTCCAAACAGTCAAAAGCATCTTGGAAAAGAACAAAGTCAGAAGCTTAAAATTTCCTGATATCACCAGGCACACATGCCTGTAATCCCAGCTGCTCTGGAGGCTAGGACAGGAAGATCACAAGTTCAAAGTCAGTCTCAGTAACTTGGCAAGACCCTGTCTTAAAATAAAAAATAAAAAAGGGGGGATAGGGATATAGCTCAGTGGTTAAGCACCCCTGGGTTCAATCCCTGGTGTCAACAACAACTACAGAAAAATAACTCCTGATTTCAAAACCCACTACAAAGCAACAATAATCAAAATGCTGTGATACTAGCCTTAAAACATACATAGACCAATGGGACCAAACAGAAGGTCTAAAAATAGACTCTTTTATATATGGCCAAATGATTTTCAAAAAAGGGTTTCTTCAACAGTGTTGAGAAAACTGGATATTCACATGCAAAAGAATGAAATTGTATCCTGACCTTATACTACATATAAATCTAAAGATGGATTAAACATCTAACTGTAAGAACTAAAATTATAAAACTCCTGGAAGAAAATATAATGGAAATTTTCAGGGTATTGAGTTTGGCAATGCTTCCTTGGATATGACACCAATGCACACACAAGAAAAGCAAAAATAAACCAATGGAACTACATCAGACTTTAAAACTTCTATTCAACGGACGTAATCAACAGTGAAAAGGCAGCCTACAAAATGAGAGACAATATTTGCAAATCACATCTTATGTGAAGATAATATTCAGAATATGTAAGGAATTACTATAACTTAACAAAATAACAATTAAAAATGGGCAAAGGACTTGAATAAACAATTCTCCAAAGCAAAATATAAAAATGACCAGCAAATACATAAAAAGATGTTTAGCATCATTAGTCATAAGAGAATTACAAATCAAAACCACAATGATATATTTTCTACACCCATTAAGATAGTCACAATCAAGGGGCTGAGGTTGTGGCTCAGTGGTAGAGCACTTGTCCAACAGGTGTGAGGCACTGGGTTTAATTCTCAGCACCGCATATAAATAAATAAAAATAAAGGTCCATCAACTAAAAGAAATTATATATATATATATATATATATATATGTATAGAAATTTTTAAAAAGATAGTCACAATCAAAAAAGCAGAAAATAGAAAATGTTAGAGAATAAAAAGAAGTCAGAAATCTTGTACATTGTTGCTATGAATTTAAAATTGTGCATCCATGAAGGAAAATGGAGTGGAGGTTCCTCAAAACCTAAAAATAGAATTGCCATGTTATCTGGAAATTCTGGTTCAAGTTATATATTTAAAAGAATTCCAGGAAGGATCTCCAAATGCTATTTGCATGCCTATATTCATTGCAGCATTATTCACAATAGCAAAGAGGTGAAAACAAACTAAATGTGCATTAACAGATGACTTGCTAAAGAAAACGTTAAATATGCATACAATGGAATATTATAGTCTTTTAAAAGTCCTATCACACGCTACAACATGGATCAATCTTGACGACATGATGCTAAGTGAAATAAGTCAGTCACTAAAGGACAGATACTGTACAGTTTTACTATTATGCACTATCTTAAGTAGTTAAAATCATACAAAATATAGAAAGATAGTTGCCACCACCTGGGACCATGAAGAGATGAAACAGTGTTTAATGGCTATAGTTTGTTTTGCAAGAAAAAGTTGCAGAGATACAATGCAATGCAATGTGAATATAATTGACACTACTGAACTATATGTATCAAAAAAATGATTAGGATGCTAAATTTAATTGCATTTCATCAGAATTCTAAACACAAATACTTAATGATATCCTTCTATATTAAGAATATTAATATATAAAAACATTTAATGATATTCCTGATATGGTAAGTGAAAAAGCAAATATAAAAATAGTACAGCATAATCCCATTCACATCCCTATAAAACACTTAAGCACTGCACACCCCAAATATCAATATTTATTTACTCTTTAGTATAGGGCCATAGGTTTTTCTTTATTTCTTTTGCCTACAATTTCTAAGTAAATTTGTAGTGGGCTGGGGATATAGCTCAGTTGGTAGAGTGCTTGCCTGGCAAACACATGGCCCTGGGTTCAATCCTCAGCACCACAAAAATGAAACAAAAAACTAAGCAAATTTATAAAACTTTTTGTAAATACTAAGAGGCTATCAAGACACAGCACTGGCCTCATGAATAGAAAGATGTTAGTGCTTTCTGTGTTGCCATTTTAGACCCAGCATCTTAAGGAATACTTATTTGTATAGATCTGACCAAATCAGAAGTTGCCTTTGAGCACTGAAAATCTGAAAAGACTCATGGGGTATAGTTTAATTTTGAGTGTGAAGCTTTGGTATGGAGGCTCCATTATATGTTGAAGCAGATGTGCTCTATGCATCTGTTGAAGTCAAACAGTTGAAAGAACATTACTCCTCTAGGAAGTATGTTTACAATGAAACCAAGAAAACTGAGGACATGTTAAGCTAACAGATTCATTCTCAACTGCTTAGCCATCTCATAAAATTAGCCCAGAAAGTGCCTACTGCTGATCTGGAGGATGTTTTGCCACTGGTTGAAGATGTTACTAAAATCCTCTCCAAATGCTGCGAGTCTACTTCTGAGGATTGCATGGCCAAAGAGGTAAGGCAGTCCCCATTATCTCCATTGTGTGCCCAGCAGGGAGTGCTGTGCCCTTATTGGCAGGCTCTTCAAGTTGCTTTTCATATGCATTATTTTAGTGGATCTTCACATGTATCCTATGTGATATCAATATATTCTTCAGTTTATTTTACAGATGAGGAAACAAAAAAAAAAAAAAATCAACCAGGGGCAATAATTTGAGATCATAGAACTAATAAGTGACAAATTCAACAAGCAAGGACAATATTACCTCAATCCCAAACCCATAATCCGAAGTGTACAGTAACTCTTAGCTTCACAGGGATACTGTATAACTTTAATTATAACAAAATTAAATATACTTAAATTGAACATAATTTAAAATTCAGTTCTTCAGTTACACAGCCACATTTCAAATGCACAACAGTATAGGACAGAGCAGTTACAGATAAATTTCATTATTGCATAAAATCCTACTAGTGCTGTAACCATTATACTATTAGAGACTATTAATGTTTTTATTAACACTTTTAATAATTTGATGAACACTTCAAATTTTTTCACCACTTTCAATTTGCATAATTGTCATAAGTATACACAAACTGGGATAATTGCTTTAGGTGAGGGTTAGTCTCCAAACCAAAATCTTTTTGACCTCTTCAGCAATAGATGCATTGTGTTTTCTGGTCTTTTTCCACCAACAATACATGATTGTTACTAGATGTTTTCTATAATGACATATAATGGCTATAAAGGAGTCTATTGCATATATGTATTGCAAGTATTACATCTTTCTCTCCAGACACACCATATTTTAACTAATTGTCTATTATTGTATTTGTTTTCCAATATTTTAAGTAATACTCCACTTTATAGACTTACATTTAAGTCTTCCCTTTATCCATAATTATTTTCTAAGTCTGAATTCTTGGAAACAAAGTCGTACAATTTTAAAGCTTTTAGTACATATTGATAAATTGCCTTCCAGTGGGTTGTAGCAATTTTACTTTCCAAGAGCATTCAGTTACTTGCCTAAACATGAGGCCAGAGCTTATAAGACCAACAAGGAAGCTAAAATGCACAAACTCACCATTCCTTTTGTAGCTGCCTGAACACACAGTAAAAATATGTGACAACTTATCCATGAAGAATTCTAAGTTTGAAGAGTGTTGTCAAGAGAAAACACCCATGGACATTTTTATGTGCACTTACTTCATGCCGGCTGCCCAACCACCCCAACTGCCAGATGTTGAGTTACCCACAAATAAAGATGTGTGTGATCCTAAAAACACCAAAGTCATGGCTCAGTAAGTAGAGGTGATGTGAAATGTCTTTCTGAATCAACTTCCCCTGAACAACACGTATCCCACTGTGGCTAGATTGAGGGAAGGTATGACATCACTCATTCAAATGTAGGCAGTTGTTTGTACGCTTTTTATGACCTTCAAGTATTTCTTAATTGATTTTAAGTAATTCAAATTTTTAAAACTCCGTTTTAACAAAGAACAACTGAGTTTAATAAAAAGTTTGGATGTGGAGAAAGGAGATTGGCATTACTAATTCTGCCTCTTCTGATTATCGTGTATTGTCAAAAGACCTTTCTGAACTAGTCTCTTCTTGAGAATGGTAATACTTCCTTACTTAATGCATGGATTGCTAGTAAGAAACTCATCTAGAAAGGTTAGTAAATGTGAAAACTTTTTATATACTATATAAACAAAATATGGCAACGAAAATGTTTCTAATTAGCTAATTTTATCATACCACATTTAATTAAAAGTCACAGATCTAAAGTCTAATGTTTATCAAACTTCTGGAGAATGATCATTTGATACAAATAAACAAATATAGAACCATGTTTTTCCCTAAAAGTATTGATATTCACTAACATGAAATGAAAAAGGAGATTAAGTGAAAAGAATCAGTACACCTTGCCAGGCATGGTGGTGCACCCCTGAAATCCCAGCAGCTCAGGAGGCTGAGGCAGGGGGACCATGAGATAAAAGCCAGCCTCAGCAACTTAGCTAGGTGCTAAGTAACTCAGTGAGATCCTGTCTCTAAATAAAATACAAAATAGGACTGGGGATGTGGCTCACAAGTTATGTTTCCCTGAGTTCAACCCCCGGTACTGCCTTCCAAACAAGAAATGGTGCACCATTATCTTGTTTTATCTAACAAGGGAACTGAGGTAAACATACCACAAGTTGCATATGGTATGAATACATGCATACTCAAGGCATAAAAATATTTGCAAACAACTTGAAAATTCCCTATATCAGACACAGATTTTAGATAGGACTAAAATTCTAATTTACATTTTTCTTATAAATACTAATTGTTTTTATCAGTGCATAGACAGTAATGGAATAAGATATACTGGAAGAATTTATAAAGACTTATTTTTACAGAAAAGCTGTTTAAATGCCTTGATGTTACTCATAGGGTCAATTATATTACACAGAGTTCCATATGAATTTGAAGTACATATGTTTATGTATAATATATAAATACATACTATGTGTTTAAAAGTATTAACGTCTTTTCATGAATATGTTGTAATAAATTCAAAGTATTCTAATAAAATAACTCATTTTAAGAAAAATGCTGTACAATCCAAAGCCTGTTGATGGGGAATTAGTTTGAGATAAACCTTATATAATTAAGATGCAGAAACCAAGTACTCTGCCTTTATGAAAGCTACATCCTACTCAAAACATGAACCTACACACATATCTATATACATCCTAAAGGGTATTATCACCTTTCTCTCTCATACCAGGTATACATTTGAACTAAGTAGAAGGACACACATTCCAGAAGTATTCCTCAGCAAAATACTTGAGATAACCCTGAAAAGTCTTAGTGAATGCTGTGACTCTCAAGACTCTACTTCCTGCTTTAAGTCTGAGGTATAATTTGCTACATTTTCTTTATCAACAATGTACATCAAGAATTGACAAACTACAACCCTGGGTCAAACCAGGACCACTACCTACCTTTGTATAGCTTGTAAGCTAAAAATGGATAAATGGTTTTACATTTTTTTTTAATTGCTGGGGGGAAGAATAATATTTCATGATGCATAAAAATTGAAATTCAAATTTCAGTGTTTAAACAAATTTTCATTGGAATACAGCCATCCTCGTGTACATATATGTTTATGACTGCTTTGTACAGAGTTGAGTAGTTATAAGTCCAAAAATGGCCTGCAAAACCTAAAATATTTATAATTTGGCCTTACGCTGAAAATATTTGTTGATTTCTGATACAAATAGAACATAGAATTTTGGTATAAATGGCCTTAGGGGACAGTGTTTCAAGATAAAGAAATTTGTTATGCAAATATTGCTTTTCTTACAGGGCAATCTACTGAAGAGGAAACTCTCTCTTTTCATTGAAAGGGGACAAGAATTGTGTGCCGATTATTCTGAAAACACATTTACTGAGTACAAGAAAAAGTAAGGCACTTGTTCTGGTTATGTTCACCAAATGTTTCAATAATACTTTTCTAGTACTGTGATTTGAATGCATGAAAGTAAGGCACTTGTTCTGGCTATGTTCACCAAATGTTTCAATAATACTTATCTAGTACTGTGATTTGAATGCATGATTGAAAACTCAGAATCTGTTAAGTGAACAGCAAAACAAAGAGGTAAAATTAAGAATTATAAAAAGTAATTATAATGTATTATCTATATAAGAAGTAGCTGAGTTATATTCTGAGGAAAATGTCATTATGAACTGAGTGACCAATTAAAACAGGGACACAAAAATATAAATTATACAATCTACCTGCAAGAACTTGAGTCAAAATGGCAAAATTAGCCCATTGTTGACCAGTATTCTTGCCCCAAAACCACTTGTAGATATTGCTGTTCATACTGAGGAACTATAGAACTTATCTAACTTCCCCCACATATTGCCTGACAAGAAGACCCAAGCAGTCTGCCATCATCAGCCTATGTTCCCTATAAACTGGAAATAGGAATGCTAATTACCAGTAATGTTCAAGTCACTTTTTCCCTGTTAAGGGGAGTAGAAAGCATTTTTTTTTTTTTTATAAATAGGCATTGGCACTAAATAATGAAAGACATGGTACTGAATTCTTGGGGAAATTCTCCATTGAGAAGACCATATCCTCCTCAGCTTTATCTAGTGAATTTCTCAGACCCACTTCAAATCATTTTGATCAGTCTGGGGCTCAAATAAGCACAAACAGAACTTCTAAAGAATCCCAAAGGTCATCTCCATCAGTGAGCCCTGTAAAGTCTACTTTAGCAAAGTTCAAGAAGTAAATGAAAACCAAGTTTAAAGTGGTTATTTCTCATTTATTAGAAAACTATTTAATTGTATAACCCAAAAGAATATTACAGAGCAGTTGAATGTTAAACAGATAACTCAAGATTGAGTCCTCTGCAGACAGTTACAAATTCCAGGAATGCAAGGAGGCAATTAAATAATCATTTGTTTACATAGTCATGATTCCAGATGAACATGAAGCAGAACTGACATCCAGGGTTATGGAAATTAGAGAAGACGGAGACAACTGCATTTTGGTATTTGAAATCCTCTCCCCCAAAACCAGGTTGAGCTATCCATTACAAGGGTGGAGAGGAACCAAGATCACAGATTGTCCAAATTGAAAGAATCCAGAGCTATTAAGTCCTATTGACATCTTAAAAGTGAGATGGACAGTCAATCAAACAGCTAAAAACAAGGGTCAAAGTGCTTGATGCGCATTTAAATGAGCATAGTATGTTCAGAAGTAGACAAACTGAGGGGAGAAATATGAGAAAAAAGAAAAGGTATAAAGGTAGTATCGGGTCCTATAAGGAAATATTCTTTAAGGAGATTGAATCAATTGGAGAGAAGGTAAAAGTTCAGAGAACATACAAAAGGAATCATTTGCGTTGAAATCATGAGCAAATGAATGGGGAAAGATTGGAATTCAAACTCAGCAGCAATTTCTATGTTTCTTTTTATGCTCTTGAAATAGGCATAGATTTCACTTTCTAATTTCAAATTTACTCACTGAAAATCATTCCACATGTATAGAATTTTCTTAAGACAGACAAGTATTTTTTTATTGTATAATATCTGAAATGACTGTCATTTTTGCATTAGAAATGTTTATAAAATACATCTAATAAAACCTTGCATAATAAAAATGGTCTTTTAGACTGGCAGAGCGACTAAGAGCAAAAGCACCTGAAGCCACACCCACAGAGCTGGCAGGGCTGGTTGACAAGCATTCAGACTTTGCCTCCAAGTGCTGTTCCATAAATTCACCTCCTCTCTACTGTGACGCACAGGTAGGAAAACAGTCCTCTATCACTGCAGAGATTTTGAAGAACTTGAGCACTCAGATTTACTCAGTATTTTGTTAGTAAAATGTTATCATGTGACAGGCTTTTCCTGTCACATTTTCCTATTGTAACTTTGTTGTCTTTGTGAGGAACTGGGAAAAATGACTGTTTCCATGTTATGCCCACTTGGAAGCAAATTTAGGCAGTTACAAAATGTAGGAAATTGTAGGTTTTAAGAAACAAAAAGGTTTGTGAATCCAAGAAGGAAAATACAATGTAGTGTCTTGTAACCTGGTAGCAGCTTATAAAAATGAAAGAAAAATACAGTACAAATATCAGAGCCCATCTCACATAACCAAGGTAAAATCATTTCATGAAAATTTTATATTTTCTACTGAACCTATCTTAGCTTTCTCTAAAATAGAAAATGTCTCTTTTGTTCTCAGTAGCAGTTGTTTAATATTTGAAATGACTTTCTTTTCAATTACACTTTTTTAAAGTCTTAGGCTATGAGTGCAATTCTCTTAATCTTTTTGTGAAGTTTTATTTTTTTACTGCCTAATAAATAGTCTTTCATCAGTTTGACAACCGAAGCTGCATATTGGGTGATTTTATTTTCCTTCTTAACTTTAGGGATTATAATTTATCATTTCTAAATTTATAATCTACTTGCAAAACTATTTGCTAATCTTGTTTATAATGATTTATAAAGTTGGAATTTCAAAACAAAAAGAGTACAATAAAAACCACTCTTTAAATTCCACTGATGAAATATGTGATCTTTATGTTTTTTTAAAATTCAAACCACATAAGATTTGAACATAAACACTAAAAAAAGTAGGACTATCTAGGTTGCCTTTTCCCAGAAAAGTAAAATTACCTTACCTAAAAGTTGTTTTTTAACCAACAAAAATTTGTTGTGAGAGTCTTACCCATTTAAAAGAAGGAGGACTAAATAATCTTCTAGATTCTATAAGAAATATCACTGCTGAAACCCCCTGTCACCTTTATCTGTTTTTCCAGATGCACATTTTCCTTTTTAACATCACACATGACGAACTGAATTCGATGAACCAAATCTATTCTTCCTCCAGTCCCTTGTTTTTCATATCTTTGGAAATATAACTAATTTTCAGTTTGTTTTGCATTATATCATAATCCATTCTAAAATTCACTTGGTTTCAATGGCAATGGTGAGATGGCAGGTTTATAGCTTTCCGTTTTGTTTGTTTGTCACCAGGAAATGTTATAGCAGTGCTGTTGAATAGCCAAAGGAGTTGTTGAGGTGCTTGTGATGCATTTGAATATTTAGAGGGCTCAGATTCATTCTGGTGTTTCTTTGGGCTTTCTGGCTGTCCTTCTAAATTGATCTCATAGCTAGGAAAGCTATGCCAATTAACACCTGTCAGAACATCTCTCCCCTTTAACTCCAAGTCCTTAGTGTGGCTTTTTATCCTACTTACCCTTATTTGGATCATAATTTGTTAGACTCCCTGCTATATTTGAATGACAGTTTTGTTTCCTTAAAGGAAAATGCCTATCTGCCCTTTCACATCAAGCCACTTGCAACAAGGGATCAGGCCGTGTTTGCCATTGTACTTGTACTTGGTACAAGTGCTGGAAGAGTAGCAAGGGGGCTTCTGAACCACACCACAGCAGTGTCTCCCTGTGTGGAAATCCACCCCTACTATCGTCCCCATGTTGACGTGACCAGAAAGTAGAACAACCAGTGAGATCACCTCTTGGCTTTACCATGGCACTCTCAGAACCGGTTTATTTGTTTTATACCAGGGAGGACTAATTGCTTACAGAAAAACATGCAGTTTCAAAATCAGACTTGAAGTGCTTTTTCTCTCTCTACTGTCATGCTGACAGAGCATTCTATGCACTTTTCTGAGAACTCATTACTGTGCTTCCTCTGAGATGTCCCAACAGAGAGCTAGCCAACACAACTATGACTGCCCCAAGTATTTAGAAGGCCACTGTCATGTGCTGGAGTTGATAACTATTAATATCTGGAAAACGGGAACAAATGCAAATAGACAAGTGGAAACTGGACTGACAAGATGAGCAACATCCTCTGTCCCCCCTCCTCCCTACCTCATAATGCAGGAAAACCTGATGTACCCATTTTAGTTTCTTATCTCTCTCAGGAGATAAAGATTTTATGATATGTTAAGCAGAATATGAATAACCTTACATGTGTATGTTTACAGAATAGCTAAAAACAACTCTAAATGTTAAGTACCATTTTCGTTTCCCTCTTGTAGATGGGTTACGATTTATAGAGGTTATATGATATTAGGAAAAATCACAAGCTTATTCTGTGTTAGCCTTTACTCTCACTTCATATCATTGTCATGGACTTAAGCCCTAACTTAGCTAACAGTCATAAAAGTAAAATCTTGACACCAAAAAGACTACTAACTATTGGCTGAAAATTCAAAATTACTGTTGTTAAAAAGGCAAAAACAGTACTGGGTTGATAGTATCACTCTGAATTCTATCCACCACCCTTCCTTAGTACATTCCACTAATTATATGCTCTTCTTTTGCTTCAACATTTCCTTTTTACTACCTTTTCCAATTTGTTTTAAAGTTGCTCTTCTCCTTATCTAAAAAATAATAATAAACTCAACACTTTCTGCACCTCCCTGTTTGTCCTTCTCCCCTTACAAGATGCATGAAGGAACAAGACATCCTATGATTCCTCCCACCTCCTTTAATCACTCACCCTTTGCAATCTGGCTCTCATGGGCCTCTACCACCATCAATAAGGTCACAGGAGAGTCTCCCTGGTAATTCTAACATTTTCCAGTCCTTAGCAGACTTCTCTGCTTTAGCAGACAACTACAACTATTCCTTCCTTTCTGAAACAATTTGTTCAGGTTGTGTATTATTATTTTATTCCTTTAGTCCTACAGCTCTTCCTTTCTTGTTCTAGTTTCATATTTTCCTCTTCCTCTACCCATTAAATTTCTCTTTCCTGGCATTTTTTTCCTTTGTCTTCAACTCCACGACACCTTTTCCTGAGCGTTCCTATCTATGCACATTTTATCTCTAAATATCTACCTCCAGTAGAGATCTTTCCCCTCATCACTAGACTTTCTTGTCTCACAAGAAATTTAAAATAAACATGACCAAAATCATGTCTCTAAAACTTCCTCTTGTTTTTCCTAATTTTATGAATTTCACCATTATTCACCCATTGGCTGAAGGAAAAAAAAGAAACTTGGTGATAATTTCTCCTTTCCTTTTCCATACCTTACCTACTCAACAATTCCCAAATCCTATCAATTCTAATTTGTCAACATTTCTGTCTCCTATCCATCTTCTTCAGCATTCTCAGTATCTGACTGTAGGTCACCTTTGGAGTACAAGCTCTCCTTTAGTCTCCCATCTGTCTTCACTCTGTCACCAGTGACTCGTCCTCAATCCCATCCCTATATTGAGGTCAAAAAAACCTCTTTAAAGAGCAAAATGGCTAAATATTCCTCAAGGACCTCTCCATCACTACCAAATTGAAGTCCTTTTTTTTTTTTTTTTTTTTTTTTTTTTAATATTCAAGAGATTTAGGATCCTGAATTCCTCCCATCACTGTGTCTTGTGCCTCCTGGGGTTCTCCTGAGCTAGAGGCAGTTTTTCAAACACATTACACTTGCTTATAACTCAAGGTCTTTGCACAAAATGATGCAGCCTGATATCCCTAGCTTTCACCGGGCTTCAAAATCCACTCTTAGAGACTGTCTCCTCTGGGAGTTCCCTAGCACTCAAGTTCCTTGTTATCACATAATATGGTGTGTTGCTCACACATCAGCGTTTACTAAATGCTTTCTTTTTCCCACTTGGTGGCAGGGATGGGACCAGGGATGTGCCCGTGGTCCCATCCCCATTCTACCACTGAGCTGCAACCTCAGCCCTTTTTATATTATTCTGAGAAGGGACCCACTAACTTATCCAGGCTGGCCTTGAACTTGTGACCATCCTGCCTCAGCCTCCCGAGTCTCTGGGATTACAAGTGTGCACCACCACACCCAGATCAGCACTGAAATTCAATTCTCATTTCTTTGTCTCTTTTCCCAGCAGATTACAAACTCTTTAAGGGGGGAGAGAATGAAAAATTAAATCAATGTGAAGCTTGACAAATAAAAGTAACAAATTACATAGCATTTTGGCAAGAATCTTTTCCTCTAAGTAAGGTTCCAAAGTTTTGTATACTTCTTATCTGATCTAGTAGTCTATAAATACAGTGTTTCATAAGTTATATAATTTTCTGTCTTATCAGATTGATGCTGAAATGAAAGATATACTGCAGGCTGACGTGTTTATCTCATCTTAGGTGAGTACATTTCTTAAAATACAGCAGTAAAGAATCCAGCATTGGACATGGACTTTAAAAATCACAGAACTGGAAGATTATCATTTAAATTATCCTATTATCTACTCAAATTCATTTTACAATTGAGACTATGAAATATCTAGAAAAAAATTAAAGTGCTTACACAAGTGCACACAGTCAATTTCTGACGTAGTTAAAACCAACTCCAGATCTATTGACCCCAGCCTGGTGCTACATCCATTGCAATGTCTCATCTAAGATAATGACACCATACAGATCCTGTAAGGGAGTCCAATGCACTTCAATAGGAAAAACAGTCTCAAGACAGTGCTCATCAAGTTTTTAAAAAACACAGCAAGGTTCTTAGGAGGAAAAGGTATTCTTCCTCGAATTAAAGCAATACTGTTGAAATATTATCACTTGCTTCTTTCAGATATTACATTTTCACTCCTTCATAAATGTCTTATGATATTAAGAGCACAAAATAGTTTATTTTGACTCAATGCCACACCTTAAACTGAAGGTAACCTTAACTCTACATGTTACAACAACAACAAAAAAATTTCTCTCCAGATCCAACTATATATATTTTAAAGATATTACATCTGAGATTTTAAAATCATGCAAACATTTGGGGTTTATCTCAGAGCTTAGTTGAACTGAGGGTTTCCAATGCTGTCAAATTTTTATTTTGCTACCTTATTGACAATGTTGCCCTAACTGATGTGAAAACAAAGGCCCTCCAATCCACAACAGAAAATGAATAATTTCACCATAGTCAGATATTCAACTATCAAGAATTTGAATTAGGGTCTGGAGTTGTAGCTTAATGGTAGAGCACTTGCCTAGCATGTGTGATGCACTGAGTTCTATCTTCAGTACCACATAAAAATAAATTTTAATTAAATAAAGATATTGTGTCCATCTATAACTAAAAAAGAATTTTTAAAAAAATTTTTAAAGAATTTGAATTATCTGAAGCAGTAAATAAAATACTCCAAGAAGCAGTACAGTATCAGGCATGTATTTCTTTTCCAATGAACACCTGGACCCACCCCTCTCAAGTTGGAGATTTAAATAACTCTTAGAAGTTAATTTCTTTGGTCTCTCAAGGTGTTCTGATTCCTAGACACACCTCCAATTCATACCTTATGATCAACAACTTCATGCTATTTCACTTTTAACTAAAGTGTTAAATTTGGTCCCCCTGATTGATTACTTTCTTTAAGCCTCCAAACTGAATTGTGGTCACAATCACATACCCCATGGGAAAGAGAGTAAATGTCTCAGTCTGAAAAAGGCAAAGGGTATGTTTTGCCCTTTTGCTTTGGAAGCAATTAGTGTTTTAAGGTTCCCTGGGTTGCCAAACAAGAAATGTTTTTTCCTTACCCTGTAGAATTAAGCTGGGTAAAAAAATATTTTAGTACCACACCCAGCAGACATCTCACATTAGGAGAGAAACATAAGAACTGGGACTACATGAGGGAAGAACATCTTCATATCTATTATTTCATCTTCATTCCAAGACATTAATTCATTCAAGACAATAAAAGATTAAATTTCTTGTACTGTGCAAATAGAATATTAGATTGTCTTGAAAGAGAAAAACTGAAGGGGGGATACATTTGTCATAATACAAAGGAGAAGGTAATTATATTTTTTTAAAAAAACTCACACTGTCCGTGCTTTACTAAAATAAAAACTATAGACCTCTTATCTCAAATCCATAATCAGGAGCTGTATTGCTTAACTTTCCATCACTGTAACAAAATACCTAAGATAACTAACTTATAAAGATAAAAGGTTAATTCCAGCTTAGTTATAGAGGTTCTAGTTCATTACCAGGCAGACCCATGCTCCAGGCCTCCAGTGGCCAAGAGCATGCTGTAGAATATACTGATCATTTCATGGTCAGAAAGCAAAGAAGAAGAGGTCAAGATCCCATCATTCCCTCAAAGAATACACCCTCCAATGACTGCCCACCGGGCCCTACCTCCCAAGAGCACCACCCTGGGAACCAAAACGAACACATACATCATCCAATCTAGAGCAAAGGGCCTCATGCCATCAGTTTACTTTTTTGCTCTGGCAGTGGTTATTCATTCTCAGAGCAGAAAGTCAAATACATCATTAGTTTATAGAAAAAGAAAAAGCACTGTGCAACACGTGATGTAGCTTGGCATAGTAACAGTGATGGTCTTTTCTCTTTGGTACTGGGAATTTCTGACTTCTTTTTTCTGGATCCATGAGGTGGGCCATATTGGATATATGGATCATTCTGGACAGGTCTGATCTGACCCTATGTGCAGCTGATGAGCAGTATTACAGTTAATGCCCATTAGCTGTTTTCATAACATGTTCATTTCCATTGTTCTCATAGACCTAGAGCTG
This sequence comes from Sciurus carolinensis, assembly GCF_902686445.1. Taxonomy (NCBI): domain Eukaryota; kingdom Metazoa; phylum Chordata; class Mammalia; order Rodentia; family Sciuridae; genus Sciurus; species Sciurus carolinensis. The sequence continues at coordinate 83,309,887 of NC_062222.1, forward strand.
GAACCATCCTGGGTGATAACCTCTGATGGCCAAACCTAAGCAAACCACCAAGCTCCCAGGAAGAACACGAGGATACTGCTTTATCCAACCATAGTGTCTTCATACAAATGATGAACATGATGATTTGCTATCAGAATAAATTCAAATATAATGCAAACCAAAAATGCAACTGAGAATGATGTTAATCTTCAGAACTGTTCCTACGTCTTTCACAATGCTGCTGTGGTAGGCAGCTTCAACCTCACAAGCCCTTGCTTTAAACTAGACCTCTGCTGTTTCTCTACAAAACTCAACATAAATGATACAGTTTATAATTCCCAACATACTGAACTTCACTCCCTGATTGCTTCTTGGACTTAGCAGGTGCCATTAAAGCCAACTTTCTACTGAAAACAGCTTGGGATATTTCACTTCTGAAAAACAAAACAAAACATCTCCTAAGACTACCTTCTTGCTCCCAGCTGCATGGCATTAATTAGGTAGTTTTGCCTTGCAAAAAGAAAATCATTGCAGTCTGAATGAGATTTTGTTTCTATTTTTGTTTTCTGTCTTTGCTAAAGGTCCCTGAAGGCGATTTACTGAAACAGTTTCAGAACACGACACTTTTTCAGCCTACTTTACTATACCATATAAATTTGTGATTTTTCTAAGTGCCTTCTTTGTCCATGGAAGCTGAAGGTACTTTAATTGTACATTTCTGCATGGGAAGAACAAGGAAAACCTTCTTTATGTATGATTAATGGTATCAGGGAATTTGAATTCACCTATTGGTAGCTGTAGGGTTATATAGTAATGATAATATGTATTTCATGGTAAATACAATCAGCATCAATTTAATCTGACTTTAATCATCCCTGTCACTTCCAAGAGTCTAAGTCCCAGCAAGGAGCATTTCATTAACTGAACCAAGATCAAGGGCCCAAGGCAACAGTGTTTGGGCAGACCCCAAATGGTTGTGGTAAGGGTCCCTCACCCAGGCTTCCAGCAAACTAGGTTATATTTCTAGTGTGTGAGTAAGCCAAGAATTCACTATGTTTCCATCAGTGTGTAGACAAGGTCAGAAACACTGATTCGGGGTATATACTCAAGGTCATAAACACTAACTTGTGAGTATGGGCCCCCTTCGGTAACCTGTGGCACTTGCCTTCTTTGTTAGGCCTGCATATAAAAAGGGCCTACAGAAAAGAGTCAGGACTAAATGGGGGCAAATAAGGGGCAAAATATTGGAACTGACTCGGGGCTAAAGCTGAAGCTGGACGCTATTGCCACCTCTGAATAAAGCACATCTACTATCCCAACTGCATTTTGCATCTTCTTCTACCTGTCGAACCCTAAACTTTGTTTCCTGGGTCTGAGACACCACATGACAAATAGCTAGGAAATAAAATGCCTGTATCTTTGCATCTTCTGTAATAAAAAGTGCAGCTCTAACTCTCACAATGATCCAAACTGGGAAATTAACCACAAATAGAGAAATTCTGCAGATGCCATGGAGTTGGAAAGCAACAAACTGTCTACCACATGATTAGGCAGCACTTATATTTTTAAAATTTCTTTTACTGAAAATAATACCTCACTGAAACTTCAACTCTGAGAAATACATATCATTGATAAAATATAAGAAGATAGACTCCAAAATGCTAAAATCAGTGACTCAAATTCATACAGTTACCAAAGAACAAAACAGGAACTTACCTTCCAATTCCAGCAATCCATGGAAGGTTAGTAGGCATAACTGAAGAAAATGTTCTTTAACTGAATTATTTTGGAAACACAACATTGTATATCACTCATTTGGAAAGTCACAATTTACTGTACATAAATTCAGTGTTTTTGAATTTATTTAACCACCAACCTCCCTTGTGTGTACTCTCCAAAATCATTGTCTTGTGAAATCAACTTGGAAATTTCTGCTCTGTATTTACATGAGAAAGCACAATAACATATCATTCATCAGTGTTTTAGTTTTCACTGCTATGACTAAAGACCCAAGAAGAAAATTTTAGAGGAGGAAAAGTTTAAATGGGGACTCACAGTTTCAGAGGTCTCAGCCCACAGGCAGCCAGCTTTGGGGCTTGAAGTAAGACAGAACACCAAGGCAGAGGAGTGAAGCAGAGGAAGGCATCTCACACGATGATCAGGAAGCAGAGAGAGAAAGAGAGGCTCCACTCGCCAGATTCAAAATATATACCCCAAAGGCACGCCTCCAATGACCCGCCTCCAGCCACACCCCACCTGCCTACAGTTACACTCAGTTAATCCCTATCAGGGGATTAATTCATTGATTGGGTTAAGGCTCTGATGATCTACTCATTTCTCCTCTAAACCTTCTTGCATTGTCTCACACATGAGCTTTTGGGAGACACCAAATATCTAAACCATAACAATCAACTACTACAAGCTGGACCATCTTGGTCAATTATTTTTATGCTTGATCAGACAGAATCAGCTGTTATTGTTACTAAGTAGCCAATAAATTTTACATGATTGACCAAAGTAGCATTTTCACAGTTCTACTGGATTTATTTTCCAGTAAACTTCAGATGCCTTTCACCACTTTTTTCTGATGTTAAGAATCACCAATCCAAATATTGTCATTTTATAATGAGTTTTAATTTTAGATCTTATATATATAACTATGCCTAGTTTTCCATTTTATAAAAAGTTAAGATCTTTTGATAGAATGCTGCCAAAATATACTAACTTCCTAAATGCTGCTCAACATTAGAGATGCTTTTGAATTTCCCTCTACTGTCAGCCACAGTTGATTCCATTGGTTCATTTCTCTTATACAAGAAGTCCTCAATCTTTTTATACCTTACATATACCTGCATCCAAACACCTGGATCCATACCATGATAGAAAACAAACAAAACCACTATGTTTCTAAGAACAACATTTACAAGTTATGTAAGTCAAGGTTCTCCAAGGAAACAATATAAATAGATTTATTTTCAGGAATTGGTTCACCCTATGGCATGTTTGAAATCCACAGGGCAAGCTGACAATCCAGAAATTCAGGTACCATTTCTGTTTCAGTCCTGAGGTAGAATTCTTTTCTGGGAAAACTGTTCTGCTTTTAAGGCCTACAACTGATTGGATGAGGCTCACTCACATTACCAGTGATAATTCCCTTCACTTAAAGGCAGCTAACCGTAAATGTTAGTTACAACTACACATAATTCTACAACAATGTCTGCATTAATGTTTCATCAAACAAATGGGCTCCATGACTTGCCCAAGTAGGCACCTATTAATGACCACACAAGCTTTCTGTTATTGCCATTTATAAAGTTTGAAGTCTTTCAAGTTAGAATACTAACTTACTTTGCCTTTCTGGATGCCGAGGTTATCCCACAGGTGGTTCTTACACATCACCCAAGAACCATCACTTTAACTGTCTTCACAGGATTATTATCTCACCTGGAAATTCTTGAGAAACAAAGCTTCCTTTTGTGAATATTTGATTTAAAAATATAACAAGTGAAAGGACATTCTACTATGTCACATACTACAACAGCAATAAGCCCTAGTAAAGCAAGAATGTGATCAGCTTGACAGTTGGCCCAAGTTCATTGGGAGATGAATAGCTAAAAATAAATAAGAAGGCTTAGAAGGTTGTCTGGTCTTTTTTTGCACACTTATCTTCACTACTGAGATTTCTCCCTTACCAACCTATGGACCAGTGATTTGTAATCTTGCTACATATTAGAATCACATGGAAACTTTTGAGGGTGGGGAACAGTGCCCCAGCACCCTCTCAGAGTTTCAGGTTTAATCAGTTTTGAGTAAAACCTGCTGTTTAATCAAGCTTGAAAAATCACTGCTTCAGGAACTCCAAGCCTTCACCCAAATTTCTGACACTTGGTTATCTCAATTTGGCATTGTATTTTGAGTATTTTATACTTAATTATAAAATGAAACTTTTATCTTCCACCAAATGAATCCCAGTCATTGATAATAGAATTGAAAAGTTGCTTTTCTTTAAGGCTAATTCATTTTTGCCCATTTCTTCCAGGATCTGAAATATTTGTTTCCCCATCAGGCCAAGAAAGCACCTAATTGTTTGTTCTACCACAACCAATACCCAGAGCCTCCTGGTTTCATAATTTAGGCTTTTTGGCAAGTTTTAGGTTGCAATCAGTGACAGAAATTATGCACTCATAGACTAGCGTCTGGGCATTCCTACATTGCTTCCATCTCAGTAAGAAAGTGTCTAACTATGATTCTAGTGTCTGTCCACAGTCTTCAAATCAGAATGTATCTCTGTATCTCTTGTGTGCTATACTGAAGTCTGAGTATACCTGATTCAAATAAGAACCTTTGCCTCCACCTTGTGGATGACATAGCTAAATGCAGATGACTATGCAAAAAGATTCTGAAATCAGATCTTAATTAAACAGCAAATACAAAATCATCTGGAATAGGCTTTGTGCTACAGCCCCATTTAGAACATGGAAAGTAGTTAATAAAATAGGGAATTTTCAATTTTTATTCTCAGAAATTTATTAACAATTATGTCAAATTGGCAACTTTGTACACAGAGACCTGAGAATGTTTAAAATTTGAGGAAAATAAAAGATCCTTTTGTCTAAGCACTGATAATGGCATACGAATACCTTCTCTATATTAAACTCCTGTCACACTTAAGGTAAGAAAAAATGTAAAATATAGTAATGACTCACTTTTCATAGACTATTACTTTTCAAAGGTCCTTCCAACCTATGATCTTATCTAATCTTCATCACAATTGCACAAGGCAGATAATCCTGGTACTATCACATCTAATTTACAGGTAAAGTGGGTTCAGTGGGATAAACACACTAGATAATGTGACACATTAACAAACCACAAAGACCAGTGTGACAATAGAGAGTGTGCTTAGTCAGGACTTTCCTTAGGTAGGTATAGCACTTAATACTTTGTAACTATGACATTGATCTATTGCTTAGCAACATGCCACCCTGAAAGAACAACTCAAGACAATAACAATCATAAAATGTGCTTAGAAATCTGGGTTTGATGACCAGTGTTTCTCATGTGGTGACAGGCAGTGACAGGGGCTAGGACCATCTTAAAAGCTTTTCCATTAGCATATTTGGCACTTGGGCAGGGATAAATGACACAGTAAGGGTCTGGAACAAGGGAGCTCCTTAGGCATCTCTCTCTTCAGGTGGTCTCTTCATACAGTAGCCTCCCAGTAACCAGGCTCTTCATGTGGTGGCTGAAGGCTCCCAGAGTTTCCCACATGACAATAGCAAAAGTTATCCCTTCTAATTGACCCTCAGAAGTGAGGTAGCATACTTCCTACTATGTTATATTCCTTCCTATGTTATATTCATCAAATAAGCCTAAAGGCTCATCTAGGCTCAGGTAAGGAGAAATAGAGGGTAATTTGTAATGAATGAAGTAACAAAGAATTTGCAGATATTTCAAAATCACCACATATATATTATCTCCATTAACCTTCATGAGGTAGGTACTCCTCACATCCCCAATTATAGATGAGGATGCTCATCCATGCTGTGGCTAAATTATGTCCCCAAGGTAAACAGCTAGCAAGAGTCAGCAGTGGGAGGTGATTCCAAAGAGCAGGACTCTGGACTCCAGTATACTCTTGACCTCTGTACATACTCTTGTGACACTGAAACTGGAAGCAGGATTCACAATGACAATTGTGAAGGGTATTTTGCTTCCAACTGCAGGTTAAAAAAAAAGGAAAGGAAAGGTTATATTTATATTTCCCTTTATCCCAGTTGCACAAGAAAGTCGGATCTAGCAAAGCTATGTTTTGCAGAATGCATATATTTTAAATAAACATTTATGGAACATCCAGTTGGCATTTAGAAAGCACAGTCCTTTTATTAAAGGAAATTCCACTCTACTAGAGACTAATAAACTAGGAAGAGAATGGCACAGGTAGAGAGAAGAGAATCACTAAAGATGAACTGAGAACACTGGCGTGGTGTTTCCTGATTTGAATACATTATGGATGCAGGCTCTTCAGGGTGATACGATGTTCTCTACTCTTGGGTCAGCACCAGTGCAGTCACCTTGGAAGTTTTCTTTTCTGTGTGAGGAGCATATCATCTGTCATTTCTCCTCCTGCCTCTCAATAGCCAAGTCAGCTCTCTTGAAATGCCATCTAGGAGTTGAAGCTGAGAAGGACAATAAGAACAGCACACCATTCATTGATCTCTCACTGAAGACTCACTAGAAGTTGGCTTTATGCTTTTTGTTTACTTTAGTGATGGGTGGGAATGACTTATCGTACAATTAAAATAAATCATGCTGCCATCGTCTACAGAGTCAGACACTGTAAAGCCTGGGCAAACAGGGAGGAGGAAGATGTCTTCCAAGGATTTCAGTAACCTGCTCTGGACTCCCTTTTGTACTTTGAGAAATTTTCCCTTCACTCAAACTCTCCTTCAGGCCTTCAATGTTCTGATAACAACAATGTTCTGATATGTATATTTCAATTCTTTTCAGTGCATTTGTGTTATTACTACATTCCATTTGTTTATTTGGTCTCCAAATTGGATGAATAACCTAAAGTGATTTAAATGTATTATTCTCGTTTCAGAAATGTTTGAGTTTTTTCCAAAAAACATATTGGCTGAAATTAAAAGGCAAAGGATTCAGTATGTTACAAGTTGTAGAAATAGATGAAGAGGAGAAAATATTTTAGAACAGTAGACTCTCCAGGAGACCAGATCATAGCTCTGACGAACTGAGAAGAATAGGACGTGTCCTCACTATCTGTGAGTCCAACCTACCCTGTAGTGATACCCTTCTTACAAATGTCTCTGGGCTAAAATAAAATTGTCTCAACTATTTTCCAATGCAGTGACCTTGAAAATGTAAAACATAGACCCCCAAATCAAAGAAATATGTCAATAAATGAGATAAATAGATAATTTTTTAAAACTAATTTTGTTGGGAAAGGAATAGGACCAAAAACCATTTACCAGGGTGAGATTCAAAACATTTAATAATGGGAAGGGCATATTTTCTGACTAATCAGAGTAGACACTGGACCATAAGAATACATGATTGAAAGGAACCACTGGCAAGTGGTTCAGCCATAAGGGGAGGGGGATGTGTATATTTTCTGCCATTAGGGAATGAAACACCTGAGTTGGGGAAGACCATAGAGAAGAAGGGGCACAAAAACACAAAGTGAGAGAGTTGAAGATATATTTGATTCACTTTGAAAGTTCTTAGTTTGACATTTTTGCTATGCAGAATATAACAAACCTCTCTGAAGGCAGAAGTCTAAGAAATCTAAGTCGAATGAAAACATCCTAAACAGAAACAAAGTCACCAATGTTTTTAAATGATTACTCTCTATGTCAGCAATCTGGGAAGCCGTTCATAAAATAAGCTCAGATATTACAAAGTTAATCAAATGAAAATTTAAAAGACGAGTATAAACTCAGAACACTGGTAAATAAACTTAACATGGAGGAGGAAAACAATTTAAATCCACAATAAGTTTTTCTTATCCAGTTTAATACATATATGGTTCATTGTCATTTTTAAATGCCCAATTATGATATCTAAAAGTTAATCAACAATTATGCTGTTGTTATTCTGATTTCTAATGGATTGTTTCTGTGTAACAGGCAAAGAATTACATTGTAAAGAATCATCAGTTATTGACTCAAAAGACTGAAATGAAGCCCAAATAATAATGAAAGCAGTAATTTCAATTCAAATAAAATCATTATTCTCCTCAATTGGCAATTATACCCAATATTTTCATTAGCAAGACTTTTTCAAAATGTTGTTGCTCTAAGCATTTCCATGAATATATACCACAAACACTGAGAGCAAGTTAAACATTTTTAAACAGCACCTTCTCACCATATTTTAGATTAGAACAGTATTTGTGAAAATAGATACCCAGTTCTTTCTCCTATCTCTTAAATATCCCAGCACATAGCCAAGGTGTGCTGTGATTTAAATACTTTCAATAAAAAGCTGTAAGGGTTCTTTCAGTAGCACCTGTCTGTGGGATTTATCACTCTATTTCTCTGCTGAAATTTAGGAGAAGTATAGGAGATGCATGACAAAGGACAGGACTTAACCCCAGAAACTCAGTCCAAGGCAGCCCAACACAACAGTGACATCCACCCAGTGTACTACCAGTGACATGAGTCCATCACATGAGAATCTGAGGCACAGGAAGGATGATGCATGACTGCACAAACTTCATTGTCTCCCCAGCTGAAGCACATCTATGAGATTTGGACATTCTCTGCTATGTAATATGAAACAGCACTATTGGCTCCTCCCAAGCAAAAATTAATCTGTGCAAATGCCAGCCTTGGACAGAATCTTAACCAATTAAGAATAAAGTTCATATTTTGCCCTCAATCTCCACCACACTCTTAACTTTAAAAAAAAATACTCTTTTTGCCCCTTGAACAAAGTGCTAAGAAAGTCATTATTGGTTTTGATCCTTTTGTCCATCCAAAATAATAATTACATAAACACATCATTTGTTTTGACCTCTGGTCATAACTTTCAAACACCTATACGACTATACTATACTAAGTGAAGTTTTACCGAAAGGTTTTCTCCAGGCACCATCCACATTTCCCAGCCTCTATTTTAGGTTGCCCCATTTTCATTAAATACCTGGGTTGAGAAATAGGAAGCTTGTGATTAATATCTGCATTGTGCAGGTAGAACAGAAAATGTATTTTCAGAGAGATATCTCTTCTCATAATCCATAGCTTATTTTACTCCCAGATTAGAAAGTTCACCTCTGTACTATGTTAAGCAGCAAATATGATTCTTTAGAAATTAAAAGGAAGGAATATTTATTTCTCTTCAAAGCTTAAAAGAAACATTAGCAGTTGACCAGTACTTCCCTGGAAACCAACCATGCAGAGCCCCAGCTCTGGGTACCTCACTTCAGAAAGTCCTATTCTAGCCTTCCTCTCTGGTCCCTCCTCCAGGACCCTCCCCAGGAGTCCATGCAACCATAGGGTTAAAGTGTCTCTCAAAAGTCCACTCTTCCTCATTTCAGTCTAGTACCCAGACTTCCATGCAAACTGCCAGTAATCTGTACAGACCTCCTCTCTAGGCAGACCACAGCTAGTGAGCAAAGTTCTAGGTATGAGGGGAGCCAAGAGGTGGTTATTTGGAGGATGCAGACAGAGTCTAGACATGTGGATCAAGGTCAACAATGTACATGTATAAGATTCTCATGGAGCTGAACTGAGTTGGGTCTGGGAAAAAACAGGGACATGTATGGTCTGGATGCTGACTCTGCACATTCTGTTTCAGAGCTCAGAGGAATCAAAGATTTTAAACTTCAACCTAGATTTCCTGGTTGTTTTGAAGGTATATTTGCCAAGACAGGAGAAAATAATGTACTTTATTTAACAGCTTATCAGCTTGATTTCAAAGATTTAAATATTAAGACATATGCTAGGTGGACTTCCATGTGTATACTCTTATGCCAAGGCCTGCAGAATCAGGGCCAGGACTATAGTATAGAGATACCAAAATGAATCAAGCAAGTGACATCTCTTTCTCTGCCCTACACAATAGAAATACACAGCCTTATCCAAACAGGTTTAACAACAAGAAGTTATACCAGGATTTTTAGGATGTTGGCTTAAGCTGCTGACTCTTTCCACCAAAATCAAGCCTGCAAAAGCTAAAAATGTGAAGGGAAGACACATTGATTTGTGGGACTAGGAGCTATAATAACAACAATATTGAGAACCCTGGAGTATTCTGAAAACTGGAGAATTCCTTTAAGGCTGTCTTGAACATGGGAACCTTGGGAGAGAGGGAGACTGAATTATAAGAGATTCATCCTGGAGCAGAAAAAGCTGGAATAAATCTAAAGTTTGTACTTGTATTTACAGACCTTTAAAACTCTAATAAAATCATAAAAGATGGTCTGAATAAGTGAAACTGGTCCGTGCACTCAGAGTAAATGACTTACTATTATAAAAATATCAATTCTCTCCAAATTTATCTATAAATTAGACATAATCCCTATTAAAATTTCAGATGAATTTTTGTGAGTCACTCAAAATTCGTGTTTGAAAATGTACGTGGAAATAAGTCTACAACAAAGTCAGCCTAAAAAGGAAAAATATCTAGGAATGTGCATAACCAGATATTAACACATAAAACAGTCATATAAATAATACAATAGCATAGAAAGAGATAAATAAGATGGAATATTAAAACATGAATATAAAAGAACTTAGAACACTATAGGAATGCTATCAGAAATCAATGCAAAAAGATTGTATTATTGTATCGATAGTATAAACTATAATCCTATTGAAAGCACATGCAGGAGCAGGAGTATGACTCAGTGGTAGAACAGTTGCCTAGCATGCATGAGGCCCTTAGTTCAATCCCCAGCACCATGCACACACACAAGAAGTACAAGAGAATGAAGAAAAAAACTTTAAAAAAAACACATGTAAAGGCAGACTACAAATGAATTAAACACTCGAAAATAAAAGATAGATTTCTAAAGCTAACAGGAAAAAAATGAAGGCAAATATATTTGTAGCATGGGCAAAAGAACAACTTATTTTAAAATTTCACAAAAAGGAAAAATCATAAGACTTGATGAATTTTAATTATATCAAGGTTAAGGAATTATGTTCAACAAAAGACATCAAGGATAAAGTTCACAGGAAAATGCAAGTAGGAATAATACATTTACAGTTTTAAAACTGACAAGGTATTAAAGTATTTAAAAATATAACCTACAAATCTACAAACAAAAAAGAAAGCAAAAGAAAAATTCATCAATCAAATGAATAGGTGAGGCACAGGAGGTTACTAAAGTAGTGAAACTATTCTGTATAATACCATATGGGTGTACAAATGATAGAATACATTTTTAAAAATCCATAGAACTTTATATCACAAAAAGTAAGTTTTTAATTTATGCAATTTAAAAAACATCATTTAAGAGTTCGATGCTCCCAGGAGAGAATGCAGACTATGACAAGAGAATCTAACTGTATTGAAAGTGTTACTGAAGAGGTTGAGGGGAAAGGTGTTGTTGACATAACTGTAGAAAGAAGAGAGTCTGTAAGTCTAAGACAAAAGGAACTGCATCAAAGCATTGTACTCCCATTGATAAAATTCCTTCCCATGAAGATATATGTTAACAATTATGATACTGCTACACATGTATGGTGGAATTGAACAATTTAGTAAGTGGATAGAGAAGACAGAAGTTCTCACTATTGGAGTGGAAGTTTAAAAATAATCCAGGGGAAGAGGCTCACATAGTAGTGCCATGTGACGTTGGTAAAGGCAGACTCAAACAAAAACTAAATATCTATCCCCAGAATAGCATACAACTAGAATGTGACAGATCAGATATACACCAAGGAATATCACACAGAAGCTAAAAACTTCAGAAGATGTAAAACTAACAACATGAATGGAGCTTAAGAGAACAATGTTAACAAAAAACGCAATATTTTTTACACAATACTATCCACATAAATTAAAAATGCACATGCAAAACAATCTTTTATATTTAACAAGAACATACAATGAAAGTATACGTAGGATGCACATAAAGTAGCTCCTTTATAGACAGATTGAAATGGAGGATGAAGAGTGGGAATAAATTAAACAAGAGCTTTACATAGGACAAAGATGATAATGTACCTAAACTAAAGAGTATGACAATCATCATTAAATTGACCTTCCACACTTGATTCAATGAGAAAGAAAAAAATCTAACCTAGAAAAGGAAATGAAGATTGAATCAATGCATTCTACAATAATATACTACGCATTTCAGAAAGTTATAAGAAAGGATTTTGAAAGTTTTCACCATAAATGATACATGCTTGAGTATATATATATATATAAATATATATATATAAATAAATATATATATATTACTACCCTGATTTAAGTATTAGACAATGCATTCGGATATCCCAACATTACATGGTACCACACTGATACATACAATTTTTATGTTTAAGATATCCATTTAAAAACAACTTTAAAATAAAATGAGGGAAGAAAAAGACAAATATGCTTTGTTGAAACTTTATCAATTCATTCCTACATCTGAGGTATAGTTTTGGTTCACACTTTCCAAGGCTTTCTCCTTCCTTGGTCTGGGATGCTAGTTAAGAGAGATGAAAGAATATTATGTGGTTTTCCAAGTAATTCTCCAGTATAAATCCTTCATGCCCAGGTCTCCTTGGCCAGGCCTGACTTGTCACAAAGGCTTCACTCTCAGAGAGCAGTTCTGCCTATTGTTACCTGCCCAGGAACCTGTAAGACAAGAGCTGGGCCAGAACTTAGCATTGTCCTTATACAATTGAAGGACAACCTACTTCATCTTTCACAATGTTTGAAGAAGAGTAAGGATAATGTTTCCCCAGACACTAGTCCAATTGTGGCTCTGCTATGGTAGCCTAGAATGTATAGAGAATATATTTCTCATATTAACTATTTAAAAAAAAAGTACTGGCTACATCCAGGCTACCATAACTTATCGGGTTCCTAAGAAATGGAAATTTATTCTAACATTAGCCTACGTAAAAAAGACTATAGATATGTGCAAGTATGGACATACAGATCCATGTTCATACTACATGCACAAGTTTTTCCTTCCATTGGTTTAACCAATAACTGATTCCAAAATTGAAAGTTGAATGATCATATGCTGAATACCTGACAATGCTTCAGACAAATACTTTGATTTTGAACTCCGTGAATTCAAAAGACCTTTGTCATTTGTGGTATAACAGGGGAAAAGAGCACTGAACCAAAAGTGAAGGGATTGGAGTTTAGCATCATATTGTGAGACTTTGGAGACGTTATTCAATTTCTTTATGCTCAAATCCTCCTAACTATAAAATGTTGGTAATAGACTTAAGAGCCTCTACGATTCCTCTTCACTCATATTCACTGATAACAGTATACTCATGTGCATGTGTGTATGTGTATATGTGTGTGTGTGTGCATGTGTGTGTGTATGTGTGTGTGTGTGTGTGTGTGTGTGTGAGAGAGAGAGAGAGAGAGAGAGAGAGAGAGAGAGAGAGTTGCTCTACATGCAATATCTGAGACTTCCTTTAAAAATGTAAATTACTCGGTTGACCCACTAGATGGTAGCAGATTCTGAATGATTACTGAATGGTTACTGAATGGTTACAGACAGCCAATAACTTTCATAACAGTTTGAATTCTGCTATCAAAATTTGCGGAAGCACTTTGCCTTGCTTGTCAAAACACTTGAGTTTTACTCTCTGCTCTGCCATTTATTTTTTGTATGATTTTGGGCAAATGGGCCTTCCGAAACTTCTGATTCCCCCACCATAAAAGCAAAGGGTATCTTGAAGATCTAAAACTACAAATTTTGTTACCCTAGTAAGAACAAGACACATTTAAATAGTAATGTCCTCACATTAAATAGGAATGTTCTCTTTCTTACCTCGAATCATTCAAATAATCTGAATTTGGCACAAAGAAAAATTCCTTGTTCTATTTATGAGATATTGGATCTTTGATATTTTTTAGTTTCCTCATGTGTAAAATGAGAAAGTGATGTATCTTAAACTGTTCTGAGTCTGTCCCACAGCATTTGGAACCCCACAAACCACTGACTTCCCTCCCTACCCTCACCCCTATTGCCTCATCTGATGTCTTCAGGGATAAACCAGGGCTGTAGACTGCATAGGTTCAGAGTCTGCATAGACGGGCCAAGGGTAATGGTTCCCAGAATCTTTTTTAGTCTAAGTTGCTGCAAAAAGGTCCATGTCTTACATGCCCAGGGGGTCAGTGTTTTTATGCCTTAACCAATCCTCACTAAAGCCCTTTGGCAGACCCTTCTAAGACCATTCTGATCTGAACTGCAGCCTATAGATTCCCCCTACAGAGTGGGGACTCCACCTAAAGACTTCAGGTAAAGACATGGTGAGCTTCACATCTTAAAAAAACTACAAAGACTAACACTGAAAGACAACTAACCTAGATTGCAGAAGACAATCTGTTTCATTCTTCCTTAACCTGTTTATTCACCACAATCATCAATAGTATCACTTCTTCTAAAAAATATTGTTACACATCATCTGAAGTGTGTTGCCATGTTCCCTTGGGTATAGGTTTAAAGACTGGATGACATAAGTTTAAAGGAACAAAGTCCTTGAAGTAAATAAAATTTCTAGGATCCACCCCACTTCTTTATCTTCATTACCTATCTAATACTAAATATATTTGATATGATAACCCAGAAGACATAGGGCGAAAAGCAAAAACTAGCTATTGGTACTCTCAGGAACTATCCCCTTACCTCATCTCATTTTCCAAGGAACTATATTGCAACAATTATCTGTGTTTCATTTTGCCACTGTTTTTCAGTGTTGGGCATATAACTTTTTCAGCAGTGATATGGGTGCATGGTGATATCATGCTCTGTGTAACAGGGTGAGCCCAAGTCAAGATATTGGTGCTGACAGGGAGCAGTGAGTCAGAGAACATGGCCCAACCCAGGGCAAATGAGGTGGAGGATAGAGCCCAGACACTGGAGAGCAAAGCAGGTCACAAGAAGTGGAGCCAGTCATGAGCTGAGTCTAGAAACATCTCACACCTTTTATCCAGATGCTAGTAGGGATAAAGACAAGAAACCAGAGACACAGTGGCCCTCCATGACAGGAGGTTGTGGGGGGCAGGGCAGGGCAGGACACAGGGATGCAGAAAAAGAGTGTGGTCACTTTAAGAATCATTGTGCTCATGTTACTGGTTCTTATTCACCAAAAGATGCCTGAGAACTTTCAAAATGACAAATAAAAATTTTTAAAAATAGTTCTTCAATACATAAGGCACTTAGGAAGAGTAATTAATACAAAAAAAAAGAAAAGGAAAAGGAAAAAAGATTGACCTCTAATTGTATATTCTTTAGCTTAAGGAAAATCTGTCAGAAAAGCACAACTAGCACTCATGACATCATGAGCTCAGAGGGCAGAGACCCCACCTGACCTACCCTTTCACCACCAGTGACCAGTCCACTGCCTGCCACACAAACACTCAGTGGATGTTTGCCTTCATTGCTCTTGTTGTGGACAATACAATTGAGTAATATACCAGCAAGAAAGCTGGTGATATTGCCCTGCTAAGTGACCAAAGAGCAGGTGCATAAATCCTTGACTTTTAGCCCTTTCCAGACCTTCTCAGAATGTGTATGAGAGCATATGAAGGAGCTCAACCAACCCAAACAGAAACTAAGGCCAGGATATAGGCTTCAAAAGAATGGAAACTTCCCGTGTGCCTGTTACAGTTGGTGGTCCCTCACACCCAGAACACCAGGCCTGCTAACAGTGAGTTCTACAGAATCGCTTCCTAAACATGGTGCAATGGGTTGTAAGTCAGAAGATCTAAACTTTACAACAACGCTTAGCAGCTACAAGCCGTGTAACCTGAAACAAGTCATGAATGTTTGTTTTCCTTTTTCATAAGTTAGGTTAATTGTCTCTAATGTACACTTCAGAGTAATACTCTTATTCTAAGCTGATCTTCAAGAGGAGAAAATTAGATTCAACAGGGCCAGCCAGCGTTCCTGATCTTTGTAAATTCCCACACAGTCTTTTCCCTCCTTAATCCACATACTTTTCAGTGTGTGAACAACTAAACTGCTTACCAGAGATTTACTGGTAACATAAATGCAAGGAGGATTCCAGTAAATTACATGTAATCATCCTTTTTGTGTACTTCAGAGCGGTGTGAACTCTCACCATTTGAACACCCTCCTGAATTGTCTACCAACTACAATCTAAAGAGAACATCTAGAATGACTCAAAACAAAGATAAAAAGTAAAAGGATTTGTATGCTTCATCCAGTAAATATTATAGGAAATGAAATGGTCTTTAGGCTTACTACAGGTTTCATATGTAATGATGATGAAGTTAACAAATGTAGACATATTAAACCATCGGTAGACACTTGACTGGAAAAATAGGTCAATAGAGGAATAATTCTGTGGCACTCCATTTGCAGTCCTGTGACACTGAGGGCTATGACAATGTTTTTGCTGTATTGAAAACATCCCCAACTCTTTACTATGAGACCTTGGAGGTTTGGAAGGGTCACGAGATGGGAGCTGGCTCAGCACTGGGTGAAGTTATGAAGAAGCTGTTTAACTCTGATCCTGACATAATCCTACAGCACCATCATTCCACTAGGGGACTTAGTGTCCTCCATCAAATTTATAATTACAAACATTTTTTCAGTTCAAAATATATCGCCTTCTGATCTAATAAAACTTTTCTACCCAGCTTCAGTTTAGAGTAAGATGAAGTAAGATGAGTAAGTTACCCTATATGTTCCAGTGAAAGTAGCCAAAAACGTAGAATACCCAAAGCAGATATTTGGGGACTCTGAAAAGTACATGGCAGCAGAGAGACTAGTGAAGAAAAGATTTGAAGTAGTGCTGGATCACAGTGCATGTACCATGTTTTCCCACTGAGGTTCCCTGGCCAAAACTTGAAGCAGACTAAAACCTAGAAGTAGGATCAGTGAACACAGAAAGAGTTCTAAGGCTTTAAGAGCAGGCAAGGAAATTTTTGACAGAATTCCTAAAACTCAGGTAGGAGAAACTTTCTACTCAAAAGAGAGAGCTCAGATCTCAAGATCTAAGAGCATGAGGTAAACCCCATCATTTTCTTTTTCTTTACTTTCATTCTACTGCTTACTCACAGACACTGGTAAAGTCACGTCAGGTAAAACAGGATAAATAAAGGTCCAGTCTTCAGGGAAAAACAACACAAAAGATTGAAAAAAGATATTTCAGGGAACTGGAAAGTAATGACAAAATTATTGCGAGAGAGGAACTCAGATAAAGCAACCCCATTAAGTTGGTTCTGAATGCCTGGGCACATCCCCACACCATGCACACATGAATCTGGCCCTAGTCAATATACCAAAGACTCTGAAAACTAAACTAAAAGTTAGATCATTGCCCAGGTCACTGAAATGTACACATATGGATCAGATCCAAATAGGACTGCAAATATTTTGAAAGTAGGAATAAACAAAGGGGCCAGGCACCATAGAGCATGACTGTAATCCCAGGGACTCAGGAGGCTGAGGCAGGAGGATCAAGAGTTCAAAGCCAACCTCAGCAAAAATGAGGCACTAAGCAATTCAGTGAGACCCTGTCTCTAAATAAAATACAAAATAGGGCTGGAGATGTGGCTCAGTGGTCAAGTGCCCCTGAAATCAATCCCTAGTACCACCCAAAATAAAGAAATAAACAAGAGGATATTACAACAGACCTTGTAGGCATGGAAAGGAAAAGTAGAGAATACTATGAAGAATTCCATGCACATAAATTTGACAATATAGATGAAATATGTAAACTACTTAAAATTCACAAGCTACCTAAGCTCATCCAAAATGAAACAGACAATAGCAGGCATCTCATAAGTATTAAGAAAATAAAATTAGCAATTATAAACACTTCAAACAGAAATTCCCAGTCCTGGATGATTTCATTGATGAATTCTACAAACATTAAAAGAAGAAATTACAGAGATTCTATATAATCTCTTTCAAAAAATAGAAGATGAGGAAAACTCATCACCTTATTTTATGAGGCTAGCCTTATTCTAATATCAAAATTAGGAATAATATAGGAAAATAAAATATAAACCAACAGCATTTATGAACATAGATGCAAAAATTTTCACTAAAATGTTAGCCAATTGCATTCAGCAACACACATGCATACACCCCACAAGTACAAAATGCAACATGACCAAGTGGGGTTTACCCTAGAAATGTATGGCTGATTCAATTTTCAAAAAATCAATCAATATAATCCACCATATTAACAGTCTGTAGAAGAAAAAAAACCACAAAATCATAGCAATTAATGCATAAAAAGCATTTGAAAAAAATTCAATCTCAACATTCACAATAAAATTCCCAGAAAACTAGGAATAGGAGAAAATTTTCTCAATATAACACTATTAACACAGCAAATTGTGAAGTATTGAACGCTTTCCCCTAATAATGGGAACAAAGCAAGTATACAATTTCCACCACTCCTATACAACACCATCTGCAGTAAGACACAAAGAAATAAAATGCATGCAGACTGGAAAGGAAAACATGAAACTTCTCCTTTTTAAAGTTAACATGATTGCTGATGTAGAAACTCTCATTCAGAAGAAAATAAAATTCTAAAACGGATATGTGATTTTGTTGGATGTGGTGGCACGTCCCTTTAATCTCAGCAACCGGGGATGCCAAACCTGGAGTTTCCCAAGTTCAAGGCTAATGTCAGCAACTAAGCAAGCCCCTCAGCAGCTTAGCAAGACCCTGTCACAAAACAAAATATAAGAAGACTGGAGATGTATCTCAGTGGTAAAGTACCCCTGAGTTCAATCCCCAGTACAAAAAAATAAACAAAAAAATTAATCTGCAATTAAGTTGTAGTATACAAGGTCAATGCACAAATACCAATATTATTCATATATACTAGCAATGAACAAGTGAAAAATCACACTTTTAATTAATATGTCATTTGCAATAACTAAATAAATGAAATATTAAGTGGAAGTCTAATAGATACACAGGATCTGTGGGCTGAATATTGCAAATGCTGATGAAAGAAAACAAAAAGACTTAAAAATTGAGAGACCTACTTTGTTTTTTGACTGGAATTCAATGTAGTAAAGATAAAGTCTCCCAAATTGACCTAATGATATAATGTGATTTTAATCAAAAGCCCACCAGGATTTTTTGTTGAAACTACAACCTGATTCTGTAATTTGTGTGGAAGGGCAAAGGAACTAGAATGTTGCAGGAATTACACTGACTGCTTAGAGACTTACTATAAAGCTACCTTCATCAAGATTGTGTGGTATTGCAAGTGGGATGCACACATGAATCCATGGAACAAATTAGAGCAAAGATAGACCCATACAAATATTACCAATTAATTTTCAACAAAGATGTAAAGACAAGTCAATGGGAAAAGTTACTAAGCGATTGGTATTAAAACAATATATAGTCATAGGCAAAAAAAAAAAAAAAGAACTTTTACCAAAACCCCAATATCTTACATATTAATTAACTCAAAATGGATCATACATCAAAAAGTGTATAATTTAAAACTTTTAGAAGTAAACATATATTAAATATATTAAAATGTATAGATTTACATATCAAAATATCAATTTTACTGTATAATATTAAAAAATAAATTTTGTTTTAAAAACACAACTCCTTGCCCTCTGATAATCATGCTCATCACTACTGAACAATAGGTAGACAAGAATTAAGTAAGTTTTTTAAAGGTATTACAATGAGGTAGTAAGATTTTAACTAAATTGAAGACTTTGGCTTCTAAAAAAGTTCTCTAAGTCATAGAAAGGCCTCCTTTTGCTGTAACTCCAGTGAGGTAATTCTCAATTCATACTACTGCACCATTACAAATAATGGACAATAATAGACATCTTACTCTGGATATCTGTTAGGAGCCTAAGGGTGTGGACAGGAGAAAGTTAAAACCAAGAAGGGTGTCCTAGCTTGTATTCAACAGGCTGAAAGTTTCAGGGGCAATCACAGTACTTGGGCAAAACATTAGACCTGGTGACACAATGACTTCAACTCTGGACCACTCAGACTTACTTATCTACCCCTCCAATGGGTCCGATAGGGGTCAGGGAGCGGGCAGGAGTGGCAAGGTATTGCTAAAGAAACAGAGGAGGTGCAAAGAGCCCCAAAGGACATTGAAAAAATGGATTATCATGATTTCGCAAATGACAGGTATGTAAGTTTTCCATTGTTGCTCTAACAAATCGTTAGAAACTTAAAGGTCACACAATATTTAACCATTGTGTAGTGCAGAAGTCTAACTAAGTTCCTTGACCAAAATCAAGGTATCAGCAGGACTGCTTTCCTTTGGGGAGCTGTAGGGGCTGATCCATTTCCTTGTTCCTTCCTACTTTCAGAGGTCATCCACATTTCTTGGTTCCAGGTCCCAGTCCTTCACCTTCTAAGTCAGCAACATTGCATTTCCCTGTGCTTTCCATTTCCTAATTTCATTTCCCTCTGACTCTCCTGCTTTCTTCTTTCCCTTTTAAGGACACTTATGATCTCACTGGACCCATGCAGATAGTCCAGTATAATCTTCCATTTTAAAGTCACCTGGTTAGCAACTTTAATTCCCCCTTTTAATGTACCCTAACACATTTCCAGGTCCCATGATTAGAAAGTACTCATATTTTGGGGGCCATTATTGTGTTCACCATAGCAGGCCTTACTAATAGACAAAGTTTAGGAATCTGACATGGACTAGAAAAACGGTGTTGTGATATTTAAGACAAAGTTGAAGTTTAGGAAGTTTTTCACATATAAGCCAAAGAAAACTTAATTATATGTCACTGGAAATAGAAATATTGTTATTTTGTTCTTATAAGTTCACCATATATTACCCAGAATTCTGTATCTTATGTTTTACATCAATAACCCCATAAAATGGGTTGAATAAAAAGTTCATTTGATATTCTGAGTGCATCATATATTATTAAATATAAACCTAACTGATTTTGGAAGTGCATCTTAGCATGACAAATGTCATCAAAGAACCTATAAAGGAAATACTTATTGATTTCCCTGGAATAAAATGAATACAATTTCATTAGTGGAGAAAAACTCTGGAAAGAAAATAGAATAATGGATGGAAATATACCCTAAGAGCTAAAATTATTCTTACACAATTTTTGTTTTTCAAGAACAATCACTTGATTAATCATGTAACTATTACCACATACTGAAAAATATTTATCAAAGTACTTGGGTTTAAAATAAAGACATCTACATCTAACTATAACTAATAAGAAATATAGGATTTTATTAGATAAAGGATGTCTACATGCTTTTCAATAAGTTACATGTACAAGTAATTTTTGCTGGATGCTGCAATTATTGGTATTCCTGGTGAACAGATACTCCCTCAATGATTATCAGTCTGCCTTCCTCAGAGAGCACCCAGGAGAAATGAGGGCATTCAGAATGCAATACACTTAAATGAGATTTAAGCTCAATTCCCTGTGCAGTATTTCTGACATCATCTCTTTGTTTTCTATTCAAGGTAATATAATCAACAACTGAGAATTAAACTCGCATTATTATAGGCACACCATAAGAGTTCACTAGTTTCTTGGATTCCTCCTTCTTTTAATACCCACCCAATTACCATGTGGATCTCCATTGTGTGTGATGTCACAATGTCCAGACCTTTTCTGAGGACCACAGATGGGGCTTACCTTCTCCTGGTTGGGGCTTCACCAAGCTTCCTCATCTCTTCTTCCCATGCCTGCCACTCATAACTACTCTCATTCTGGTGTACTTGTCTCTGCTGTCTCACTCAAAAACTAGGCATCATTGCACTTTCTTTTTTTTTTTTTTTTTTTTTTTGCCTACATGAGGCAAAAGACTTCACTCAGTAATTCCACTGTAATAATGCTATCCTTAACACATAAGGGATCTTTATCTGTCTAGCAACTGACATATCTTAAGCACCTAGAATATTGCCTGGCACATAGTATATGCTCAGTAAAAATTTGTTAATTAAATGGAAGGTTTATGGAAACAAGGTAATTGCCATACAGAAAAGTAGAAAATCCTACTCCTAGAATCCGTTGAAGTCATTCCTTAGTCCTCAACTAAGTTCTGAGGTCTTACTAAGTTTTCCCACTGAAAAATCTCATTTTTACTTTATTCTGGCTGTCCAGGAGAAAACAAACCAATTAATCCTGCAATAATCTTTAAAAAATGCTGTTGTGACCACACAAAATACAGTCTTTTACATTGCCTGGTAAAGAAGTTGGATTTCTTTTATTCCACATCCAATGTTCCAGAATAAGATTTTATTTTACCTTTGCATATGGGAAATGTTTATTCTAAAAACCCCAAACTCCTTCTATCCCAAAGGTGATAAGGAATCCATCTTTAGCAATGCAATGTGCCAATAAAAGCTTTGCAGTTCTGGGTTTATTTTTTTTTCCACAAACATTTCAAAGAATCCAAATCAATTCTCTTTCTCTCCCCTCTTACATATACATAGCAGTCTTCAAAAGTGGAAAAAAGTGGTAAGCATATCCCAATCACAGATAAATCTAGCACGAGGAGAAAGCCAGGAGAAAATCTGCCTCTGTTAATAGACTCACAAGCATCATGACCCCCCCTCCACTGTACACATGCAAAGATGACTTTGAATCTCCTTTCTTTTTATTTTTTTAAATGTCATATGCAAACTGCCTTGTGATGACTATTATTAGTAATACATCACTAATGACCTTTCCTCACACCAGTGTGTGTGATTCTTCAGCAGAACACAAAGCAATGAATTATGCCCAAAGGTCTTAACTCTTCTAGTGTTTCCAAACTTATATGTGGTGTAAAGTAAGTATTTTCCAAAAGCGTAATTTACATATTTGGAATACAAAGAATATACGTGTATAGTCAAAGCCAATAACAATCCTATATCATAAATGCGGAAAGGACAGACAACATAGCTTGAGGAAGGACACAGGTACTTCCAATCTCAGGGGCTGAAAACACAGGCAGAGCTGAGTACGGGTCCTAGGTAACAGCAGCAGGCAGAACTTTCACATTGTGCAGCCTTCCTGACTTGCTCTCTGATTTTGTATGTGATTCTGTTAAAATAGCCACAAGTCAGCATGATCTGCCTAGTTCTGAATAAGGGAATATGTAATTAGAAGTATAACCATGAGAGAAGAGAAGGTAGGCAATTTAAGTTTGGGGAAGGAACTGCAGAAGTATGAGACAAACTTTTCTTAAATAAAAAGGAGCCAAGATAAGAAAAATGAAATTTCCAATATTTGAATTTGGGAATGAGCATTATTTTGAGTACGGCTATGCTCACTTTCCTACTAAGCAGACACTCCTCAGTGTGTGGTGGGGTCACCTTGCAACAAACCCATCATACCTTGAAAATATAAGGGGAAAATATATTTACTACACCTAGCCTGCAGAGCATCACAACAGAGCAAGACAGTACATGGTAGAGTCTGGGAGGTTTGTCCTCATGATTGTGGGGCTAACTTGGAGCTGGGCAGCCAGCATCACATATCCTAATCCCAGAAAATATCTGAAGTAAGGTTTCTGCTGAACACATATCTCCTCCACATCATGGTGAGGTTTGAATCATGTAAATGGAGCCATTGTTCAGTCAGTGAATATCTGTACATTATTCTTAGGCTTGGCAAAACACCAAAGGAACATTTAAAAGCTGAAGAGAAGAAGGGTAAGAAAAACAGCCTTTCCTATATTTAAAGAAAACAAGGGCTATTCTAACACATATTTTCCTGAAGGCCTGTTAAAGATTCAATGTTTAGTCACAAGCATTCAACCAGCTCCCCATCAGTAAACTACAACCCCAGGGTGTCTCCAGTAGGTAAGTGAGATAAATACACTCTTCTGAGGTAAAACGTTGTTATGCTGAAAACAAGGAAACAATTTTCCCCTGAATTGATCAAGAGGAAACAGAATACTGAAATCTTATTACCTGACAAAGTGCCCGAGAGCCTGAAGCACCATGTTTCAATGATTTTTTAAGTTTGGTCAAGAATTTCCTAAAAGAAGATACGATTCTAAGAATAAAATATGGATAAATTAGGTCTTCCTGAAAAGTATTGTTTTTAATATTATGTAGCAAAATACAATTTCTTACAATGCCCACACATATACAAAAGTGTAAAACCTATTACTTGCTTTTTCAGTTTGCTCAATCCATTTTTCTCTCAAGGAAAAGGTAGGAAGATAGCTATGAAAACAAAATTAAGAATCTGTATTTACAGAAACAGAATGATACATATTATATGTCATTTCCTGTGTTATTCTGTGTATCAGTCAACAGCGTGATAATCCCAGAATGAAGAACAATGTGTATAATAGCTAGCTAGGATAAGGAGTGACAAGTTTCCTCAGAAAGCCGGATATTTTATTTGAAAAAATATAAAAGATACAAAGATAGGTCAATATGAATTTGGATTTAAGAACAGCATGGTGGTAGGTAAAAAAAAAAAAAAAAAAAAAAAAACTATTGTAAGAGAAAGTAAGGGAAGTCTACCATTATCTTTCTAATCTGGTCACCAATTTAGGTTTTCTGAAACTAGTGCCTAAAATCAATTACTAGAAATTCCTGGAAACCAACTGATAAACTTTTGCCATTTCAAGGACAAACTCTTGACCTTAGTCACAGTTCTTTTAATATCAGTGAGGAGGGAATGGACATGGTACAATTCCCAGATTTTCAGTAAAATGGGTCCCTTATCAGAAGTTTGGGAATCATTTTCAATAGCCATGGGACTTTTAACCCATTTTCCTCTCTGGGTCTTAATTCCCTTCTCAGAGAATGAGCGCATGATACAAACCATCAATCCCCATGAATTTTAGCTAGGCACAAGGGTTCCCAGAGGGAATATTTCCAGGCTTCCTCATAGTTATCAGTGGCAATGGAGTATCAGATGACTTTGCAACTTTTGTGCCATTTTCTTAAAGATAAAGTCACTTGGCCTGGATCCTCCCCCATCTCACTGGCTGGGAAATGACAACAACTGGAGCCACTATGCAAGATGCAGTGACGGAAAGCCTTTATAGAGGACTCTTACATGAAAGAAGAAATATATCTACTTATTTCTACTTCTTTAGTTTGGTGTCCTTTGTTATGTTAACTAAACCTGAACACTACCTAACACAGAAAGTCCTGAAAAAATAATCTCTGAAATAAGTTCCTGTTGTAAAAATGAATCAATAATGGAAGAAAGAGTTTTACTTCAGGACTAAAACAAAAGGGGAATAAACCTTGTTATTCTGCCAGTGATGATCATAGAAGCACATGCTAAGGCTTAAGATCAATTTTTAAAAGATGTTCTTTCCTCCTTTTTCTCAACATCTCAGACTTAGAGGCCCCTTCATCACATCTTTTAATTACTCTGTTAATCACTTTCAATATCCCTCCATGTTACCACCAGGCCATATGACAATAGATTGCCTTCATTACAAAGGCTGTCTTCAAATTCCCACGGGCATTTAGTAAAGTTTCATTATCCTCAGGCATAATCCCATGAGAAGATTAGATCACTAAAAGTAGTTTTTAACCAATCAGCATAAAACAGGCGGAGAGGGCTTGGAGTTGATGGGAGGTTAGAGACCTGAAATTCTGCAGCTCACATGGGGAGCCACCAGGAGTTCTGGGACACTAAACTTAAACTGACTGGGACTTGCTCTAGCTTATGCAAATCACTTCCCAAAAATGGACCCAAAGAAACTTATCATTTTATAGATGCCCAGGTTTAAATACTTAATCTGACATACATTTTTACAGTGGTACCCATATTGTATTTTATTGGTTACTAATTCTTTTTATTAGCAATATTTTTATTTGAACCTTCATATGAAGTCTCAAAGATTTGAAGAGATAGTGTTATTTAACTAAACTGAATTATTTGTACAAATTTAAAGTCCGATACCTACTGATGACTGAAGGAGACAACATATGGGTCATAGATGAATTCAGAAGCATGAAGTTTCCGAAGACCGTGTTTCATACATTGAAAAGATTTGGATATCCCAGCTAAATGGCACTTCATGGCTTTGAAGTACAGAGAATTGTGCATAAGGGAAGGACTAAAGGAATGCTATAAAAAAAAAGTGCAGGGATGTAATATAGGTGCCTCACCCACCTGATCATCTATCTCCTACCTATTCATCTATCTCCACACTGAGCTAGAGCAATTATTTAAAAACAAATCTTGTCATTTTCATTCCCCCACTTAAAATTTATGAGTGATTTACCATGGTCCTTAGAAAAATGTAAAAACTTCTAAATTCACATAGAAATGTGTTACATGCCTGGAAATCTGGTTACCTTTATGATGTCACTTCAAACCATTATCTCCACTGCTATATCCAGGCTGAGCACACTGGGCTTTATGGATTGAACTATGCTTCCTCCCTAAATGTCATATGTGGAAGACATAACTGTTCAAAATGTGATCCTTTTTGCAAAGAGAGCTATTTCAATTATAATTAGTCAAGATGAGGTCTTTCTAGATAGATCGAACTTACCTCTGGACTCTTGCATGAGAAAGAAGAAAAAAATCAATTTTACTTCAACTTCTTCTGTTTGGTGTTATATTAACTGAGCCTAAACAATAGCTAACACACAGAGTCCTGAAAAAGTAATCTCTGAAATGTGTTTCAATTGTGAAAATTAATCAATGCAGTGGAAGAAAAGGTTTTACTTTAGGACTAAAACAAAAAGTGGAATAAACCTTGTTATCCTGCCAATGATGATCATGGAAGTACATGATCACCTAATCCAATACAACTAGTGTCCTCATAAAAGGGGGATGTTTGGACAGAGATATAGAGGGAGAATGCCATTTTAAAGACATAGGAGAGATCGCAGTGATGCTTCTACAATTCAAAGAATACCAAAGATTGGCAGCAAATCTTTACAAGTTAGAGGAAAGATATGAAAGAAATTCTTCCTCATATGCTCAGAAGGAACCAATCCTGTTGACCCACCTTGATCTTGAACTAGCTTCCAGAAATTGTGAGAAAATAAATTTCTGTCATGAAGATATCTGGTTTGAAGTGCTTTGTTACAGCAACTGTAGCAAACTAATACACTAGACTTCTCAGCTTTTGGCATGGATCTATTCCCACAATGTTCCTTTTACCTGTTACAGCAACTTTCCTCCTCTTTTCCTAGCCAAGCCATCCTTAAATCCTGTTACAAACATCATTTCCTTGAGAGACCTTCCTTAACCTCCCAGACTGGGCAAGATTTCTCTCCTCCAACCTATCCTTAGTCTAAACTCTGTAAGACTCTGTGTTTCTTCAAACTTCACACCCTTCTGAATTATTCAACTCTTTGCTTTATACCCATCTTTTCCATTTGGCTATAAGTGTAAACTGGGACTTACTCTCATTCACAGTTATATTCTCTGTGCCTAAACCAGTGGCTGGCACACCATTTGTGCTTAAGAAATACTGACTGCCTTCCTTGATTTTATCTTGTACTCCTCAGTCTCAAATATTATTTCAAAGATCTCACATCCTTAGTAATAATTCCCACCAAATATTTTCTACCCTCATGTATATATTCATGTGCCTGAAGGCAGCCTCATATTTCTATAATTCGTTGTTGTCATACCTAACATTTTATTTCATTCCACCACACATCTGTATAAGCAATAACATTTGTAAATGCAACTAGTCTCCAGGAATGTTTTTGATTTGGGTTCTATATTACTGAAAAGAATCTCAATTATTTGGCAAGCTGACATCCTCATAAGATTCTATCTGTAAAACAGATGAGGGAAATCATGTGAGAGAGAGAGCATTAGAGGAATGAAGCAAACACTTGTTCAACCTGTGTTTCCTGATATAAAAAGCTTTGTTGACGTACTAAGGTGCAAGGTTTGGTGAGAATTATCTGGAATCTATGGAACAGTGAAAGTTAATCTCAAAATCTCTATATCCATATCTATCCATCCATCTTTGTAAAAATAAGAACTAATGGTTCCAGTTAGGTCATTTTTACCTTTCAGACCAATTCTTAGCATGACTTTGACTCCCAAAAGAATTTCACCAATCTTGGGAGTCTGTTTAAATAGATTGATTCTATAGTGAAGCTCTAGGTGACATGTGTTCAACAAGTGGAAACATTTAGACTAATCCTAGAGAGAAATCTCTAACTAAATGTGATTTTGACAGCTAGTCTCTTAAAGAAATAACATTTATAGATACTGTGTGTGTATCTCCTGAATTTGTCTCATTCAGATGAACTGAATGGTGGCAGGTTTTGAATTCCATCCTATAACAATACAGACTACAATAAGATCTATTATTCTTGGGCACAAGAGCACCAAGGTGACTGGATTTGTTCTGGTAATTCATTTAATAAATATTTCTGCGTCACCTCTTACATTATACATTACATATTATGCCAGATGCTTTTATAAAACTGCATAAAATAATCGTAACAAGAATAGCTTATTCTTATTGCCTGCTCATTATGTGCCAGGCACTATACTAAATGTTTTGAATATATAATCTCCTTTAATCCTTACCACAGTCCTGTGATATAGGCATTATTATTGTCTTCATTTTATGAGAAATTTAAATCTCAGAGATGTCTAGTAATGTGCACAAGGTCAAAGAGCTAGGATTTAAATATAGCTGTGCCTGACTCCAGTGCTTAAGTTCTTATCCAATGCATTATACTACCTCACAATAAAGAGTGGCTCAATTACAAAAATTCTTTCCCCAAATCTATAATATTCGAGTTGAGCTTTTGATCTGAAAAAGATAATGTAAAAGTAGGTTGGAGAAGGAGGATTTAATTCCACAGTAATACAGAAATGCATTAAGCAATCTTCTCTTAGAATGAGTTTATGGACCATTTCACATAAGCTCCCCAAGTTCAGAAATCAGGATTATAGTGATTTTGGCTTAGACTCAAGCAAGCTAAGGAAAATAGAAATGAGAGAAAGGGCCTTCAAAAAGCTCAAGTCCCATGGTGTGTGTGTGTGTGTGTAAAAAAGTAGTATATAAAAAATGACCTGAAATTCTAAGACAAGAAAGAAAACCATCTGTTTTTTCAGTCACCAAAGCAAAAATTGAGTTTGTATACATTTTTCATAGGGGAGAATATAAAGCTTTCAATGGCTTCTCTAAAAACATTTTGACACAAAAATTTGAACCAAAAGAGAAAAGAAAAAATACATTTTTCATGAGTCCAAAGAGAAAGAGGTATAAAAAAAAAAGGCTATTGGTTGAACTCAGAATTTTGAGAATGATTCTAGGGCCACCCTAAATGAGAGAATAATTGCCCTATTTCATGTCCCTCTCTGCATATTCCCTGGCATGTCATTTTGGTATTTTGTCTTTCAGTATTCCCCCCCACTGGCTTTTCCATTCATTAATTTAACTCCCCCAAGTCTCTCTCTACCTATCTACCTCATTCAGTTTCAGAACAGTAGGAGTGATTTCACCTGACCCTGAGAACTGACTCTGAGGGAGTAACAGGAATACCTTCAGGAAACTTACTCTCCTCTGCAGCTTGACTGGAGTCTACACTTGAAGAAGGGGACCCTTATCCTGCTCTGATGTGAAAGAAGCTGAACAGGTGGCCTCTAAGCTATAGCTTCCACCTCAGGAAGCCAACTTGTCTTCAGATATAAGTCAAACCCTCTAGTTATATCAGTAATTAATGTCATTTTTGGTCTCCTGTCTACTGACTCTTTTTTTATTGTTTTTATTATTCTGAACTGAATGGAGATATAGTGTATTATTAATCAGGCCCTTTGAAAGACTCTAAAATGATGAAGAATTAGATATCAATGACTAGGAAACAGAACATAAGGGGGAAAATGCTTCTTTTGTCATATTTTGGAAATAAAGGACTAGAATTGGATAGAGGTAGTTTACAAATTTATTTTTGTTCAGTTTTCCATCCCAAACTACTAATAAAGCTCTTTTTGACCAGATCCAGTGTAAGCCATTTGTAAATTGGTATGTTTACCTCTTAATTGCAAAAGTCAAGAAAGGTCACAAGAGCATGATTTCTAACCAATTTCTGCAGCCAGGAAAACATTTGATAGAGAAGAGCTGGACTTAACATTAAGGGAATAAATAGGGATAAATCTAAGTTACAGAGAAGAGTCTTATAGGTAATGTTTAGAATTTTATTTTTCTCTTTTCTATTCATTGTACATTGGGATTTTTCAGGATATAAAGGCCATGAAAATGTGTTTTGTCCATGCCCAACTATAGAGACTAAAATTGACTAATATCTCCAGCTTAGAAAACTCTATCAATGTTTGCCCAGGCTGCCCCATCCATGGGCTGTTCCAGCCTATGACTAAGGGCAGCTGTGATTCTAAGGCAGATCCCATTCCACAGAGACACTGGACTTTTTCTTGGCAAACTTTATCTCCATAATTCCTAGATAACTTTGCTGAAAACTCGTGACTCCATCCAACTTTCTATCTCTCCATTATTCACCATGGGCTACATCTGCATAGTGGTCAGGTGTTTCACCTACCCTTCTCCAAGTCCCTCCCTATTCCCTTTCACATAGGCACATTCCTCCAATAGAACCCCTATGTGTTTATCCCTTCTTAGTGTCTGCTCCTTAGGAAAACCATGGGAAAATTATACAGATGGCACAAATGGAGTCCATTCCCATTGGAAAAGAACCAGAAACTAGCATTTACAAAATTCTATGAGATAATGAAAAAACAGATTAGCTAAAGCTTTAGAATATTGTTAATGAAAGTCTGTGTCCAATGCACAGTGGATCTGTACTTCCAAGGATGGGTTTTAAGCAATGTCAGAAAGAGATAAACACTTGAATTTGTCAGAACTGATGCTGTTTTGCTAGCATGAGTATCGAATAAGGAATAACATGAGGTTTAGTTGAGAAAGAATTATCAGAGCAGAATCAAAACAGAGAAGATCAGAGACTTCCTTATCCACACTGACCATTTTTTATCAACACCACATAAAGAAATGACTAGTGATTGGGACAGGAAATACATTATCCAGTTATTGTGGTCTCCAGAATGAGTAGAGCAAGAAATAACACCACTCACATTTTGTTGCCTGAACAAGATATATATTTGCTTATGTTTGGTACCCTTCCAAAATAAGTCTTAGTCTTTCCAAGCTCATCATTAGATCATATCTCATAGACAAGTGGAAGTACAAAATTTTGCACCTGAGTTGGATGGCCCTGGTAAGCAGAACGTCAAACTGTGAGGTTCAACATGGCAATCACTGACCATATTTAACCACTTTACCATAAAATTAAATTATTAAGTCTGGGAGTGCATCTCAGTGTTACAGTCCAGGCGTAGCATGCATGAAACCCTAGGTTCACACCTCAACACACACAAAAATTGATTGATTGATTAAACAGTTTAAATTTGAATATAATTTAAAGTTCAGATGTCCACATTTCAAGTGTTCAACAACCATATGGGACTAGTAGTTCCTACACTGAACAACACAAGTATAGAACATTTTTATTATCAAAGCATGTTCTTTTTAACAGACCTGACCTAGAAGAGTTCCCTTCGGGTAGCACAGTTATCTGACTTTTTAAAGTAATTATGCCAACTTTTGTGTGGAAAGAAAGTGTTGTGAGGTCACTGTTCCAGCATAGCCCCTCCTCATACATACTAAAAAGGCTTAGTGACTACGAACAATGGGGACTTTAGAATCCACTAAGGAGGGCTGGGTT
Organism: Sciurus carolinensis; assembly: GCF_902686445.1. Classification (NCBI taxonomy): domain Eukaryota; kingdom Metazoa; phylum Chordata; class Mammalia; order Rodentia; family Sciuridae; genus Sciurus; species Sciurus carolinensis. The sequence continues at coordinate 83,341,200 of NC_062222.1, forward strand.
TCATCTGGGATGAGGATCTGTAACCAGCATATTTCACTGAACTCTTTAAATTGATGTTTTTTCACCCATTGTCTAACAAGATTAAGTTTTAAGATAATGGTGTAGCATTGCCCTGCTGTAAGTAGTCAATGGGCCCAGTAAAGAGATGTACCACCCTATTGTTGAAAGGTAGGATGGATCGGGGAATCTGCCTGATGTTTAGTCTGACTGAGAAAAGCCAGAATCTGGAGGTATCCTGCAGGCAAAGGAAGAAACTGAGCTTCGAATATGGAATGAAAGTGTAGTACAGTTTACTCTTCAGAGATACTATGGCCCTACATCTGAAAGAATCCAAGTACACAGAGGAGGGCATCTTAAAAGGAAAGAATACTTCTGCTAGAATTTTTAACTCTGTTGGAAAAAAAATACACTTACTGACAAACCCAACTAAGAAGCTCCAAGACTTCCTTGCTGATATCTACATGATCAGGAAGAGCTGTGGGTTGATCAGATGACTGAGTAAGCATGCCACCTAGGAACTGATGCTGGTCTGGAGAAGCAGAGAACTGTACAGCTGTGCTCAGAGAACCTAAGGGCATGTTAAAATGGGTCCTATGTGGATACTTTCCTCCTAATCCCACAACTTTCACTGTTTCAGCGACTTCACATTGATTTGATTCTATAGCTCTTATTGTTCTTCATGGCCTTTATTGAGACAGTCCATTGCTGATCTGGCTTAGGTCTATTTCCTACTGCATTTTCCCCATTTAAAACCAAGCATCTCTTCCTATTAACATGGTGACCTGTAATCTTCAGCCCCCTCCTCACACGCTTCTCCACATTCTCAGCTCCATTCTGATCTACCCTCTTTTTTCTTTCATGTTTGACTTGTTCACACTGGTACCAATAGGTCCTGCCCTCCGTCTAGAATTATAGATGAAACAGGATTCATTTTCTAAGAAGGCACTCACATTCTCAGTTCACTTTCCAAAGGATTACAAATTATTTGATTTCAACAGCTTCATTTACTATTTAGATCTTCCATTAAATTAACCACAAATTCATTCAATGAATGAAGGTCCACATTGTTCCTAGACACTAGTTCAGCACTGGAAATCCAATGATGAACAACACTGACAAACTTCCTGAATATAGCTGCTTACATTTTAGTGTGGAGAGTCAGACAATGAATAAATATAAAAGTAAGTTCAATTATTTCTAGTAGTAGCAATTGCTATTTAAAAAGGGGTCATAAGATAAAGAATATTGAGGGAGGTGATTGGGATAGATACAGTGATCTGAAATTCTCTCAGTAGTGGTGAAAGTTGAGCAGAAATATGGATAATAAGGAGGCAGTCATGTAAAGGTCTAAAGGAAGATACTGCTGGATTGAAAGAACCGTCCAAAGGTATGAATGAGTTCATCATGTTCCAGGGAAAGACACGAGTGTGACTGGAACAGAAAGAGAGAGGGAGAAATTGGAAGAAAATGAAATTGGAGAGTCAAGATCATAAGATTCTTTTTAAAAGTTCTGACTTGATTCTTAAAGTCAATGAAAATTATGGAAGAGTTTGAACGAGGGCAATGACCTTATTTGATTTTATGTTTTAAACAGAAATCTCAACAATATTGGAAAAGGGACTTAAATCAGTCAGGGTCCTAGCAGGAAAAAGAGTCATACTCAAAAGTGTTTAAGTGAAGAGAGTTTAATGAAGGAAGTATTTACAAAGGTATGGGTAGGCATAAGAAGGCCAACAAGGGTTAGTGAAGGACCCAGGGACCCCCAGACTGTCAACAGAGAAAGCTGTTACCCAAAAGCCTAAAAGACAAGTGGAAAGAATAGTGATCACTGAGACTTGGAGAGCTGAAGCAAAAGAAGCACTCCATGAAGGGTAGGGGGGAGCAAACAGAACAGGGAGTACAGCAGAAATAAGTCTGCAAGACAACTGAGCATACCATGTGACAATAAATTCTAGGGAAAATGAAATTACCATATAGTATAAAATATTTGCCAATATTAAATATCATTTTCTTAAAATTCAAGGGTAGAGAAAAGTTTATAAATATTGCTTTCAACTAGTCTATTAAGGTAGCTTCATTCCACCTAAAGAAAACAGTGCCTATGAAAAATAACCTCAGTATCTTTTGAGATAATAAAGAAAGAACCAATTGTGTCAAAGTTAAAAAAAAAATAAGAAAAAGCAGGTCATTTGGGAAAAATCTACTTTATCTCCTGGACTCATTCTCCTGGCCTCCCCAGCTCTTAAATAAATACTCTCCCAGGTAGAACTATGAATGATAAATGACTATGGGCAGACATTTAAACTGTTTCCATGAGAAGCAAACATCAACTTCAAGAATGTTCTCATAACCACAGTGCCTGAAACCCAGCTTTTCTCCCACTTTTATAACTTTTTATTGTTTTCTCCATTTAACCACTTCCAGGACAATTGAGTCATAAAAAAACTAACAAAATGGCAAGAGGGTTCATTAAAACAGAGATAAAGCTAGACATTCTTTTAGCATTGTAAAAAATATATACCACACTGATGAAATGTGACAATCTTTGTTAGGTAAGGCTAAAGGACAGAGAATCTTTAGCGTAACAGTGATCAGGAATCTTGCTAAGGAAGGACTTAATCTTAGAGGTAGAAAGATCTGCTGGCCTGTGGATGCTATGCTCTCCTTTTGTTACCTCCCACTACCTGTGCACAGGTCTGAGCTCTTTCCATTCTCACCATCCAAAAAAGGAATGGAACAAATTCTTGGGGCCCTGGGTAGTGGGGAAAGAAAGGTGACGATGCGGACAGGCTGAGAGTCAAGAGGCAAAACTGACTTCTATTTCTGTCCATAAGAGAGTAAGACTACTAGAAAACTGGATAAATACAAGAATAACTACTTTCAAGTACTGGACAACAGACAGCACCACCATTAAGATCCTTGATAATGGGGACTGGGGACTAGATGAATGTTACCATCCCCAGGCGATTCAGGGAAGAAGAACCTAAAGGGGACCCAGCAGTCTATGTTAAATATATAAACGCGAGTTCCGGGAAACCAGAATTGCTGGAACTTTCAAGGCAATGTGAGTACAAAATCACATAGAGAAAGAATTCCAGAAATCTGTGTAAAGGTCACCTTGAATCTTTGGCTAAGGAGCAATCTGCCTAGTTTTAAGGTGAAATCCTAGAATAGACAGCAACAATTTTGAGAAAAAAGCAATTATCAGGGAGCTAGAGATGAACACTTCCTGGAGCTAAAACTGGGCTGGGCAAAGAACAATTTGAATTCCCGCCAGCCAGAATAGAAAGAATTTGATAAAGACAAGGCATGCAGTAGATTGTAGAAGGACCATGCCTTAAGAGGGGAAATAAATTTAGCTCTAAAATAAAAGCTACTCCATACCCACTCAAGACAAAAGTGCTTAAAAATAAGTTTTGAGACATCAAACTAATCTTCAAGTGACTTGATTGTCTTCAGGCCAAATTCAAAACTCACATTAACACAAAAATATCCACCACTTGATAATTCAAAAGCATAAACTTCAGAAGTCTATAGCAACCAGTTTCGAATTAGAAACAATTAACAAAAACACATCCAGAAGTAATACAGATTTTCAGATTTTTTTTTTTTGATTTAAAAATTTTGCAAAACCAGATAGTTTAATTCTTAATTCTCTGTAAGACAAAGAGGGCCTCTTGAAGTCAGTGTGCAGGTCCTAATGTCACCATAAAGGATACTCGTGGAAACCCACAAACTTTCTTGTTACTAATGTGGATATTCTTGCCGACTGTCACTGCTGGAGGGAATACTTCACCCCAGGAGGATGAGATACAAAATTTTTGTCAATTTCTTTCAAAGAGAAATTTTCAAACATCTGGAAATATTTCAGAAAGCTTTACATGTTATTTTATCTTAATGACATCAAAGTTGAACCACCGTGTCTTTTGCTTTTTTATTTCCTTCCTTTTTTTATTTAACTTTTAATTTTTTACAGACTGCATTTTGATTCATCGTACACAAACGGGGTACATCATTTCATTTCTATGGTTGTACACAATGAGGATTCATACCATTCGTGTAATCACACATGTACATAGGGTAATGATGTCTGTCTCCTTCCATCATTTTTCATACCCCCTCCCTCTAATTTCCTTCTACATATTCTAAAGTTTCCCCATTATTCTCTCATTCCCCACCCCTCCCACCCCCATTATATATCATTCTCCACTTATCAGGGAAAACATTCGGCCTTTGGTTATTTGGGCTTAGCTTATTTCACTTAGCATGATGTTCTCTAATCCCATCTATTTATTTGCAAATGCCATAATATTATTCTTCTTTATGACTGAATAGTATTCCATTGTGTATATATACCACAGTTTCTTTATCCATTCATCTGTTGAAGGGCATCTAGGTTGGTTCCAAGATTAGAATCTTAAAATGCTATATATTTGCTCCTCATACTAAAAAATTGACAGAACCTCAATGACTTGTATCAAGTATACACTAATACACATATGATTGGAATCTGGAGGGTGGGCCAAAAAAAATGAAGAATAAATGTAAGTAATTTTTAGATTTGGAATAACCTATCAACAAACAGTTCAAAAAGACTCAATGACAAGAAAGAGAATCATACAAAGGCATATTATGAAAAAAAATGCTGAAAACAAGCATCAAAATAAAATTTAAAGGAAAACATACAGAGGAACCAAAAAAAAAAAGAACGTCCAAAGACTTTCTGTCAAGAACTATGCAAGCCAAAGTACAATATGGAAAAAAGAAAATTACCAATGTAGACTCTATATCTAATCAAATATTTTTGTGGAAAAAAAGAAAAAGTTAAAATTTCATCAGAAAAGCAAAAGTTGAAAGAATTCAGTGAATAAATCATTAGCAGAAATAATATAGAACTCTGAAAATATTAAATTAATATAAAATAAGGCAGAAAAAATGAAAATAAACAACTAACAAGATGGTAGAATTAAACAGAACAAGAAGATTGGGGGAGAGAGAAGGGGAGAGAAAGGGAAGATCCTGGGGAATGAAATTGATCAAATTGCTTATGTACAAATACAGATATGGCATAATGAGTCCACCAATTACATATAATTATAATGCTCCAATAAATAATTAATTGAATAAAAAAGATGATAAAAATTAAACTCAATTATATCTTTACTTTTATTACATTGTAAATAGTTTAAATACTTTCCTTTAAAGAAAGATTATCAGACTGGATTATAATAAGACCCAACTAATACCCAATTGTGTAAGTCAGCTTTCTGTTACTCTAACCAATATCTGAGATAATCACCTTATGAAGAGAAAAGGTTTGTTTTGGATCACAGTTTTAGAGATTTAAGTCTATGATAGGGCAGATCTGTTGCTTTCCGCCCTTGTGGGTATGGGGGCATCATGGTGGGAGCACGTGGCAAAGCAAAACTGTTCACCTTACAGACAGAAGCTGAAGAAAAGAGAGGAAGAAACTGGGCCCTCACAATTCCTTTTGAAAGCATGTTCCCATGACCTCAAACCTCCCACTAGGTCCTTTCTCTTAAAGGATTCCTCTACTTCCCAAATGTGCATTTGGTTGGGTCTTTGGGGGATATTCCAGATCAAGCTATAGCATTCAATGGTATACCACTTACAAGAATTTTTTTTCTTTTTTTGTTGTACTAGAGATTGAACTCAGGGTCTCATGCATGCTAGGCAAGTGCTCTAACACTAAACTACATCCCCACACCCTTTTAAAATTTTTATTTTGATATAGGATCTCACTAACTTATCCAGGCACCACTCAAACTTGTAATCCTCCTGCCTCAGCCTCCTGAGTAGTTGGGATCACAGGCATGCAACATCTCACTCTGCTAAATAACCTATTTTAAAGACAAAGACATGGGTAGGATGGAAGAAAGATACACCATGAGAACATGAATCAATCATAAGAAAGATGGACTGCTATGTTATCAGAGAAAGTAAACATTGTAAGAAGGAATGTTATCAGGCTAAAGTTGGACATTTCAAAATGATAAAGGGGTCAATTTATCAAAAAGATACAAGTCTAAATTTGTATGCATGCAATGAGAGTTTTGAAACATTAATAACAATACTTGACAGAGTGAAGGAAGACAAATCCAAAATGTGACTGGACATATAAATACTTCTCTTTCTTTTCTTTTCTTTTTTTTTTTTTTTTTTTTTTTTTTGGTGTGTGTGGTGCTGGGATTGAACCCAGAGCCTCCTGCATGCTAGGCAAGCACTCAACCACTGAGTTACATCCCCAGCCCCCTCAACACTACTCTCATTGGTAATTTAAATAATTAGACAGAAAAATCAATCAGATATGACATACTTGAGTGATACTCTCAATCAATCAGAGCTTATTGGCCTTTATAATTCTTCTATCCAATATCAGAATATGCATTTTTTTCAAGTTCACATGATATTTTCATTATAACATACCAAATACCATGAAATAAAAATTAGTTCAATGAACAGAAAAATAGTAAAATTTGTACCACATATATTACCTTATTATAACCAAATAAATTAGAAATCAATAACAGAATAACATATAGAAAAATCCTCATTTGGAAGTTAAACTTTTAAGTTTGACCAGAAAGAAAATCATACAAGTAACACTGAAATTTGTGGGATGTAGCTAAAGTTCCACTTAGAGAGGACATGGAAGCTTAAAGTGATTGTAGAAAATAAGAGAGACAAATTACTAATACCAAGAATTAAGTAGAGACATTAAACATCCTGCAGATGTTAAAAGAAAAAAAAGAAATATTACAAAAAGTTTGGGCAAAAGTATAACTACTTAGATGAAATGGGAAAATTTCTTGAAAGGTATAAATTACCAAAACCTGATTCAGTGTTATGGTTTAGATATTAGGTGTCTCCCAAAAGCTTATGTGTGAGAAAAGGCAAGAAAGTTTAGAGGTGAAATGATTGGGTTATGAGACCCTTAACCTAATCACTGCATTAATAACCTGATAGAGATTAACTTGGTTGTAACTGTAGGCAGACAGGGTGTGACTGGAGGAGGTGGGTTCCTAGGGACATGACTTTGGGGTATATATTTTGTCCTTGTTGAGCAGAGTGCTCTCTCTCTCTCTCTCTCTCTCTCTCTCTCTCTCTCTCTCTCTCTCTCTCTCTCTCTGTTTCTGGTGTGATGTCTTGAGGTGCTTTCCTCTGGCACATTCTTAGGTCATGATTCTCTGCCTCACTTTGGGCCCAGAGCAACAGAATCAGACATCTATGGACTGAGAACACTGAAACTGTGAGCCCCAAAATAAACTTTTCCACCTTTAACTGTTCTTGTCAGATCTTTTGGTCACAAAGTGAAAAAGCTGACTAAAGCAATAAGCAACAGAAAAATCTCAACAGCTGTAAATTTATTAAAAAACTGAATGTAGGACTGGGGATGTAGCTCAATGATAAAGTGCTTACTTGGCAAGCATGAGACACTGGGTTTGATTCCTAGCACCATAAAAAAAAATTGAAATTCTAATCTAAATTCTAATTGAAATTCTCTAGGCCCAATCAATAGTTTCACTATTCACTAGTGCATGTTTAAAATTCATCCAAAATAAACATAAAAACAATCATACACATGCTTTTTTGGAAAATAAAAAAAGTTTAACTTCCAAATCATTTTTAAGAGTTCAGATCAACCCTAGTACTAAAACCAAGACATTATAAGGAAAGGAAGCCATATGTCAGTATTCATCAGAAACCAAGACACAAAAACTTCAACAAAAACATTATTATTTAATATTTAATATAATTCACAACAGACTAAAAGGAAAAACTATAATTATTGTAATGGCTATAAAGAAATCATTAATAAACTTCAATACTTATTCTTTTTTTTAATCTTCAAGAAACTAAGAATAGAAAAAAAATGTTTAACCTGAAAATTAGTATCTGTGAAGAAAACAACAGTTTCAACTACTTTTACTCAAAATTGTACTAGAAATCTTAGTGCAAAAGACAAAGGGAAAAAAGCATACAAATTTGAAAAGAAACTAAAACTCTCTGCAGACAGCATAATCATATTCATTTTATAGATTTCTCAGGAATCTACCAAAAAAAAAAAACTTCTAGAATTTATATTCCACTTTAGCAAGGTCACAGATACAAGGCTAATATACAGAAATCAAGTGTATTTCTAAATACTAGCAATGAATAATTGGAAATTATAATTTTAAAATAGTGCCACTTAGGGCTGGGGAGATAGCTCAGTTGGTAGAGTGCTTGCCTCACAAGCACAAGGCCCTGGGTTCAATCCCCAGCACCACACATGCACACACACACACACACACACACACACACACGCACACACACACACACAAATAGTGCCACTTATCAGAAACATGAAATACTTATGAATAAATTTAATAGAATATGAGTAAGAACTGTTGAAAAAAACAAAACATTGCTAAGAGAAATTAAGGACCAAAAGAAGTGGAGATATAAACATGTTTGTAGACTGGAAGATTCAATGCTATTTAGATAACAAATAACAATTCCCCCCAAATTGGTACAGAATATTCTAATGATCATGCCCTCTTGTAGGTCTCCAGAGCAACTTTTCTAAATTTTAGCTTCGGTTATGTAATTTGTCTATGTAAAAATAATCTTTATATCTCCCCAGGGCTCATAGGACCAAGTGTAAAGTCATTAGACTAGCAGACGAGCCCTCCATGATCTCAGTCACCCACTGTTCACTCTAGGTCCTCTCATTGAAATGTCCACCTTGATCCTCTGGTGAACTCTTTTCATCCAATATCCAGCTTTGATCCTGCTCTGATCTACCCAGGAGACTTCATTACTGCCTCTTTTAAGCCCACAGATACCCAGTATTAGCCCCTTTGGTCCAATATTGCCATAGTTCACTTAATCTCTATGTCCCCCCACATGCTGTGGGTTCTTTGTGGGCTCTGCCTTGAGGACAAGGCCATGTCACATTCATTTTTGTTTCTCTATACTTGTACAGTGGCTGGCATACAGTAGACACTTGAATATTTTGGAATGAATCATTGTCTAACTGGCAGGATGAAAGAGAATTAGAGTCCTTTCAAGGATGAAATACCCCAAATAAAATGAAATTTAGAGGTGGATAGGATACCTTCTCTAAGGTTAGTTAAGATAAATATGAAAAAGGACATTTCATAACAGAAAGAATTATTAAACATTTTTATTCTGGTTCCCTTTTTATTCTGGCATTGCTAATAATCTAAAGCAGCTCTGAGGAAATTATGTTTGACCACAAGCCCCACAGGCTATTCTAGTTTCTCATAATAAATTCAAAAGAGAATTTTTTTATAATATGTCATATATAGCCTCATCCTACCTTGGTTTCCAAATCCCCTCCATGCCCCCGCTTTTTTTTTTTTTCTTTCCATACTAGACAAGTGAATATATTTCTAAGAATAGACTAATGACAGCATGACTACCTCTCTACATTCAAGAATTAGCCGCTGCCCTTTCTAGAACCTGATTCTCCTGCATTTTCTTTGTGCTGTAAGTTTGGGTGTGTGCATATACTTTTACTGATTTTTCACAGATCCCTGAAATTACTCTAGCAGAAGAGTTTGAGAATCCCATGAAAACTACCTCCTTTGAGTATCTGGAGATAAACACATTTCTACTACTTTGTTTTTAAATATTTAATCATTTTAAAATCCCATTTTGAAACAAAGTCTGATCTAGAGAGAGCTATAAAGAAAATAAGACCAAGTTAAAAGCAGGAAAATGCTTAGGAGTATTCCAGAAATCCTGCTTCAACTAGGGTAGGCAGGGAAGGCAGACAAAATCGTAACATAGGGTAAAATTTACCTTCTGGATAATTCATTTCCTCCTGTCCATAGTATTTCTTCACACTGAAACTGTACTTAAACTGTAATAAGAATTAGTGAATTTCTTTCCTCCATATTTGCTTCCCATAAGAGTTGACAAAGGAATTTCTCACCACACTTTTGATTAAATCAAAAGAAATTATTTTTCTGAATAAAAGGAGAGGACACGGACTAACTACTTCTATGGAGAGGCAGAGTGTGCGAGGCTGATGGGGACCAGTATCAGCCAACCTGAAGGAAGTTCTCAGGGCTGCTTTAAGAGCCAAGTTGTCATCTTCAATGTTCTACCGAATATAGAGCACAGACCTTGTTAACTGAACCTCCCACATTTTGAAAGAACCTAACACACTAAAGAGCAGCAGTAATAGGATTCCAACTTCTCTTCACCTTTCTATCTGCTAACATCCAAAGATCTTTTCATATAATTCGTTTCTATCCCTCCGCCTTGAATGTGAGATTACTTTTTTTCTCTTTCCTAAGTGTGTTAGCATTCCTTTGCTCTCTGTTTTAAATTTTCCCCTTTGTCACCTCAGTTTGTCAAGGCCGCTTAAATCCTACTGTTATCTCTTAAATTATTGCTTGTCCACTCAGCAACCAGCTTCTCAAGGTAAAATAATTTGAATGTGTTAACTGCATTCAATAAATCTTGTAGTACCACAAAGAAAACCACAGCAAGTTCAATCCAATTTCCACAACCTCAGGTTTTAAAAGTCATTTTGACAGCTACCGCTGCCATGTTTATTATTTAGTAGAGGGTGTTAACCATGTTCTATCTTTTCTTGCAAAATCCAGCAGTGAATTGCCAGGAAGAAATGGCCTGACTGAGTATCAGTGCTACTGAAGCTTATCAACTCACTCTTGCTGGAATGCACCGTGTCTACTATAAATAAAATTATAAATAAAGAGAAAGAAGGCAGAATATATTTTAAGTTATAAGAGTCATTGATTTTTATGGTTCGGACATTAGGTGCACTCCTACCAAAGCACCTCTGTTAATGCAGGATATGAATGATTGGATTATAAGAGTCATAACCTAATCAGTCCACCCTCATTTTAATGGACTAACTGGGTGATAACTATAGGTGTAACTGAAGGAAGTTAGATCACTGGGTATATGCCCTTGGGGTTTATATCTTGTCCCCCTGGGTTGATTTCTTGCTCTCTGTCTCTGTGGTCACCATGAGCTAAGCAGTTTTTCTCCTCTACACCCTTTTACCTTCCACCATAATGTTCTGCCTCACCCTGTGTCCAAAGCAATGGAACTGGCCAACCAAGGACCAAATCTCCAAAAAGATGAACCCAAATACACTTTTCTTCCTCTTAGTTCTTCTTGTCAGGTATTTTTGTCACAGCAATGAAAAACTGACTAACACATTGTCTATAAGTTCCTTCTTTGAACAGGTGAAGAATGATGAATAAAGAGAAGAATGATTAATAAAAATAAAGAACATTTAACAGAAGATAATAAAATTTTGTAAAGTTGGTACAGCATCTTAATCTGTGAGGTGAAGATTAAATTTAGAGTGTTAAGTGAGGGAGAAGGAGCTGATCACATATTGATTACCTGAAGTGCTCCCTATACACCTAAGCTACATCACAGCTGGAATTTGAACACCAGAAAAGGAAAGCAGATGTTAAAAAAGTTGGTAAACCAGGTGCAGTAGTGCACGCCTGCAATCTCAAAGGCTCGGGAGGCTAAGGCAGGAGAATTATGAGTTCAAAGCCAGCCTCAGCAAAAGCAAGGTGCTAAGCAATTCAGTGAGACCCTGTCTCTAATTAAAATACAAAATAGGACTGGGGATGTGACTTAGTGATCAAGTGCCCCTGAATTCACTCCCCAGTACTCTCCCCCTGCCCAAAAAAGAGAGGTGGTAAGTTTTTGAGAATGTCCTGTTGTCTGCAAAGAGAATCAACTACACAAGCTGGATTTAAGGAAAATGTTTGGCTGTCAAAAAGAAAAGCTATGTTGAGAGGCTCACAAAACCTGCTTCTTAAATAACCCCTGACCTAATTCTCATGGCCTTGGAACTAATTTCCACCATTAGCCTGTACAAAACTGAGTCACTGTACTGTTCACTCATGTTAACAGGTACTGAGACTCCTTAGTAGCTGGAAAACATCTGTTGTTAAGGTTTCCTTTTATTTCACTCTAAGCTCTCCCCAAAAAGTAATCTCTCAAAAGCACATTCCCAAAGGCATCTTAAAATTCTTGATTCCATTTCTCTCCCTTTCAAAATTTCTTCGACCAGTATCTCTGCCCTTTCCAATGTGAATCCAGTTGATCCTCTAGATTTTCCACTTTTGCTCATTCACTCATTCACTTATTGACTCAGAAAAAGGAACAGACTACAGTCTAGTTCAAAGTTTCCTAACCAGGATCAAAGGGGACCAACCTATCCTGGTTTGCCCAGGATTTCCCCAGTTTTAGCACTGAAAACCTTATAGCTTGGTTTTGTATAAACCCACTGCAGTTTTACGAATGGGTGAAGATATGAAGATATTGATGCTGTCAGCTCTAGGGACATCAGGACTGAATCTGGAGCTGCTGAAAGTTCTTGGATCTATAATTTCCAGTAACACAGGGTCTCATCCATTTACCCACATGGTCTCTACAAATGCCATTTTCTGTTTGCCATGATGTGAAGAAGCAGCATAGATATAGGCAACTTCATTTTAGTATAGAATGAAGGGAATGGTTCATTGGAGGGAATGGGTAGAAAATGATCCAAACTAATACATTTTATTTTTCCCTAGTCCCTCCCTGTAAGACTCTCAGACTTGAAAAGAAAGTCTGAGAGGCACAGCCCAAGGGTATTCCTCTTCGTTTGGGCTGAGGTATCAGTACAGCACTGCTGCATCACTGTTTAACTTTGTGAGATCTCAGGAAGGAGCAGTGCCAAGGCAACATCTCAAACTAGAAGAGGCAGCACCAGTCTCCATAGCAAAAGTTATTATAGGTTGCAAGAAACTAGGCTGAAGTAGTAAGCAAGACTAGTACTGAAGAAGCATCAAGAGCTCTTAGTGGAGCACAGGACAAGGATGAAAATAATGACAAGATTGCTCATTGAGTGCCTACTGTGTGACAAACACTACACTAACAACTCCACATAATTATCTCATTAGTACTCTTCCAAGCTCTGTTTTATAACTGAGGAGACTGACCAAGTGAAATTAAATAACTTGTATCACCCAGCAAATAAAGCAAGGAGACAAAATTCAAACACAAGTCTTTCTAATGTGGAAACCCATACTCTTTTTTTTATTGTAAACAAATGGGATACATGTTGTTTTTCTGTTTGTACATGGAGTCAAGGCATACCATTTGTGTAATCATAAATTTACATAGGGTAATGTTGTTTGATTCATTCTATTATTTTTTCCCTTCTCCCCCCACCCCTCCCACCCCTCTTTTCCCTCTATATAGTCCTTTCTTCCCCCATTCTTACCACCCTCCTTATCCCTAATCCTAAACCAAACCCTAACCCTAACACTAACCCCTCCCACCCCCCATTATGTGTCCTCATCCACTTATCAGCGAGATCATTCGTCCTTTAGTTTTTTGAGATTGGCTTATCTCACTTAGCATGATATTCTCCAGTTTCATCCATTTGCCTGCAAATGCCATAGTTTTATCATTCTTCATGGAGGAGTAATATTCCATTGTATGTACATGCCACCGTTTCTTTATCCATTCATCAACTGAAGGGCATCTAGGTTGGTTCCACAATCTGGCTATGGTGAATTGAGCAGCAATGAACATTGATGTGGCTGTATCTCTGTAGTATGCTGATTTTAAGTCCTTTGGGTATAGGCCAAGGAGTGGGATAGCTGGGTCAAATGGTGGTTTCATTCCAAGCTTTCTGAGGAATCTCCATACTGCTTTCCAGAGTGGCTGCACTGATTTGCAGCCCCACCAGCAATGTATGAGTGTACCTTTTTCCCCACATCCTCACCAACACCTGTTGTTGCTTGTGTTCTTGATAATTGCCATTCTAATTGGGGTGAGATGGAATCTTAGGGTAGTTTTGATTTGCATTTCTCTTATTACTCTACTCTTAACCGCTCCACTCCAGAGACAGCACCCTCCACTGAGCAGCCAGCCCTAACAGCCGTCACATCTGCATCTTAACTTTGCCAAAGGATGGGAGAATGACTTTGTATATCACAACTAGGATTCAAGCATGACCATGTCCACCATTGACAGTGAAAGGGCCTACAAATTCTACAATCTCAAGTGAGTGTGAAAGCCAGAGAAATGCTGAGGGCGAGCTTTATTTACCATCAGGCTGGTGTCCCAGGCAAACATACAATCCAGGCCAAAGAGGTGAGTTCAAGTAGTAGATCTTGTAGAAGATTTTACTACTCATAATATCTCTTGGTAATTTACAAATAACTCCCAACATTCCATTGCTTAAACCCTTTAGATTAAAAAATGAATTCGCGAGCTGGGACTATAGCTCAGTTCATAGAGTTCTTGCCTGTCAAGCACAAGGCCCTGGGTTCAATTCCCAGCACTGCCAAAAAAAACAAAAAACAAAAACACAAAAAAATCACTTGATTTTTCCCTGGCGTGGTTGATACCAGTTGATCTTTAGTTATATATGCATCATCATGAGGGATATATAATATGGCCTAATAGGTCAAGAAGGGATACCCCAAAAAAGAGAAAAAAAGGTCACCCCATGGAAGAATCGTTGTGATTAGCTTGTTGCTTATTTTGCTCATATGTATTTTGCTTGATTATTCACTTCCTAAGGCTAGTCCTATGATTAAATAGGTAGACATGAATTTGGGCATGAATTTTTGACTAAAGAACATATTTTCCTAAAATGTTAAGAAAACATTATCTAATAAATGTGCTATTTTGCTTTGTTTGCTTTTTAATCAACCCAGGATAAAAGAGGCATCAGAGATATGAACATAAATATCAACTTGTTGAACTTTTGGGAACACTTCAAAAACTTATGGCCAAAAAAACCCCCAGAATGCTACTTTTTTAAATTCAAACCATCTTAGAAAATTAATTCACTGAAGTAGTTGCTTGGTTACTTTAACAATGTCAAAAATAATAAATGAGATAGACTTACTTCTCTTTTGTATAGACATCCAAGTTGATGAGGGTTGGAAAATTCTGCTCAACAATTTGCCTAAGAAATTCAGATTCTTTTTTTTCTTTTGCGGTGCTGGGGAGCGAATCCAGGGCCTTGTGCATGCAAGGCAAGCACTTTACTGTCTGAGTTATCTCCCCAGCCCAGAAATTCAGATTCTTTATCCAGTTGTTCTGGGATTCAGTAGGGTCATTTACATTGTCAAACTGGTTCTTGTCCAATAAACCCATGATGCAGACATCCAGAAAACCATAACAGGGACAAAGGTATCAAATATTTGGGCTTTGGCAAAACTTGTCCTAGGTATGACACAAGATACATTCATTCATATCTGTTGGCCCAAACACTAAAACTATGGCATAAAGAGAAAATGGTTATTAAAAACAACTACTGTCTGCCAAAACCCTAGGATCACTTCAACTATACCCTAGAAGGATAAGAGTAGCAGTAACTATAGCAGAAAGAACACCAGACAAGAATTCAAAAACCTAGGTTCAGCACTGATTTGGCACTAACAAGGAATGTGGTCTTGGGGGATCAGTTATTTTACTTCTATCCTTCAGTTTCTTGATCTGTGAAACTTTGACTAAAAAGTCTGTAAAAAAAAATAGTTTAAAAGGCTCCAAATCTTCTGACAAACTCTGAAACTTTAAATAAAATTCAAATGTTTAATTGTTCAATTCATTCAGGCCATTTGCTAAATCTTAATATTTTGTGATTATGTCTCAGCAGATCAATAATCTGTGTATTTTTTTCACAACATGGAGCCCGGCTGTGCCAGCAGGTGTTACAATCCCTTGCTGGCTCCTAATCTCTCATAACATTTCCTATACTGAGGTTCCCCTTCTGATACCAAGGTCTGTAATTGACTCTTGAGTATTCAACATTAATTTTTTAGGTATTTCTTTTATTTTGGTAAAAAATATATAACAGAAAATTTACCCCTTTTCTTTAACACTATTAACTGTCCAGTTCCATGGCATTAAGTAGAGGCACACGGTGGTGCAGCTATTTCCACCAATCATCTTCAGAAAATTTTTTCATCCCAAACTGAAACTCTGTACCCTTAAACAATAATGCCCCATTTCCCTCTTCCTCCAGACCCTGAAAATCACCATCATACTTTCTATCTGTATAAATTTGACTACTCTAGGTACCTCAGATGAATGGAATCACAGAGGATTTTGTAGTTTTGACTAGCTTAACAAAATGGATTCCAGTTTCATCCATAATATAACATGTCAAAATTTTCTTCACTTTTTTTCATTTGTAATTTATTTTGTATTGGGGTAAAAAAAAAAAAAACACATAAAATCAAACTTATCATTCTAACTTTTTAAGTGTAAAGTACAATGGTGTCATATTTATGTTATTGTGAAACAGATCTCCGGAATTTATGCTACTTGCAGAAATGGAATTCTATAACCATTAAGCAATGATTCTTTCTCTCTTCCCCATAATCCCTGGTAACCACCATTCTACTTTCTGTTTCTTTGAATTTGACTACCAGGCATAAGTAACACTTCCCTTTTTTTTAACTGGCTTATTTCACTTAGCATAATGTCCTCAAGGTTCATCCATAATGTAACACATGACAGGATTTTCTTCCTTTTAAAGACTGAACACTATTCCATTGTATGTATATGTAGAACATTTTTCTCCATTCATCCATTGATGGATATTTGGGTTGCTTCTTCTTCTTGGCTATTGTGAACAAGCTACAATGAATATAGGTATGCAAATATTTCTTCAAGACCCTGTTTTGAATTCTTTTGGACATGCATCCAGAAGTTGGATATCTATTAGTATGGTAGTTCTCCAAATTAATTTTGGTTCAATAAAATCTGAAATGCTTCACAGAAATATCCCACAGGTAATGAACTGAAAAATTTTACCATGTTTTAGAATCACAATTCTACAATCTTAGCCAAAACAGGCATCGATATATTTATACAGATATTGTTAACATGAATGGAAGATGATACTTGATTCTGTAATTAAATACAAGATGTTGAGGAAATACCATGAATGTCTAAGATGATGAAATATCATACTATATCACAGACCAACACCCATGCTGAGCATGACCAAGAGTCTGAACAAAAAAAGGGAAACAAATCCAAAAGATCAATATATCCAGAATAATGAATGATATGGAAGCTATTTACTATAATGAGTAAACATTATGCACTTGTGACTGCTAATAAAATATCAGTGGAAAGTTGTTATCTCTGCATCTGATGATTGACCTTCAGTGAGACTAGAACCAGGAAGACAGGGTGAAGTAGGGGTGAGGAAGGACAAGCTAGGATTCATACAGATAAATTAGAACCCTCATCTGTTTCTCTTTACTTCCTATCTCAGTGACATAGATGACCTACAGAATAAGCTGATACTCAGGTCTTATACTTGAAGAAGTGAAGAATGTGATCAAGCAACAAGTAGAGAAGATGTGGGTCCAGCTGCCATTTAATGTCAATGGAAGCAGTAAGTCACCCTTCACCCTTCACTCTTCTACCAAATCCCCCATTTTATTCAGCAGCAACTACTTTTGGAGCTACCTTCAAAATAGATCCAGAATCTAAATATTCTAATGACCTGCTTGCTACCACCATTATCACTCATCTAGAGTTTGCAGTAGTCTCCTAAATGGTCTTCCTGCTTCTTCCATGCCTAGCTACAATGGATTCTCAAAACATTCATCAAAGTGACTATACTAAAACATAAAGTAGATTTTGCCTCTTTTTCTTGGTCAAAACTCACCTCACTGTTGGGGAAAACCACAGGGCTCAAAAGGGACTTCCAAGTTCTGACCCCATTCATTTCTCTCAGTCTATCTCCATGCATCATATAGGTACCCAGGATTTATGGGATCCTCTTGCCCATACTACCTCCACTTCAGTAACCTTGGCCTCTTTACTGTTCCTCAAGCATGCTGAATCTACTTCTATCTCAGAGTTGTTACCCTTGTAGTTTCCTCTGGCTAGATTGTTCTTCTAGAACTGTTTATATCTTGTTCCATTCAATTGCAACTTTTCACTGAAACTTTCTTAATCACACTATTTTAAATAGCAAACCCCTAAGATTCTCACCACTGACACTCATTTCTCTTCTCTCTGACTTATTTTTCTTCATATAAACATTTGGTAGCCTTCATATTTTACTTGGTTATATTTTTAACCTCTCTAGAAAGTCAGTTCAATGAGGACATGAATATTTGTGAGAGGTGTCTGTTATTGGTTTTGTTTTTGTTTTACAATACTCAGGGTGCTTTACCACTAAGTTACATCTCCAGCCCTTGTTACTTTTTATTTTGAGAGTCTTGCTTAGTTGTCCAGGCTGGCCTCAAACTTTCCATCCTCCTACCTCAGCCTCCCAAGTCTCTGGTATTATAGACATATGCCACCACGCCCAACTGTGGAAGCATCTGTTTTGGTCACTGCTATATCCTTAGTATCTAGAACAATAAATAGATGTTGAATAAGTTAATAAATCCCTTAATGAATGCTGACAGCAGTTTCACATATTGCTGCTCTCTTCCTACAAACTCACGGAATTCTCTTGCCTCTTAATGACTCGTGTATATTGACTATAGAAGTTTCTACATACACTTAAGGACATTGGACCTATGAAAAAAGAAATAATTGCCTAAGGTTCCTATTGATATTTGTCTTACTGTGGGATAATGGATGTTTTATCTCCTGCAAAAGGGGAGCTCAAGAGGAAATTCAGGTTAAGGAAGAAGTCACTCCTTGCTTGAAACACTCAGTCATCTCTGTGTTTCATCTTGTCTAGACTCATACTTTATCTCTGCTTGAGAGGGTTCTCAGGCCAGGCTCCTTCTTCCTTGTGAATGCAATCACCTCAAACATCAATGAACACCTGAATAAGAAAAATATGCATATTTTACTTAGGAAATTCCCAGAATTATTTTGTGACTAAACAGTAATAAAATTTTCCTAGTTATAATGCTATTTCCCAGGACAGAAAATAAAGAACTGCATCATTAGGCCATTTGCTTTGAATACCATCCAGTCAGTTTCATAAGCACTTACAAGTTTCATGGATTTTTTTCTGTAGGGATTACTAAAATATTTATTATGTTTTATGTTTGATAATGTGTTGGAACTATGGCAAATCAAAGGAATATAGTTCTTTCTTATCATGAAACTAATAAAATAATAGATGATCAAGTATCAAATAAGTTTACTAGATATGTTCATTTTACCTTTTCTTCATTTTTTATTATTCTTCCATTACTTTGATAACTAAACTCCCCATTTAACATAGAAGTTTGTATTGCTTGTAATCTAAATTGGTGAAATTATTTTTTTATTTTCTTTCTTTGTGTGTGTATGTGTGCC
The DNA here is from genome assembly GCF_902686445.1 of Sciurus carolinensis. Lineage (NCBI taxonomy): Eukaryota > Metazoa > Chordata > Mammalia > Rodentia > Sciuridae > Sciurus > Sciurus carolinensis. The sequence goes on from NC_062222.1 coordinate 83,360,523, forward strand.
TAGACCTAAAATTTCAATATTTCCTTTTTTTAAAAAAACTCAGTTCTGCCTCAGTATAAACTAGATTTTAAAAGCAACTTTAGCTGAAAGAATCAAATGTAGCTTATTGATATTTTAAAGGAAGAGATTCATTTTGCCTACCAAATACAATGTTGTGTCAATTATGCGATTAATGCATGCAGGGTTTTTTAAATGCTAAGACAAATGTGCACTCTTTTGATAGTCAAAAGTGAGATTCAATGAAATAATGACCCATGTCTTAATGGTTAGAGCTCAGGTTCCATACACTATTGGTTATTCATTCAAACTGTTCTTTACTAATTTGCATGTATAGATAAATGTTCTATTGCTAAAGCTGTTTGTTTAAGAAGAATTGCATGGTAGTGCATTGGTAATAATTAAACCTATCTAATTTGGTCACAGCATGGCTCAAAATTCATTTAATCTCAGTTATACTGTACTTTTTAAGTTGTTCCAATGCTTCAGATAAATTGTTTTACCCTTAGAAGAATTTGTGAAGATAACTTCAGATTACTCATTCGAGGTTTGTTTATGCCAGCATTTATCTGAAACAATATTTACTGCCAAGTCAGATTTTACCTTTTCAAAAATGTGGGGTTTTTTTTCCCCAGTAACTCCTGTCACCCAGTAGCTAGGAAGGACACAAACTAAATTTAATACTGTCAAAAGGAAAATACAATGAAGAAGATAGGACTACCAAAAAATGGTTTGTCCCCAAATCTATATCAATTTGTTTTATCTACACAATGTCTCTCCTCCACAGATCTTGTCATTAAATATTCAGTATATTAAAATGTCTTTAAACAGATTTCACAGAGTTAGAGACTTAACCCTCCAAAGATAGACAGGAATGGTAGTGGAATGAAAGAATACAGCTTTGGAATTATAAGGGTTGGAAAGTACAGTGACAGGAATACAACAAATTCTTGACTAAGAGTTCAATATAGGCACTTTGTACCTCTAGTGCAAATAATAGCAAAAGCTGGATTTAAGTCAAAAAAAATCCCTGCATACTCATTACATAAAGTTGATGCGGTGATCACTAGAATTGAAGAAAGTGCAAGATGATTGTAAGGGAATAAAGGCATGGTACCTTTCCTCTATATCATAAGAGTCAAAGCCAACATTTCTATAACAAAAGACAGGTTAAGGAGAGAAAAACACACAAAAAATTAATTAATCAAGGTTTTATATGACAGGGAATATTTGGAATGAAGGCCTGAATACCCAAAGACCCAGGGAAAACTATTTTTCATGCTAAGTTTCAATAAATGGACAGTCACATAGAGACGTGATTGGACAAAAGGGTTTGACCTGATGGTAATAGACTGAAGGGTAATAGACTTCAGTCTGAATAGACTGAAGGAGGCCTGTGTGTTCAGATTCTTTCTGGTATCTCTGCGTAGCATTAGAGGCCCAGGTTGCAGGTTAGGACCTCTCTGGAATGAAGTCTTCAAAGGAGAAGGGAGAAAGGACCTTTCTTGGTACCATGTCTAGATCTGGGAAAGAGGTAGTCTAATTTCTATGACTCATGATGAGGAAAATGAATTCTGGATTCTATGACTCACTTTGAGGGGGAAAGAAGAGTGGGAGACAGGAGGGTGAGAAAAGGTCAGAAAGACCTTGTTTCTGAGTCCTTCCAGTCTCCTTCAGTTCAAAGTACTCACTCACATGCCAAAACCCATGCTTTGAAACCTCATGTTATGAGCCCTGACAGAATCGAACTCTCTAGCTAACATCTACTGATAACTTTAAAAGATATTTTAACATTCCTGAACCTTAATTTTCTCATTTCTAAAGTGATTTTTTAATGAGAATTCACTCAGCTAATAAGTTGAAACCCTCCAGAGCATGTGGCATATAGTAGATATTCACATGGCCTGATCAACTGGCCATTGTCACCCACTGAAGGCTGGCCACTGTGATTGGCTGAAATTTAGATAAGTATTAAGAAAATATACTCCTAAATTAGGCTTCCAGTTAGTTTACTTACTAGGTTACATTGTAGTTTCTCATGTAAGGACTGAAAACATGGAGGTATCCTCAGGCCAAAGTTAGTTTAAACACAACTTTGAAAGGTCAGAATTTTCTTTTGTTTAAAAGGGTGGTTTCTTTTTCTTTACATTATTACTCTAATACCAGGACTACTGGTGAAGGATAGAGAGAAGGATCCAAAGAGGTTGTCACTTGTCACCACAGCCCCCAGGGAGGAGAACAGAGATTCAAGGAGATTAATGACATTCATCCAGAGAAACCAATATTTGGTAACATTTACTCAAAGTTTCTGAATCATTTCTCTTCATCCTGGCTGCTAACTACCCCTTACCTAATAAACTGGGTAAACAAGCCCCTGTAGAATGAAATAACTGATTCTTCAATCTTTATAAAACAGGTTTAAAGAGTAGGGGAAAAAAGTCAAAAGACTGATCCTATACAAATAAAATCTGGTTTCAGAATAAAATGTTCACTCATACAGGGTAAATAGCTCCTTCAAGGCTAAATGGTTCCCTAAATTGAACTTCCTCTTTTTAATCTCATCTGTCCCTCCTGTCCTTGAACTGTTTTGCCTCAAGGGAATATGTGATTCCTTAGGAGTGTTTCACATTGCATGATTCTTGATTTGATAGGAAGTTAAGCTGACTGTTTAAACTTTACATAAATATTTAAGTTAGACCTTCAAAGTTTGTATGTACACAAAAGTGTTTTAAGTTGTTAACAGTAATTAATCTTGGGTAGGGGCAAACAGGAAACTAAAATATCGTTCTTTGTATATTTCCATGTATTCCAAATTCTCTGTAAGTAGTGCTATTTTCACATAAAAAGTATATAGTTAGCAAGGCATGGTGGTACATGCCTGTGATCCCAGTTGCTTGGGAGGCTGAAGCAGGGGGATCAAAAATTCAAGGCCAGCCTCAACAACTTAGTGAGGCTCTAAGGCATTTGATGAGAGAGACCCTACCTCAAAATAAAAAGGGGAAGGGGGCTGGGATGTGATTCAATGGTAAACCACCCCTGGATTCAATCCCTAGTACTAAATAAATAAATAATTTTTTAAAAAAATAAGTGTACAGTTATTGTATAGACAAGTAATTTCTCTGGCTAAGTCATATAGATTTTGTTGTTTCCCATGGTCCGGAAATTTAAGCATTATTAATTGGCTTCTATTATAATTTACATGCAATAGTAGGAAGTAGGGTTAAAATAAATAAACACACAAACAAAAATAACAGTCCTTTTTCTTAAAGAACTTCCAGTCCAGGGGAGACGGATATACAGTAAAACATTCCTGTTGGTCAGTGGCAAACAAGAGGTGTCAGTGTGCTCTGTAGATGCAGGAATAATGTGTAATTACATCAGTTGGAGTAACTCAGGGAGGTCTAGAAGAACGGGTCAGGGTTTGCCAAGTGGAAAAGCAAGGAGAGGACATTCCAGTTAAAGAGAAGAAAGAGCATGAAAGACACCTTCACTGCCTAATTTTTCAGCCAGTCTGATTTTAAAGCACATTATCCTCATTAACTGGTTAGTCCATGTCAAATCTCTGAGGGTTATTTCTGTGAACAGTAAATTTGGTTGATTAGATTTTGATGTTAATAAGAACCTCATGCTGATCTGACAGCTTGCCAAGAGAACGTGTACCAAGAAACTAGGATGAAGAACCCTAGAATATATTAATCCAGTCCATAAGGAGATTCCAAGATAGGTAGTCATGGGAGTTTATTCAACATCTAGTCTCAAGAGTTTATTCGCCACCATTCCTGAGAGTTAGGTTTTGGAGGGCAACTTTTCCTACAGCTTCTCCGTCCACAAATACATACAGTGCACACCCAGGCACACTCTCTCCCCAGCACCAGCACCACCCAACCTTCCATAGACACCCAACCTCCATATACACCACTTAACTCTCTGGTGGTGTAGAAAAATAAATCAGTCAACATAAATCAACTCCATTTCTAAGGGGAAGAAAACAACTCAAAATTATGCCCCATTAATATCCATCGGTGGAACAGTTTTGATTCTTTTATTTATTCACTGACTTTACAAACAACTACCAGGTACTACGGATGTGAATCGTGGTCTCCAGAAGCTGTGGCACAATGCACTAGATGCTGTGAGAGATGGATGGAGGCGGACTAAGTGTGTTACCAAGACCAGCATAGTGCATCTCAGTCTGCCCAGGAGGGGCTGCAACAGAAAGTCATCACAGTTCTCTGGGAAACCACAGAAAACTACAAATAGCTCATGGCTGGAGCAAAGGAGGATTTGGAGGAGTAGACAATAAAACTGAAAATATAGAAAGAAATGGGGTCATGAAAGGCCTTCTGTACTAAATGAAAGAGTTTGAACTTTATCCCTGAAAGCTGTGAGGAGCTATTGAAGGATTTTAAACAAGGAAATGGCATGATTAAAAAGATCAGTGTCACAGGGGTGTGAACAGATTGAAAGGCGGGTGGGGCACAATGAGGGAAGGAAATTAAGTTGGGAGCCCTTGCAGGAATCTAGGGACAATTAATGAGTTCAAATTAGTGCTGTGTGTGAATAAAGAGGAAGGGAAGACTTAAAGAGATAGTGAGGAAGAAGAGCATCAGAATGAAGTGGGTTGATAAGATTCCTTCCCCAACTTTAGGTTCTAAGGTATTTAGCATTAGGGGGAGGGACCACAAGATGGGCAATAATCTTAAAGCAGTATCCAGTTACAGGGAGAAGATAAAAAGAATGTTCATAGAAGAGACTGAAGATATAAAGTAGTTTGTTGGTGATGGGCTGTAAGTTGTGGAAGGCACCATGGAACGTTCTAGTAAGTCTGCTTGACAGAGCAGGTTAACGGAGATATGGGGTTCAGAAATAAACCCTCCTCTACACAAATTATCAGGAAGTCTTGAACAGGGATGTGTGCTCCATGTGGTCAGCTTTGATGCTTGTAGGATGTGATTTAGTCACATCAGTCTAACTTTTTAGACCATGGAATGTTTGTCTATCATAAAGCATGGCTGGAACATCAAAAGAAGTGATTAAAGTACATAGTGTTGGGGCTCATAACTAAATACCCCAAAGTGTGGCACTTTGGCATGCTGAGTACTCTGAACTGAGGAGATTGGAAGGACCTCAGAAACAAGGTCTTTCTGTCCTCCTCCCATCCTCCTGGTTTTCTTTCCTATTTCCATCCTCCCATCCTCCCATTCCCCTGCTTTTTCTACTCCCAGCATCCATCCTCCAGGGCAATTCATAGAAATCAGAATTCCTCTCTTTCAACATGAGTCAAAGATACTAGCACACCTCTCTTCCAAATCAAGTCCTAAACCCTAGAAAGGTCACTCTCTCCCTTCTTCCTTGAAGACCTTTATTCCAGTCCTACTCCTTACCTGGGAGGAGGGAAAGCTACAGACACAGGCCAAGATGAATCTGAACAGACAGGCCTTGCTGGGTTTCCTCCCTAATAGTCAAACTCTTTTGTCTACTTGTCTGAGGACTCCATTCTTCATTGAACCCAAGAATAAAAACAGTCTTCCCGGGGTCTGTGGTTCTTCAATCCTAAAGGCTCCTCTGTTACATAAAACTTTGATGAGATAAATTTGCTATGCTTTTCTTTTAATATCTTTTGTTATGAAAGTTTCCTTATGAGGGGTGAGGAAAGGTATTGTATCTTTCTTCCCATACAGAAGACAAAAATGAACTTAAGGATATATAATTTCCTGCAAGAAATTTTTTTAAAAAATCAATGTCATTTGAGTGCTGAAAGGGAGCAAACTAGAGGGATCAGTTTTTGTTTGTTGGTTGGTTTGTTTGGGTTAGAACAGAACAGAAAATCACAAAGAAAATGTGGAGGTCTGACCCGGCACTGACGCCCTCCTTCCATAGTACCAGAGATTTTCCTCACCCCATCCAGTTCAAGCTGGGCAATTTCTTCCCACACAATATCCCAACCACCATCCCGCTCCTTGGTGTTATCCTTCTAGTTTCTTTAAAGTAACCTGAAAATGGAAAGGCAGGTTTAAATTTAGAATGGCCATGTACAGACAGAGAAACAACATGTATCCCATTTGTTTACAATAAAAAGAAAAAAAAAAATTTAGAATGGTTGTAATTCTTGGAGTTTTGCACCTGAAACTGTTGACAAGATTCAACCTTCAGCTTCAGTCACAGTTCCCATCCTGATTATGCCCTCCCCCTTTCCCATCCCTTACCCCATCTAAATCACAGGGGCAGTTGCATGTTTCTTTCCTTTAAAAAAGGAAGAAGGAAGGAAGGAGACATAATCAGGACTTTGAAATGACTCAGATGTATCTGAATGGGGCATTCCAAAATAGCCAGAGCACAATTTAGATGGCAGGGCAAGGGATGAGGGAGTAAAGGGGAAGTGGTGGGTGGGGGCACTCTTGGCCCTACAGACTCTTTAGTATCAGAGTGTATCATACCTGGAGAGCCATAAAGGGTCTTCCAAAAAGCAGGATTCAGAGAGAAGTCCTTTGCCCAGGTCTAAGCATGGAAGATCACCCAAAAGTCAGAAGGAACATAGTTACTTCATATCTCATACAGAATTCCCTGTCGGTCAAAAGGAAGAGCCAGTCATGGTTTCCAGCACTGCACCTTGGAGCTTCAGTGATCCCTCTTTCAAATATATATTTTCCTGTAAATGAAGGTAATTGTCCTCTGGATTAGTCTAGGTCATAGTAAGACGCAAAAGGCACCTTCAGCCCAAAGTGGAAAGAGAATTTCATGAGGTACTATGTCTGAAGGTCTGGGCAGGTTAAAGGAACCTATAAGAAATGTGGATACAACAGAGTTTAGAAACAGGAGGCAGCTAATACCACCCCAGTTTGAAAATATGGGAGAGGTGCTACTGAATCTATTTAGGGCAACCTAATAGAGACTCTACTTATAATGATTCAGCTTACAACTTTTTCATTTATGATAGTATGACAGCTGTATACATTCATAGAAAACATGCTTTGTAAAGTTTGATCTTTTCTCTGGTCTAGTGATATGCAGTCTGATCCTCTCTTGATGCCAGGCAGCTCATCAAACTGCAGCTCTCTATGAGCCCTGCAGTCATGAGGGAACCAGCAAGGACCACAGTGTACTATTTTGCTAAGCTGTGAAGTTTGGAAGGGTAGGTGTATTAAATGCATTTTTGACTTATGGTGGGTTGATAGGCACTTATCCAATGCTAAGTCTAGGAAAATCTGTAGTTACACAAGACAGAAACATTAAGGGAGGAGAAGAAATATCCCAAGCCCTTTTACCTCAGGTCCTCTGACTGTTGAACCCCCCAAAAGCATGAGGACGGGGGAGTGCAGGAATTACAAGGCTTATCCCCATCAAATAAACCCAGAAAAAGCAGAGCAGAGAATGAATCTGGGGATAGAACTAATTTTTCCTTTTAACTAATTTAATAACTGATCTTTCTCTATTTTTTTTCTCTTTCTTTTCTTTTTTATTTTTTCCTGGATGCAAAGATCACAAAATGGACATACCCATTGGAAAAGACCTTCAGTAAACTAGTCATACATTTTTGTACCTGCCCTTATTAGAAAAGAAATATATTTAAATATTATATGATTCCTCAAGAATTTTCTAAAAATACTATGGTGCAAAAACTTGGTCCATTCACCATACAAGTCATGTAAGGGAAAGAACTTTATTACCATGAGCTAACTGACTTGGAGTATAGCCAGACTATCATCCTAAGGAATATCTTCACTCGCAACCCACAAGTGAAGAATTTATAGAGGAAATTTAAGGAAGTTTATTTTAGCCACACCCAGGTGGACACCAGATTAATCCTTCCATGGTCCATTTGTTTGACACACATTCCAAGCATCACCAGGTACTCCGGGCTCTATAAATCTAAATAAAGATTACTGATTAAAAGGTCTTGTTCCTTTTTCCTGGAATATTTGACTCTACCAGTTAATATCATCATTTAGGTACAGTTTTTCTTTAGAATATCAGACAAACATTAAAGAAACAAAAAGTTGTGAAGAACAAGTTAAATCATTAAGTGGCATCAAAAACATCTGGTGGGTATTGGCTACCATTTCAGATGGGAAGTTTTCTAATAAATGTGACCTAGCTTTCCTCTCAAGTATCATCATGACTTCTCTTTTAAGCAACAAGAGCATAATCTCTTGAAATTCAGAATCAGAGAAAAAAACAAATATTCTCTTAAACCCAAATAATTTTTGTGGTTGTAAAAACAAGGTCTATAATATGTTGCCTGTTTTTTCCAAGGATATTGAAAACTACAGTCCATACTTTCTTTAATGAAGAAACTTCTCTAGTTTGTAGTAAAGCAAATGAAAATAATGTGCCTGAATCTAACCTTGGTGATTTCCTGTATTTACAGAAATCTAACAGCCTCCTCCCTTGCCTCAATTGGTTGAAATTTTAGTAGAGCTATAATCACCTGTTTTCTGTATCTGTTTGTTTATGTCTAACTTATTTTATCTTCTCCATTTTTAATTTTCCTTTTTAGTTAGTTCAGACTCCCTGAAAAATCATTTCAATAATTCTTGCCAATGAACTGAAGTCTCCTGCCATGTTCTGCTTTGTCTTTATTCTTATAGCACAGCCAAATACATATGATCCTGACATCACCCACATCTGTACCCGTGCTCTACTCTGCTCAAGACACATTATGAGGCAGATTGATAACAGCAGAAATCAATGAACTACAAACTTAATGAACACAAATAGGTACCCAAATTCTACTTTTCCTTGTTAAACTTGCATTCCAAAATAACTTTTAAAAACATTTGTGTTTTCTTTAAACTTCAATTCACTTTCCACCACTACCATCAGCACCAATTCTCAGGAAATGAATTTGCACCCTGCTTCAAAGAGAATATTGAAAGCATTGAACCTGAATCCTCATATCCTCACTTTCAAGTCCGTAAGTATCTCTATAGCTCTACCTATCCTCTTTCTTTTTTTTTCTGTTCTGTCTCTAGCATCAATCTTTTCACTTATGTTATGGTTACTATCTACCCAGTCTTCTCAAGCGACTTGCACTATTGGTTATCAATCTAGAATATTTAGGAACTTCTTTTTAATTGGGAAACCCCACTAACATTTAAAAATACTCAATGCATCCCATCTTAAGAAAGAAATACTCTCTCGATACCACATAGCTTTCCAATGGTGTTATGCAGCTTCTTTCACAATCAAATCAAAGTGTTTACAAGTGCTATCAAATTTTGTCTTAATAGTTTCAGTCCCTGTCTATGCCTTAATTTACCATTCTTGTTTTTATCAGTACCCTGAAACACTCATGTCTCTAAATCCAATAAACAAATGTTTAGACTCTTTCTTTCTTGACCTTCCAGTAGTATTTGACATTATCATCCTTACTTCTAGAAACACTTCTGATGGTTGCCAAAAGCTCTTCTGGTTTTTCTTCTACCGCTCTAGCTGCCTCTACTCACCTTTACAAACTCATCTTCCTCAGTCTAAGGACAAAACCTTAGACAATCTCAAGATTCAGCTCTAGTCTTCCTCTTTGCCTTCTCTATCTCTTCAGACAGCTTCAATTATTACCTATAAGCAAATGGCTCAAACTTTTTTCTTCAGACCTCCTTTCTAAGGAGGTCTACTCTGAATCCCAGACTGAGTATACAGCATCCCAACTTCAATGTCAGCTGCAGTGCCTCACTGGTGCTCTGAAAAAAAGTGTAAAACTGCTCCACAACTCATTTTTACTTCTAAGAAATGGAACCAACCTTCATTCAGATGGACAAATAAGAAGGGAGAGAGCTTCCTTGATGCCTCCTCCTTGAGACTACACATATGAACTGTTCTGCTTTCCTGCTACATTTACTTCCTACAGATACTTTGAAGCCATCTGCTTTCCTCTGTCGCTGCTGCTTCTACTCTAGGGCAACTACTCTCATTTCCAGCTGAACAAGTGCAATATTCGCCTAACATCTTTCCACAATCTAACCTAGAGACCCTCCCCAAATCGCTCTCCATCAAGAGACCAGAGCATTCTTTTTTCAAACCACTAATATCATCATGCTGCTGCTTAAAGAGCTTTTGGTGGTTTTTTAAAGTTCCTAAAATAAAAATAAAAATCCTTAGGTAAGACTTTTCATTATTCTACTTTTGCAGTACCCCTGACCTGGGAGCTCGAGTCACAGAGGCCTTCTCTAAGCCCTGAAACATACCACATGCCTATTCACATGCACAGATCACGTCCTCTAGAATACAAGAACATCTTCTGCCACCTCTCCCTACCTCTCCCAGGTCTCAAACCCCATCATCAGCCCTCTCCTTCACTATGATTTTCACTTCAAGAGACCCTATTAATCATTCAAATTTCAGCTCTGATCCCTTCCCCAAAGAATCTTCTCTGATTCCCCAGGATAGGTGGAGTTCATTTCTTATGGTTAAGAAGTGTGTATTTTTCCCCTGAGAAGTATGGAATGTTATTACTTAGTATCTTCTCAAACAGACTGTAAGTTCCATGAAAATAGGAGTCATAGGTGGTTTTACCTATCATTATATTCCCAACATTTAGCCCAAAGCTTAGGATGGAGCAGATTTTAATTTAAATGTATTGAAGTACATAGGAATGTGTAATAATCAATTTTTTTTTACTTTTTTTTAACAAATGGGATACAACTGTTGTTTCTCTGGTTGTACACAAAGTAGAGTTGCATCATTTGTGTAATCATACATGTACATAGGGTAATGATGTTTGTCTCATTGTTATTTTTCCTTCCCCCCACCCCCTCCCCACCCCTCTTTTTGCTCTATACAATTCATCCTTCCTCCAGTAATCAATGTTTGCCTCATAGCAAGCAACAAAAAATCTTAGCAGCATGCAAAAATAAACATTTATTCATTTATTCATATACTCACAGGTCTGCAGGTGATTCCACTTAGGTTAATTAGTCTAGACTCAGCGGGGTGACTCAGTCTTCAGTTGAAGTTCAGTTGTGTCTCTCACCTCTAGCTAAATATTACATTCAGGCCAGCTTCACCTGTCTTCCCAGGGTAGAGTCCCATGGTGAAGACGAAAACACAAGATCTAAGCCAAACTACACAAGCACATTTATGGACTCTGCTCATGTAGTCAAGTCTACTACCATTCCATTAAACAAGTTACATAGGTAAATCCAACAATGATGGGACAGAGAAATATGCTCCATCCAGAGCAGTAGGAGGAAAGGAGTGAATGTTTGCTGAGCAATAGTTACAGCTGTCAAAAACAGATATGAAATTTGCTGTAATTAATTAGAAAGTGTTAGGTGACATAAAGATGGCATTTCATAAAAGCCAGTGTTATTCAGTGGAGATAAAGCTGGGTAATCAGAAAAATTTTATTAGAGGCAGAGACACCTAGACACCTCAAGCAGATGAAATAGGAAAAGCAAAGACCTTGCAATAGGAATGCATATTTAAATAGCTTATGTGTAGAACACAGAGAGAGAAAAAAGTCATTATGATTTTACCTGACAGTGGCTAATCAATAATGGCTTTTAAGCAGTGGAGTAACATGTTCAAGGGACTACCAATGTGCCCACCATGCATGGGATGCATGGAGGGAAAGAGATTGAATGAAGGCAGAAACATCAGTCAATTCTTAGAATGTGCATGAAAACATGACAATTGCTCGAACTTGACAATTAGTTAGCTATGGAGAGTCAAAATAGAGAAAAGCATCAAAAATTATTGGTATTTTTTTACCTTCGTCAATCAGTTCTTAGTGATCAAAAATGAAAATATAGGAAGGAGATAAAATTAGAAATTACGGTTAGTTTTTGATATATGTTTTGATACCTCAGCATGAATATCCAGATGAAGATAATTGCAGGTTTGGACTGTAAAAAATGAGACCAAGACTGAAGACAGAGAGCTATTCATTTATTCAATAATCATTTATGGTGCCATGCATGTATAACCCAGCAACTTCGGAGTCACAAGAATCCATGTTTGAGGCCAGCCTTAACAACTTAGCAAGACCCTATCCTAAGTAAAATTTTTTAAAAAGTTGAGGATGTCACTCAGTAGTAGAGCAAACCTGGGTTCAACCCCAGTAACACAGGAAAAAAAATGATGACCATAATCTCTTGAGAAGCGCGCACACACACACACACATACACACACACACACACACACATATACACACACACACCATCACCATTGCATGTCTACCATAGCAGGCTTTGTGACACTGAGTGAGTGCCAAGCTATGGGCCTGCAGTAGTAAGAAAGATACAGAGCATGTTCCCAATAAGTTCACAGTCTCAATTTGAGAGTTACCCTAGAAAGTGTTATGGTTAGGGCCATAAAAAGAAGTTGCCTAAATTCCTTTACCTGACCACCAATTTTTCCCCCAAACAAAATCATAGTAATATGTAGGGCAGAGAATGAGGAAGAAGAAATAATTATAGAAAGAAAAACAATTACCAGAAAGAAAGCAAAATGACCAAATTTCATAGAAGTCAAGGCAACAGAAATTTTTCTTAAAGTCATAGAGATAAAATGCATCAGAATTTCAAATAAGATGAACAATAAAAACCATGTTATCTCATCTGGCAACAAATAAATCTTCTTAGGAATTGAACAGTTGGGCCAGCAACAAGATAACAATGACCTGAAGAATTCTAAGGAGTTTATGAGCAAAGACAATGTATGCAGTAAAACCTTTTAAAAAAAAAAACTCAACAATAATTGGAAAAGAAGAAACAAACTAGTAGTTCCAATGTTTCTTAATTATTGAAATAAAATAACTCATAATTTATATAATGCATGAATGACTAATATCCTTCTTTGGTTCTTCCCTGTTCAGTTATTCCACAATCCATGCCAGGTATATCCTTACATCTAACTTCTTTCTCAAAGACTTGCATTGGTAATTAACTCTCAGGCTAAATCCTGGATTTGTTTTTTTATTGCAGCCCAAATGTCATACCTATATTTAAGACATTAACTTCCAGATCCCTCCTTTATAATATGTATTCTGTGCTCTAAACAAATGAATAAAAATTTTCCATTCACTCCTTTCAGTTTAATAACTTTGCTCGTATGCTTCTTGCCTTACTTGCACTACTGGGGATTTAACCCAGGGGCGCTCTACCACTAAGCTGCATCCCCAATCCTTTTTATTTTTTTTACTTTGAGAAAAGGTCTGGCTAAATTGTCAAGGCTGGTCTTAAACTTGTGATCCTCCTGCCTCAGCCTCCACAGTGGCTGAGATTACAGGCATGCACTACCACACTCAGCTCATATCAGCTTATTCTTGCAGTCTTGCTTTCCACACAAGGCAAATGATTCACTGAAAGTTCTCACTAGTTTCCTCAACTTGCTGTCTTTTGCTCTCTGAATAGATGTAAACACCAAAATAGTGAACAGAGTCAAATAAGCACAGACACAATGGAGACTTGAAAATTTTTTAAATGAACGTTTAAACACTTTAAATATTAATTTGAAATAAACATTTCAGAAAAAAATCTGAAAATCTATATCAATCATTCAGTTTAACTGTCCATTTATGGACAGAATATAACATACCAAACTTGGTACAAGAAAGTATAGGTACCTTGAATAGACAAAGAGTAAAGCAATTGAAAAACTCAGATCCAGAGTGTTAAAACACTCTCAAGGACAAATCACTCCATTATTACACTAAGTGTTCCATAACTTTAAACATGGTTGGGGAAGAAGTTGCTTAATAGATTCCAGGATATTAGTGTAGCTTTCACTCTGAAGCACATTAAGGACGATATAAGAAAAGTAGATGATCATTTCTCTTATGAACACAGATGTCAAAATCCTAATTAATATAATTAATATATTACCCTATCAAATTCAACCAGTGTGTTTTAAAATGATTAAATATAGTTTATCCCAGGATTGTAAAAATGAACGAATAACAGAAAATCAATAGATAGAAACTTGATAATCACATGATTTCTCCAATGATCCAGAAAAATATCTCGTAAATTTTAATGTCTGCTTATTATTTAGAAACTAAAAGTGAAACACTGCCTGAGACTAGAAATAGGCAATTTGAAATTTCCTTAATTTCACAAGGCTTGTGTGCCAAAATATTATAGCAATACATTCATCTACTTGAGTCACTAAAATAATTAGCAAGTCTTACAAAATCAATTTGAAAAAATCATAAAAATTCCTCTATGCCAGAAAAACCAAGTTCAAAATAGGGATCTGTTCATAAGAACTTTATGAAACAGATATTCCATGTTCATGATTAAATGGATTCATATTCAGAATTTCAATGTTATCTCAACAAAAATTCCAATCAGAATTTTTGCCACTCTTCTGAAACCTCAAATCCTCCACCTTGAATCTTAAGTCATTAGCTAAAAATGCCTTCTGCATTTTTTAAATTCCTCAAAGTGCCTAACACAATGTCTTGTACAATAGGCACTCGAAAAAACACAAGTTGAAGAAAGGAGAGTAAATAGACTGTGAAGACACATTGTCTACTTTCCATGATTTGTACTAGGAATTCTTAAAAATAGTTTGCATTGACTGACATGTGGAGATTGAAGAGCTTCTCAATTTCTTTTCTTTTACCACATTTTTTATTATAGTTTTTAATGTTATAATAAACTTTATCCTAAGTTTACTGAAATGCTAGTAAAGATTTGGCATATTTAGACTATATATCCTTAAATTTTAAAAGAATTATTTCATTGTTTCATATTGATTTATAATCCAATTTATACTTGGTTTCTCATGTGCCAGCTGTATTCTTGTATTAAAAACTTTTGGGAAATTACTATATATCACATCATTTTTAAAAATTATATATATACACATATGTATTTTTTCTCTTTCTTCTCCTCACAAAAAAGTCACTTACCTCCATTTTGTTTCTAAATTACTTATCAGTGTCTCTTTAAATAGCATATGAATCAGGAGATGCATCTAGCAAATTACTAGCTCGAATAATGTCCAAATATTTTCTCAATAGAAATAGAATCAGAAAATTCACCATAATTATTCAATGGTATGAAATTTGTGTCTATTATATGATTATCTGAAATTTTCAGATTTATGAGCTCATAGACTCATAAAATATTAGAACTCAAAACTGACCTCAATAATTAGATGAGGTCAGAAAGAGGTTAAGTGACTTTCTTACTATCACAAAGGAACTGGAAAAAAATACAGCAGACTTGGTCAATTGATCAGTTATTCATTGACTGCCCCTACCTTTTTGTTCTTATCGTGCACCATTATTCATGGTAGGATAAATTTGAACAGTCATACAGATGAATCAGGCCTGCATAGAAATGTGAGGTTAGAAATATTTTCCTTTCTTTCACAAATTTCTCTCCAATGGAATATCGGTTCCTCACTTTTTGAGTGTGTTTGTTACCTCGGAATAATTCATCAACCTCTGGGAGCTTGTAACTTGACATGTACATTGGAGACAAAAAATATTCATGTTATAAAAGTTAAAGACAAATATAAGTCCTTGGCTGATGACCAAACCATAACTGATCAAAAGCAATTTTTCTTCCTTGCTCTCTTTAAGACAATAGCACTTCCTAGTCTCTAAACATCCTATTCTATTGAGACGGATGAACCTAGCTCCTTCCTTGACAAAACTAATTTATATCATTTTGAAAACCTTTCCAAGTTATTTTATAAACATAAGAACTTTAATGTAAACAAAACCAAATTATATGTAATATAAATAACATATTTTGTAAGTATAAATATTTTTATAAAATGAAATTATGTTTGACCACAAATATTGAATGGGTCATTTATGTAAACCCTTGCTTTGGGACTGTATATTATACCGATAAAAAAAAAACTATGCATAAAAGTCAAAATTTGACACATCAACTTTATTACAAATCTATTACAGTAAAGATAAAAATTACTTTAAAAAGAATAGTAGAAGTAGGGAAGGAAGTAGAAGTCAGGAAACCTTACCTCCAACTCTGGCTGGGCCAGGAGGCAATCATGTTCCTTACAGTAAATCAAATAATCCTTATGACTCTTCTTTTCTTCATCTGCATATTCAAAGGATGGATCCTTCATTCCCAGAAAATTTTGTTCCTTGATACTTTTACAGACACTTAGTCTTCCTGAGATTTTTCTCCTTCCTTATATTCTCTTAACTATCCAAAACTACCATGAACCTTACCACACCTCACACATTTGCTCTGAATTCCAATTCACTTATTCAAGGAAATTGCTATAGCAGTTCTCTCCTAAGCTACCTAAAAATTTCCTGTTTCCTGAATATTTCCCATTTACATAAAAAATAATGCTACAGTTCCTCCCCATCCTATACTATCTACATACACAATTTCCCATTTCCCATCAGTATTAGCCATGTACTACAATTTTTTAATTAACAGTCCATTTCTCCCATTTGCAGAGACTATACTTGCCTGCTCCTTCCATGCTAAGACTTGACCCTAGTTATTGGCTTAGAAACAATGAGAAAATGTGTAGGCAGATCTGCAGGAAGACAAGTATCATCTTGAAAGGCTTCAAGTGAAGCAGCTTTCAGGTAATAAATGCTAGCCAGAGAAAGGAGGTTGCTTCTGCCAATCTTGAGGTTTCTCAGAAACCTAATAATTGCACTTCTACAAGCAGCTGGAATTATCACCTCCACAGTTAGCATCAGCAATGAGATCTTCAATTCATCTAACTAGAGAATGATCAAATTTCAGACTCATATTAATTCCCTGCTTTCTAAGGCTACTCACTAACACGAATTCCTTTTAGGTTGGACTTTCTGAGTCAAGGATATGATTGCAAGTAATTTCCTTGGGAGGCAATACCAGAAAGCATCTTAAGAGACTAAAAATTGTGAAAGGAAATAGAGGAAATTCAATAAATGGAACATTAAAGAACAAGTATCCCAGTGGCAGCTGATAGTCTCTTAAGAAATTGTAGGATTTTCCTTGCAATTGTTCCACCAAGGGCCAAGGAGGCTCAGATATTTCCCCACAAACTCCTGACCCTTCATTGTTCATTGATTGCTCCAAGAGAAATGAACTCTCTTCCCCATACAGGCCTATCCCAGGCACAGACCAGCTATGCTTCCTCAGGAGGTAAGGCAGAAACCAGGGGTTTTTATAGTCCAAATAACTACAGAATAGGTACAAATGGACCAAAAGAATATGGGTGGGGTGTGGACAGCATCTGCTGCACTACCATATTCTGAAAACCTACCTCTTTTGCCTTAAATATAAGGTTCCAGTTACTTTTTAAATACACATAAAATAAATACATAAATGATCATTTTTATATGGTTATCCATTTTCTACCAGAAAATTCCATTTTGTTCCACCAGTACTGTACCTTCCACAGACCAGGAAAGATTGATAGTAAACACTGAAGAGTTATTATTCATAGATACATATATATTTAATAACTGTGTAATAGAGATGTATTTAAAGAAAGAAAGGTCATAGATAGGAATAACTGTTGGGAGGTTATTACATACCCCAGAGGAATGGAGTATCAATGACTATTATATACTATGGCTAGTATATTTTCCTTTTCTTCAGATGTGCAAGTTAAGTATTTAGCAGCAATTGAGTTGAGATTATAAATATCTTCAGAAAGAGCTAGAAGAAAATTCTCAGCACTAGATTTTAAAACATTACCTTAGGTGATTTTGATATTCTCCAAAATTTGGGAACCACTGCCTTATATGACATTATTGGAATTACTTCTTCAAAGATCTGAATGTCATTAATTGGCCTATGGGTAACAATGTTCTGAATATAATCAATTGTAGGTGTTTAAAATTTCAATATGGAAATATGTAAGGTCATACTATCATGAACCAAGAAGTTTAACCATACATCTATCAGACTTCCAGTAACAGATTTGACATAAAACCAAATGGCTTGTTAAATATTGTCAGACATCACTCTTAACAGGAAGAACTTTCCAGCAAAAGGAGGTGAACCGAGAGAAAAATTGCGCAATTTTTATTCAAATACCAAAACACAAGTGCTTCCGACTCTGTCTCTAGGAAGCATTGAATGAATATCAATTGAAGCAGCTCCAGAATGAAGCAGGATGGATTTATGGTTGGTCATGTGAACTTATTAATTGCCCCATATTAAACTCACAATATGGTACAACCTGTTTGCCATGTTACTAACACAAACCAGCTGTGACACATTCTTTCCACTTGAGAGACTGATTTAATGCCACCTTCAATAGGAGATTGAATCTCTTCCAACTTTGTATGCAGACTTCATGTCAAACAAATAACTTATAACAAAAAGATGCCACTTTTTGCCAGTTTCCTAATGATTGAGAGGTTAAAAGTATTCTTAAATATAAGCAGAAAATAAATGTAGATTTGGAATGAGAGGAGTTGACATTTTAGCAGTAATGGTGACCAGAATATATATCCCAGAACATTTTCAAGAAAAGTAAAAACAACTGTTTACTTTTGAATGATTTAGTCCAGGCCTTTAGGCCTTTCTTCATTTGACAATTATTTATGAAGTAACTAATTTATATGACAGGCACTTTCTCTGAATGCAGGGGATATGACAAAGACAAGCACATGAGTCCTATGAACATTACGGTGGTATTTAAAAACCAGTTCTTCAGGACAGAAAATCCTGACTTACCAAGTTCACTGATTACCAGTGTTTAAATATTCCCACTATGGTCAATTTCAAGGTACTGATATAACAACACTGAGGATCTGAGAACTTATGCAAATAATTGACTTTAATGAGCCAGGAGGACACAGATCCAGCTGGTGTAATAAGATTCTCTCCCAAAAAGAAAACATAAAGGGTGGTTGAATAATATAGAAATATAATTTTTGAGAAATACCATATCCCTTTATTGCATACTATATCCTTCTCTTAGAGGTTTTCCAAACAGATTAACCCAATAACAAATCCTAAAGTCGAAATCCACTTATAATTATTTACCATATTTCTCAAGATTTGATTATAGAACCATCATCTTTAAACTTGATAATCAGTTCTTGAAAAGTTGGAAAGTTGATGCATCTAACTGTGATGAACTTAAATGTAAAAATCTCAAAATCATCATGTCTGGTAGCTGTTCCCTAACACAAACAGAAGGGCAGTGTCACTCAAAGAGATTATCTACTCTAAATATGGTAAAGTGACTCCAGGTATCATTTGCTGCTAGTACCAAGATTTGTTTTAGTCATCACTACATACCTAAGATATTTAGGGAACAATCAGAGTTTATCTTCTTTTGTAAATTAAATTAATCCTTTATTTCTTTCTCCTGAATTCTTCCTTATTCATCCATTTAGGACTGATTGACAGGAAGAAAAACACTAAACCTGCTATTTTATATGATAGCAATTTGACAAAAATAATAACAAATTAGAAAGGCTTTGGAAATATTGATTATACTATTATGGTTGGATCAATAATCTAGCCTTTTCCTCAGATGAGCAGAGATAACTGAGAAATTGTGATAAATCACTTTCAGTTTTATAACAAAATCATAAAGATAGTTGAACATTGATCTTCCTACCCAATTAAATAAACAACAATTAATATTCAGAGTAGTAAACTAAATTAGAAAATATCTAGTCATGATTTCATGTTACAGGTATAGAATATAAATAATTCTGAAAACCCATGTTCCAACAAATGACAAAGTTTCCCTCTGAGATTTTAGGAAAATTCCAAACTGGTGAAAATTCTTGAAAAATTGACATAATATAATACATATGGTGCAGAGAAAGAGAGAGAATATTCCTCCATCCTTTTACTCCACTTTTGCTTTTGATTTTAGTTACTTATAGTCAACAGTGGTTGGAAAATATTAAATGGAAAATTCCAGATAAATAATTCATGAGTTTTAAATGGCACTGTTCTGAGAAACCCATCATCCTACTCTGTCCCACCAGGGATGTGGGACATCCTTTTGTCCATCATATCCATGCTTATGTGCTACCTGTCCATCAGTCACTTACTAGTCATCTTGCCCATCCAGTACTTCCTTTAGGAAAAGTGAAAATACAAAAAGAAATTTTAAGGGAGCAAAACCACATTCACATGACTTTTATTACAGTACATTGTTATGACAGTTGTTCTATTTTTCATTAGCTGTTAATCTCTTACCTTACCTAATTTATAAAATAAATGTTATCATACATCTATATGTATAGGAAAAGACATAGTATATACAGGGTTTGGTACTAGCCATGGTTTTAGGCATCTACCAGGGGTCTCAGAACATAACCTCAGCACATATGGGGGAACTACTGTATATCATATATATTAATATATAATATTTATTTCAAATATAATTATGCATATATAGTATATATCATATATGTGTATATATATGTGTGTGTGTGTATGTATATATATATATCAACTCCTGAGTTTTGCTATGGGATCCAGACTTTAAAAAGTATATATCCATCATGTCTAAATGTGCTTATAAAATTATTCCTAGGCATTCAAAAGAATGAAAGGTTTTGTCATGTATTTGGTTTTTTAAGAAAATTGTCATAGATATTCTTGGTAGAAATTGTGATATTAAGCCTTGCACTCCAGAAAGTGAGGTTTTAAGAACTCCTTAGGTAAATGCTAAAACTTGATGCTAAACGAAATGATATTTTAATTAAATTCAGTAAAGTTTCACTAAGAACATGCTAAAAAAGAACCTGAGTGTTTGACAAGTGAGAAATAATACTACATGTCAAAAGTTCAAGTCTGTCAGAGGTTGAAGAGTTTTAAAATATTCTGATGATAATGTCCCCCAAAAAAACATAGACACTGAAATAAATATTTGCCATGTGAAAATAGAAGATCAAGTTAATAATCTAAAAATAATTTTGGTTAAATTAGAGACAATCCATACAAATTTGATCTAATCAACAGTGATGAACTTAAGTTGGAAGGTTAAATCACTGACTCTACTCACATAGTTTTTGTTAATTTATGGAACAAAATCACTGCCTAGAATAGAACCTACCGAATAGCATAGATGGCTGACCTCATTCATCTTGGTGATGATAGTTATTTTGCTCAAATCTTTTGAAACTATTGATTGTGTCCTTCTAAACTCCATTTCTAAAAGGGCAGTTTTGTGTGTGAAATAGATGAATTTGGATGAATTATTGCTCCTATGCTTCCTGACCATTTGTTTTGTTTTGTTTTGTTTTGTTTCTTATAAAATAGAATTTTGTTATCTATATCCTCTGGTTGCTAGGATAAAATGTCTCCTTAAGGTTGCCAATACCAGTAGCAACAACAGCTGTTGTCTCTAATTTGCATTTAAATGAACATTTACAACAATGTCCTTCAAGTCCCAGGATGCTCCTGATGTATTCTCTATGCACTGATGCAATAGTAGCTGCGAGATGGATATGCAGTCAACAGTACAATCTAAAAGTTACATTAGTTAATGGATCAGTCACTCTGTGAAGGGTTGTTGATATACTCAACACTCTTGAAAAAACAGTCATGCCAAATCTAACGTCTGATCTCCATGCAAGGCTACCTCCTTCTTAATAATTCAAGTTGTTCAAGCGTTAATTCTAGCAAGCCTAGAACTGGCCTGAGTTACTTTACTGTATACAAGATTACCAAAAATTCTTGACTCCTGGTCAAAGCATGAAACATATAAATAATAATGTTGCTTTATAACATTATTTGTGAGTCCAAGAAGTTCAGGAAAGCTTTTACAAGCTTATTATCAGTATTTATTGAAAACAAACTGATAATTTGTACCTAATCTTGGAGAGATCCCCAAAAATCTCTGCCACTGATGTTGGTTACATACCAAAAATTCTGCCTGACCATCAAGGCATAAAAATTCATGTCCCAAACTATAATTTTGTCTCTTTGGTTCAGAGGTGTTCTGTTAATATGAATAACACTGGATTTGAGAGAAAGTTTACATCCACATAGCTCTTCAGTAGGTAGGAGTACTGGAGCCCATATTGGCCATTTTGGACCACTTGATGTGAGCCAGCATTCACTCTGATATGCTCAGCCTATATTATGTCTTTTCTTAAACTGCAAATTTGAAAATACTGCCACTTTGGGTCTTGTGACCCCAGGTTCAGGATTTAAACCCTGGTTGGCTGCCACTTGTTCATGCAAATGCCATACAACCTCTCACTCTTCTCTCACACACACACAAAAGTGGAATAATTTACTAATGCAATCCTACCTTTGGGGACTGTTTATTCTTTTTTTGTCATATTTCTTGGAATAATTTGTTTGCCTTTTAATTTATGTATTGCCTTATAAACATTTCATGTGTTAATATTATCCAATCTATTATACTTTCCTTTATGATTTTTTTATTGCCTATAAGACCGGAAAATTTTTATTCCTAAAGACATTCAATTGCCTATTAATTTCTTCAGACTATGTATAATCTGATTTTTTTCTTTTCTTTTTCCTTCTTTTTTTTTTGACTCCCCAGTGCTGGGGATTGAACATAAGTATGACACTTGCAGACACTGGGCTAGGCAAGTGCTCTACCACTGAGGTACATCCCCAGTACTATAATCTGCTTTTTCCAGTGTAATTCTTTATGCATTTTTGATGAAGTTCTCCAAGTTTTATCCTCATTTTCTAGGATCGTTTGTTAAAATTCTTTGCTAAATGTTAAAAGTATACATTTTATGTATCTTATGGGAAATGCCTGGCTCTCTCTGTTTTTTTGAGGTATGCACACTAATATGCCATGAAAATACAAGATATTTGATCCTACCTTCACAATAAAATAATTCTTCTTCATATTCCTGATCTTCAACCATTTGTGTCCTTAATGGTGAAGCTAATTCTTCTCATCCAAAGTTAATATACCTCTTATCCCTAAAAGTAAAAAGGTTACATTCCAAAAGGAGTGTGTTAGTCAGCTTTCTATCACTGTGACAAAATAACTGAGAAAACAACTGAAAGGAGGAAAGTTTCTGGGGGCTCCTGATTTTAGAGGTTTCAGTCCATGGTCAGCTGGGTTCATTGTTTCTTGACCTGTGGTGAGGAAGTACATCATGACAAAAGGGTATGGCAGAGCAAAGGTGTTCACCTCATGGCAGCCAGGAAGTGGGGTTGGTAGAGGAGTGTGCTGGGACAAGATAGACACTTCAAAGACACCCATCCCACCCCACACACAGTGATCTACCTCTTCCAACTAGGCCCCACCTCCTAAAATTTCCAGCACCTCACAAAAGCCCTACCAGCTGGGACCAAGTTTTCAACACAGTCTTTGGGGGAACATTCCAGAAGTGAATTATTGTCAGGGACCAAGAAGTTCTCATTCTGAGAACATTCTGACCTTTACAATAAGCAGCAGCGCCCCTCCCCCCCCCCTCCTGGCTGATAATTCTGACAGTATGGCGCCTATGGCGCCCACGGCTTCTCTTCCGGGACTACACTTTCCCGCCGGCGCGAACTTCACCTTCCCGCCAGCGTGAATTTGCACCCTATCAGGAACCCAGCAGAAGAATACAACCAACCAGGCTGCACCTCGTCATACCCCTCATTCCCTCAGCATAAATACCTGTGAGAACAATAAAAATTTGCAGCTTGATCAGAATTCCTGTCTTGCTGTCTCTCCCTGCGTCTCTTGTCCCTTCATTCCTTCTCTCTTAGGTTTGCCGTCCGCGTTGATGTCCCGCGGGTCGGGACAGTTGGTGCCCAACGTGGTTGGCTTGAGCCTTTGTTTGAGAAGCGAACGCTGCCCTCTGGGGTAGACTTGGCCAAGCGGGATTCGGGATCGCCTCGGTAGACGCGACCGGGCGTCAGATCCAGGAGGAGAGTGAGGCCAGCGCAAGGTGAGTGACGCACCATGGGACAAGCAGTTTCGTCACATGATTTGTTTCTGACGGGTCTCGAGGAGGCCCTCAAGACTCGGGGAGCGCGTGTTAAGAAAAAGGATTTAAGATCATTCTTTTCATACATAGAGAATTTGTGTCCTTGGTTTCCCCTCGAGGGGTCAATTGATGGTAAAAGGTGGCTCAGAGTAGGAGACTGCCTCAAAGATTATTATGAGACTTTTGGTTCTCAAAAGGTGCCTGTCACTGCCTTTTCTTATTGGAATTTAATTAATGAGATTCTTAAAAGCTCACCCTTTGACAGTGGTACTTTAAAACTTGTAAAGATTGGGGAGCAGGCAATGCAATCCACCTCTCGCCCCCCCATCGGCATGCCCTTCGGTTAGTATTCATATGCCCCCTACTCAGCCTTCTCAGGACCCTGGGACCCTCCCAGACCCCGGGAACCTCCCAGACCCCACCTTACCAAAAAAGTCCCCTAAAAGTCCCCCTAAGATTTATCCGGTTTTAAATCCCCATGATGAGTTGACCCCAGAGGATGAGGCTACCCTGGAGGAGGCAGCGGCTCGATACCATTCTCCAGACCTGCCACCTCTTAAAAATCCACCTCCCTCTTATATATCCCCTGCCTTTTGTGCTCCGGCCCCTCAGGGACCTACTGCCCCCCCAGACATTTTTTCCCCACTTCCCTTGCCTAATCTAACCCCTTTACGCAAGTCTCTCCAACATAGGTGGGAACAAATCCAACTTTTAAAAGAACTAAAAGCCCTTGATGCCGAGCTTCGCTCACTGGCCTTGGGCACGGAGTTAACACAAACTGGCCCAAGACCCCTCAATACTCGTAAGGTGAAGCCACGTGGTCAGCCTGTTCTTGCCTTTCCAGTCACTCGCAGTCAAGCAGATCAGCCCGCACAAACTGAAGCAGAGAATTTAAAAGGAAGTCAGGAAGAGGAATCAGGGGAGGAACAAGAGGTAGAACCAGAGAGGGAACAAGAGGAGGACCAGGAATCAGGGGATGAGGAGGAGCCCACCTCTGGACAGAGTGGAGCCCTTGGTTCTTATAAAAGGCTGAGCCTCCGCTTTCTTGAAAGACTTAAAAAGGCTTGTACACAGTATGGCCCCACTGCACCTTATACACTGGCCTTGCTAGAGAACCATAGTACATAGTGGCTCACCCCTAATGATTGGAAATTTTTGGCCGGAGCCACCCTCAGTGCGGGTGACTTCCTGTTGTGGAACGCAGACTTTAGGGAATACTGTCGGGAAACTGCCCAAAAAAATTCAACCAAGGCTTCCTCTAAATCCTGGACCTATGTTAAACTAGTGGGTAATGCGCCATTTGATACTAACCCTAAACAGGCACGCTTTCCTACTGGGCTCCTAGCACAGGTTCAAACTGCTGGTTTGCATGCTTGGAGACGGCTCCCTCAAAAGGACTCGGCCACCACCTCCCTAGCAAAAATTCGTCAGGGTCCTGACGAGCCTTACAGTGACTTTGTTGCCCAGCTTAATCTAACTGCGGAGCGCTTACTTGGAACAAGTGAAAACGAGAGCTCCTTTGTAAAATATCTTGCCTTTGAAAATGCCAACCCAATATGTCAAGATGTTCTTCGGCCCCACAAAGATAAAGGGGACCTTTCTGACTTCATTAGGCTGTGTGCCGGGGTAGGAACAGCCCATGCCATGGGTCTCGCCATTGGTGCCGCCTTCACCAAGGCCCTTCACCACCCTGGCCCACGTACTTGCTTTACTTGCAAACAACCTGGCCATTTTGCGCGAGACTGCCCAACAGGGAAACTGGGTCAAGGACCCATATCTCCTCAAACAAGGACTAAACCACCTCCGCTCACCCTTTTCCCTAAATGTGGTAAAGGTCGCCACTGGGCCAAGGAGTGTAGATCCAAGACCAATGCCCTTGGACAGCCTATTCCCTCTAACTTCTCGGGAAACTCCTCTCGGGGCCAGCCCCTGGCCCCGACCGCCCCCAGAGCAAACCCAGGGGCAATAAGGTTTGTTCCCTCTCAGACTCCCAACCCAATCCAGGCTCCCTGTCCTTCTCCACAATCACCTCCCTCCAACGTGCTACCCCAGGCAGCGCAGGATTGGACCTCTGCGCCTCCACCGATACAATATTAGACGCTATGCAAGGACCTCAAATAATACCCACTGGGGTTGTAGGCCCCCCTCCACCTCATATGTGTGCTCTTATTCTTGGGAGAGCTCCTACCACCTTACAAGGTGTTCAGGTCTTCCCTGGCATCATTGATGATGATTACACTGGAGAAATTAAAATACTGGCCACAGCTGTTAACGGAGTAGCTGCCATCCCTGCAGGAACAAAAATTGCACAATTAATACTCCTTCCCCTCAATTCAGGAAATTCACCAGGAAACACAGCCTCTTTAGGTTCCTCTGATGTGTATTGGGTCCAACCTATCTCCCACAAAAGACCCACTCTTACCTTATTTATTGAAGGAAAGAAATTCCAAGGGATCCTAGATACTGGTGCGGACGCCACAGTTATTTCTCAAAAATATTGGCCATCAGAATGGCCCCTCACCTCATCACTAACTGACCTTAAAGGAATAGGGCAGTCAAGAAACCCCTTAGTTAGCTCCAGGGTGCTTAATTGGACTGACACAAAAGATAACACAGGGAATAAAGGAACCGTTACCCCCTTCGTTGTTCCTGATCTCCCTGTCAACCTTTGGGGACGAGACATTCTAAGCCAAATGAAAGTTATTCTTGCTAGTCCCGACTCTTTAGTCACTCATCAAATGCTTCGTATGGGCTTTATCCCTGGTACAGGCCTTGGGAGGCTAGGACAAGGACAGGTTGAGCCTGTACAGCCCATACAAAAAACAGACAAATTTGGACTTGGGTATGTGGATTTTTAGTGTCGGTCCCTGACCCTCCTGTACCCCATGCAGACAAAATTATTTGGGAAACTCAAACTCCTGTGTGGGTGGATCAGTGGCCCCTTACCCAAGAAAAATTAGAGGCTGCCTCCATGTTAGTACAGGAACAGTTGACAGCCGGCCATGTGGAACCCTCAACCTCACCCTGGAATACTCCTATTTTTGTTATTAAGAAGAAATCAGGCAAATGGCGCCTTTTACAGGATTTGCGCGCTATCAATAAGGTTATGCGCCCGATGGGGGCATTACAGCCAGGCATCCCTACACCAGTAGCTATTCCTAGGGACTATTATAAAATGGTCATCGACTTAAAAGATTGCTTTTTTACTATTCCTTTACATCCTGATGACAGACCCTATTTTGCTTTCAGCCTCCCCCGCATCAATTTTCAGGGCCCTATGCAAAGATTTCAATGGAAGGTCCTTCCCCAGGGTATGGCTAACAGCCCTAGTCTTTGCCAAAAATATGTTGCTCAAGCAGTAGACCCTGTGAGAGAGCGGTGGCCACAAGTTTATATATTACATTATATGGATGATTTGTTAATTGCTGCACCTAATACCTATGATCTTAACAATTGTTATTTGGATCTCTATAAAGCCCTTACTGCCTTGGGACTTCAGATAGCCCCTGATAAGGTTCAAACACAGGACCCCTACACCTACTTGGGCCTCAAACTTCAAACTAATCAAATTCAAATCCCTAATATACAATTGCGTGTGGACCATCTCCACACTCTTAACGATTTCCAAAAACTACTAGGGGATATCCAATGGCTAAGACCATATTTAAAACTACCCACCTATGTGCTTTTGCCTCTTAATGATATTTTAAGGGGAGATTCTGACCCTTCTTCTCCTCGAGAGCTTACTCCCGAGGCACGGCAAGCATTAATTCAAGTCACAGAAGCCATCGCTCAACAATTTGTTACACAAATATCTTATAACCTTCCTTTGGTTTTGGTTATATTACACACCCCTCATACACCCATGGGACTATTCTGGCAGCGGGATCCACATTTTAAAAATAAGGGTTGCCCCTTGCTCTGGGTTCATTTGCCCGCCACATCCTCTAAAGTTATTGCTGTCTATCCTGCTCAGGTAGCTTCTATCATTATTAAAGGTCGCTTGCTTTCTCGACAACATTTTGGCAAAGACCCTGATAACATTCTGATTCCATACACTAAGGATCAAACCCAATTTTTGCTACAGACGAGGGATGAATGGGGTATTGCTCTATCAGGCTTTTTGGGAATAATCGATAACCACCTTCCCAATGACCCCCTTTTGCATTTTGCTCAGTTACATCCATTTATTTTTCCTCGAGTTACTCGGAAGGCTCCTATTCCACAAGCCCTTACTGTTTTTACAGATGGCTCCAGCAATGGCCGTGCAGCCTTTGTTGTTGATAATCAGCCTACCACCTCTGACACTGCTTATCCATCAGCACAGCTTGTAGAATTGTTTGCTATAACACAAGTCTTTATGACATTTTTTGATAAACCTATTAATATTTATACAGACAGTGCTTACATTGCCCACTCTGTGCCCCTATTGGAGATTTCACCCGCCATTAAGGCTTCCTCCAACGCAGCCTTTTTGTTTAACCAGCTTCAACAACTAATTCAGGCTAGAAAACATCCATTTTTCTTAGGACACATTAGAGCACATTCTGATCTTCCCGGTCCCCTATCACGGGGTAATGCTCAGGCTGATGCAGCCACTCGCTCCCTTTTCCCAGTTCTTATTGGATCCATCCAAGAGGCCACAGATTTACACAAACTTCACCACTTAAATTCTCAGAGCCTTCGGTTACTCTGTAAAATTGCCAGGCAACAAGCAAGGGAAATTGTAAAAGCGTGTCCTGCTTGCGTTGTCTCCCTTCCTATTCAACATCTGGGTGTTAACCCTCGAGGATTACTGCCCAATCAGATTTGGCAGATGGATGTTACTCACTTTCCTGAATTTGGGAAAACAAAGTACATACATGTTTCCATAGATACCTTTAGTGGCTTTATTTTTGCATCACTGCATTGCGGAGAAGCTACCAAGGATGTCATTTCTCATCTTGTCTCAGCCTTTTCCATAATGGGAAAGCCAGCACATATTAAGACAGATAATGGCCCTGCATATACTAGTACCAAGTTCAAACAGTTTTGTGCCACTCTTCAAATCTCTCATACTACTGGAATTCCATATAACCCTCAAGGTCAAGGCATTGTGGAACGTGCACACCTCACCTTAAAAACCTGGCTTACCCGCCTTAAGGCCTCTTCCCTTGCATTTACCACTCCCAGGGATCGCCTTAATCATGCATTATTTGCTCTTAACTTTCTTACCCTAGACAATGAAGGACATTCGACCGCAGACAGACATTGGCATCCCTCTTCTAATTCTACTCGCCCATCTGTTATGTGGCGCGATCCTTTAACAAATAAATGGAAAGGCCCAGATCCCGTCCTCATTTGGGGACGAGGCTCAGCTTGTATTTTAGATCAAGAACAAGCAGCCCCAAGATGGTTACCAGAACGCCTGGTCAAACAGGTCAATGATTTACCACAACCCAGGGACGGAAACCTTCCCCCTGAGGATGAATCTTCCTCTCTTATAGATGCAGCCGACAATCTATGTGAAAAATCCCCTGAATGACAGACCCTGTTCTTGCACAACCTTTCACACTTCCTTCCATAGTTCTTGTTACTCCTCCGCTCAAACCTGTTCCTCAGGGGGTAAAATCTATTTTACTACCACCTTGTTAAGGTCCCATACAGGATCAACTGGAGGGGATTGGTCTAATACCCCTGGAAAATTAAGTGTTGCATCATGTCCTGCAGACTTAGTAGGGCAAACAGTTTGTTGGTCTACTATAGCCCCCCTACATGTATCTGATGGAGGAGGCCCCCAAGATTCTAATAGAGCCAAACAAGTCTATGAGAAAATTCAACGGATGTACGAGGAACTGCATCCTAGTCTCTTATATTACCCACTAGCATTACCTAAACACAGACCTTCTGAGATAGACCCTGCCACTTACGATATTCTTGAAGCCACTTATGCCTTGCTTAATCGGTCTAATTCTCCCTTGACTGCAGATTGTTGGCTTTGCTTGCAGTTAGGATATCCCGCTCCATTAGCTATTCCAATTGATTATAGAAATGACTCAGCTGCTACCCCTACTAGAAAAATTGCTGGAAATGTAACCTATCCTAATACACCATGGTCCAATTTAACCAGTAAAAATTGTCTACTGACTCCACCATTTTTGGTACAGCCATTCACATTTTCCAATACTACTTGCTTTTTCTCACCTGGCTATAATAATACCTGGGATTTAAATGTAGGGATTATGACATTTAGTGATTGCTCTGAGACATTCAAATTTTTACAGCCATTGTGCCCCCCTAATGGCACCGTATTTGTCTGTGGAGGTAATAAGGCTTTTACTCAACTGCCAGCCAACTGGACTGGACTATGTGTCTTAGCTGCCTTGCTCCCAGACGTAGATATTATTCCAGGAGATGAGCCTGTTCCTATACCAACAATTGATCACATTGCAGGACGAGCTAAACGTGCTGTCACCTTTATCCCTTTACTTGCAGGACTTGGAATAACTACAGCAGTGGCCTCAGGTACTGCTGGTTTGGGGGTCTCTCCTACTCAATATACAAAATTATCCAGACAATTGATTTCTGATGTACAGATACTCTCAAGTACCATACAAGATCTTCAAGATCAGGTGGATTCCTTAGCAGAAGTGGTCCTACAAAATAGGAGAGGTTTAGACCTTCTAACTGCCGAACAGGGAGGCATTTGTCTGGCTTTGCAGGAAAAATGCTGTTTCTATGCCAACAAGTCAGGAATTGTTAAGGACAAGATCAAAACAGTTGCAGGAAGACAGAAAAATGCCGACAAGCACTGGCTGATAATCCACTATGGACTGGATTCAGTGGACTCCTTCCCTATCTCCTTCCCTTCCTAGGTCCCCTCCTTTGCTTGCTGCTTATTGTATCTATAGGTCCTTTGATATTCAACAAGATCATGGCTTTTCAAATTGAGGCTATACAGGCGAAACCTATTCAGGTTCATTACCATCGACTGGAGATGATGGATCGTGATGGTGATCTTAAAAGACCATCACCCCTGTGAGCTGAACTGGACAGCCAATGACGGGTAAGATTTGTGAGAGCTCATACCAACCTAAGACAGGAAATGAGGGCCAGAGCCTCATTATCCAATGACAGGTAAGGATGTTGCTCTGCCACGGACAACCTAAGACAGGCGCAGTTCCCGAGGGATTGTCACTCCAGCCCTATACCTGTTCAGGCAAGCTGTGCCCCCGTCTCGCCACATAACCTCTATCACCCCCTTAAAATATGGCTATCGAAAAATGGTCAATAATTTTATATAAGAAAGGGGGAAATGTCAGGGACCAAGAAGTTCTCATTCTGAGAACATTCTGACCTTTACAATAAGCAGCAGCGCCCCTCCCCCCCCCACCCCCACCCCCCCCCCCCCCGGCTGATAATTCTGAC
This sequence comes from Sciurus carolinensis, assembly GCF_902686445.1. Lineage (NCBI taxonomy): Eukaryota > Metazoa > Chordata > Mammalia > Rodentia > Sciuridae > Sciurus > Sciurus carolinensis. Next base: position 83,391,751 of record NC_062222.1, read on the forward strand.
AGTATGGCGCCTATGGCGCCCACGGCTTCTCTTCCGGGACTACACTTTCCCGCCGGCGCGAACTTCACCTTCCCGCCAGCGTGAATTTGCACCCTATCAGGAACCCAGCAGAAGAATACAACCAACCAGGCTGCACCTCGTCATACCCCTCATTCCCTCAGCATAAATACCCGTGAGAACAATAAAAATTTGCAGCTTGATCAGAATTCCTGTCTTGCTGTCTCTCCCTGCGTCTCTTGTCCCTTCATTCCTTCTCTCTTAGGTTTGCCGTCCGCGTTGATGTCCCGCGGGTCGGGACAAATTATAACAATGGGAAACTGAGTTAAAAGAAAGAGTGACTGAATATTGCCTACACCACTGTAGACCACAGGAAGTATTTAGAGTATTATCTTCCCATGTTTTACATTTCCAAAGACAGAATATCCTGGATTACAAACTTGGAGAGCCAGTCTTCATACCTCTGGAAATAGTTATTTGCATTCCCAAGGCAAGAACCCAAGATTCTTCCCCTTCTACATGGAGGAGGGGCAGATACTCTTCCTTCTATGTAAGGGCACCAGGAGATTCAACGTTCTGAATTCCTAATCTATAGCACAATCCCACAGCATCTGTAGGATTTATCCATATGCTTTTATCATGTAGAGGAGTAACTGGGTAGGGGAAGCCAACTAACTCCAGGGCTGTTTTAGCTTCAAATAAAAATAAAACTGGTGCTGAGGTTGTGGCTCAGTGGTAGAGCACTTGCCTAGCACATGTGAGACACTGGATTTGATCCTAAGCACCACATTAAAAAAATAAAATTATGTCCATCTATGACTAAAAACATAATAAATAAATAAATAAATAAATAAATAAATAAATCCAATCTCTATCTGTAGTTTCTGCAAGTATACATCTACAATTTCTTCTATATCCCTCTATATCAGCTGCAAATTTCAGATTAAAGATGAAAGAGGCAACAAAATGATCAAGAATTAGAAAGGTTCTTGATTATGCACAAAAAAAGGATAAATAGAGCTTATCACATTCACTGAGTTCAAGACAATTTTTTTTAAAGTAATTGTTTTAATGAATTTTCAAATTTAATGTTTGTGTAAGATTTAAAATGAGAAATAAGCATTAATTTTATTATTTTTACTTGTTTTTTACTCATGTCAATGCACATACAGTAAAGAGTTTAACAAAAGTCAACTATGGCAAAGAAATAAATCTGTTTTATATATAAATACCATTCATGGCTTAACATTTCTGAAATCCTGGGACATTTTGGAACTTAGCTTCTAAAACATAAAGATTATTGGTCAAGTTGAATTCTATATGATGTTTGAGTTTATTGCGCATATTCAAGAAAATATATGTTTAAGCACTTACCAGATTTTCTGGCCTCAGAAAAATGCTTAGTAAATGCTTATATTTCCCATGGTGGTGGTGGTGGTGGTGGTGGTGGTGTGTGTGTGTGTGTGTGTGTGTGTGTCTGACTTGAATTAAACTTTTAGCATGTTTATTTTATGGTGGAAATACATAATCTATATTTTTTTCTGAAAATTAGTTGTGAATCTTTCAATTATTTATAAAAAGCTGTTGATAATTCTACTTTTGGTAGTTATCAAATAAAATATCATTCATTATCCACAGCAACCAATTTTTCTTTGTCATAGGATCCAAAACAAAAACACCAGACCCTTAATAGAAATATGCCATATAGTTGGTGTAATATAGTTATACAGTTGGTATAAAGATTAATAATGTTCTTTTAAATTTTAGGTATAGGTTAATAGATTTCTTTTTAAATTCCATGCACAGGTTATTTCAATTATACTTTAAATTGAAATTTTTAAAATAATCCAGAGTGAGTTTTTTGTTTCTTATATTTGTCATACATTCACCTATATTCACAATGAATTGGCACAAGGCAAATAGTAGACAGATAAATATATGGATACATAGATATAAATAGGAAACAAAGAAAAGAAATGATAAGATAATTTTCATGATAAGCTTATAAATAAACACTGTCATTTCTTGGAATATGATTAAATTATTACAAAACTGAGGTTTAAATAGTCACTCAAGATCAAATAATTAAATAATAAATCAAATAATTAATTCACTTAACATTCATTTCACTATTTTATATCTATTTGCTATAAATTTCCAGGAGTAAAATTTGTTTCTTAGTCTATTATAGGTGTTTTATTCTATTTTCCAAATATTGGATATTCTACTGAGAAACTTTAAAATAAGAGTAAAGTAAATATAGTTAGTAATTGGATTTTTTTGTTTTGTTTTGTTTTGTTTTGTTTTTGTTTTTGGTACCAGGGATTGAATTCAGGGGCACTCCACCATTGAGCCACATCCCCAGCTCCATTTGTATTTTATTTAGAGATAGGGTCTCACTGAGTTGCTTAGCCCCTTTCTTTTGCTGAGGCTGGCTTTGAACTCAAGATCCTCCTGCTTCAGCTTCCTAAGCCGCTGGGGTTACAGGTGTGCACCATAATGCCAAGCCCATAGTTAATAATTTAATAGTGTTTGTTTTGAAGATGCAAATTTGTTTCAGGGTAATTATTATATTAGGGAACATTTTGAGTATAATGTGAAATTTGCATTAGTTTGTGCATGATTATCTGTAGACACACTTCAGGAAGGCTTAAAAAAAACAAGATCTTTATCCAGCTCTGCTGAGTAGGAATACACATACACAGAATGCACACCTATTCACACCTTAAACATCTGTTGACTATCTCACTCATTGCATGTGGCGGAGGGTGTTTTGCTATTTTTTGAATTTATAAACTTCTTAAAAATATTCATTCATTTTTAAAACAGTATATGATCAGCCATGTGAGGTGGCACACATCTGTGATTCCAGCAGCTTGGGAGGCTGAGACAGGAGGATCACAAATTCAAAGCCAATCTCAGGAAAAGCAAAGTGCTAAGCAACTCAGTGAGACCCTGTCTCTAAATATAATACAAAATAGGGCTGGGAATGTGATTCTGTGGTCAAGTGCCCCTGAGTTCAATCCCTGGTAGCCCCCCAAAACAAACAAAACACACACACACACACACACACACACAAAAAAAAAAAAAAAAAAAAAAAAAAAACCTAGTACATAATCATCTAAGATCATTCTTTGATTTGTCCATGAAGTGTATATTTATGCCTAATCATAAAACCAACATGGTAGAAGTTGAAGAAAGGAGTATTTTGTGTATGTGTGTGTATTTATATATTTATTATTTTTTTAAATTTTTTTACAGACTATATTTTGATTCATTGTACACAAACGGGGTACATCATTTCATTTCTATGGTTGTACATGATGTAGATTCATACCATTCACGTAATCATACATGTACATAGGGTAATGATGTTTGTCTCACTCCACCATTTTTCATACCCTCCCCATTTCCTTCTACATAATCCAAAGTTCCTCCATTCTTCTCTTACTCCCGACACCGCCTACCCCTGTTATATATCATTATCCATTTACCAAGGAGAATATTCGGCCTTTGGTTTTTTGGGATTGGCTTATTTCACTTAGGATGATATTCTCCAATTCCATCCATTTCTCTGCAAATGCCATAATATTATTCTTCTTTAAGGCTGAATAATATTCCATTGGGTACATATACCAAGTTTCTTTATCCATTCATCTGTTGAAGGGCATCTAGGTTGGTTCCACAATCTAGCTATTGTGAACTGAGCTGCTATAAACATTGATGTGGCTGCATTACTGTAGTATGCTGATTTTAAGTCCTTTGGGTATAAACCAAGGAGTGGGATAACTGGGTCAAAAGGTGGGTCCATTCCAAGTTTTCTGAAGATTCTCACACTGCTTTCCAGAGTGGCTGCACCAATTTGCAACTCTACCAGCAATGTAAAAGTGTGCCTTTTCCCCCACATCCACACCAACATCTATTATTGTTTGTGCTCTTGATAATAATTAAACTGCACAAAGTTACTTCGAAAAAAAAAATTCATTCATTGTCTTAAATTTGTCTAAATATCCTAGTTCAAAAGTACCATGGTGTATAAGCAAAAGGAAAGCTTCTAAGATTGAAGAGAAGCTGGAAATGCTAAAACATTTTAGATAAACTAGAGAACATGTGATGTATCCTGAACCACAGAGAGAGAGGAGTCCAGGTTGCCAACCATCAGAGACAGCAATGGCAAACAAAAGAAAGGCCTGTGGTGGGGATGACATCAAGAGCTGGAAAGTCAGTCAATAAGAACAATGCTTAAAAAAGAAGAGAGAGATTGTTAAGCCCATGGATTGAAGAACAAATGGCGAGAAAATCAGACACCACCTTCCTTACTAAGAGAAGGCACTGTGTGTGTACAAAGACTTTAAATAAAAATCAACAAGGCCTACAGGAGTGCTTCTTCCTTTTAGTATTAGCAGGGACATGGTTGGTGGCTTGAAACATGGAGAAAATTTCCCAAAGGCTGTTGGATGAAACCACAAATGAAAATATGACAGTTACAAAAAAAAAAAAAAAAATCCCCAACTGCAATACAGAAGTGAACTGGAGGAAAGGGCTATCCTTCAGCCCAAACTCTATTTTAAAAACAGGTATCTACTGCAATTCTATGCCCGGAAGGACCTACATCCCAAAGGCAGAAAAACATGCTCCAGGATTTTAGAATCTGAATCATATAACTTATGTGAGTCAAAACAAGGAGCCACATTTATTCATATGTGGTTTTACGACTTTCCATATGACTTCAAAAAATGGTCCTCTTCCACTTATCAATAACTCATAAGTTGTAACCCTACCAATGCCATTTCCACAAGCAAACATCAGGTCCTTTCAAGAAAAAGTTTCATATTTATTATAGTATTTATGTATTTCTTAGTCATTTAGTATGAATAAAACTGCTACCATTTTTTATTCGGTTTCTTAATATTTTATAATGTCCTTAATAGAACTCTTAAGTGTTATGTCCCATTTTTCCTATAAACCTTGTGTTTTTTATTGTACAATTCTGCAGAACACTTCTGTTCTGAGGAATGAGGGTATGGTGTTATAACCAAATTGATCTTATTGCTCTTCAGAGAAGGCTATGAGATTTTTGCAAATACAACTGAGTTCATCAGCTCTCTGTCCCTGCAACAAAACACCTGAGATAATCCGCTTATGAGGAAGAAAGTTTTATTTGATCTCTCAGTTTCAGAGGTTGCAGTCCAGAGTCAGTTAGCCTGTTGCTTCTGGGCCTGTAGCAAGTCAGACATTGTGGTGAGAGTGCATGGCAGAGGAAACTGCTCACCTCTTGGTGGCAGGGAAGAGAAAAAGAGACAGGAAGGGACCAAGACCCCCATATGTCCTTCAAGGGCATGCCCCAATAACTGAACTTCCTTCCACTAGGCCCTACCTCCTAGAGGTTCCACCACTTCTCAATAACGCCACAAATTAGGGACCAAAAATTCAACACATGGACCCTTGGGGATCCCTTATCCAAACTACAGCAACGACTCTTCTATACATGATAGAATGACAGTTATTCACAGAGATTATAGTAAATGAGATTCATGGTTTTGTCAATAAAGAGAGCAAAGTGAAAAAATGAAATGCTTTCCATTGCAGATTTTATAATCCACCAAGTTCCTTGAGTTCAGCATTTCACAACCCTGGACTCCCTCTTAAATCTCCTTTCATGCTATTGCTACACCTCTGTGTCCACTGCATCCTGAAACCTGGCTGAATGGAACCAAGTACTTTCTTGCCATATACCTTCATGTATATTATTTCTCCTCCATCCCTTCTCACCTGCATAATTTCTACTCAGCCTTTAGGTCTCTGGAAAATATCACTGTTTCAGAAATACTTTTCTATCTCCTCATCTAAACTAGCACCCACTTTGTTGGCTTACTGATTGAGTTATCGTTGTTGTTGTTTTGTTTGTTTTTTACTTACAACATCTCTGACACCAAAATAAGAGGTGTTTTTTTCTCCTGACACCAACCAATTCTGACATGAACTGGGGGTCTTACAATTCAATTTAACTTCATTCCGTGGCACTACCAGAGTTACAGTCACTCCATGGGTTTAAGGGCTGTGTTCCACAAGTCTGCCCTCACTTGGGATGCCAATCACAAGTATCTAGTTTCCAGGTTACCCATACTTCTGTCCTACTTGATCATAAAGTTGGGGCTTCCCACAAACTCCTCCTCAGTTTCGATAATTTGCCATAACTTGTAAAACTGAGGAAAACACTTTAGTTATTATTACTGGTAAATTATAAATGAGACCATTCACAAAGAGCCAAAAGGAAAAGAAGCATGTGACAAGGTATGAGGGAGGTAAGCACAGAGTTTCCATGCCCTACCTGGGCACGTCACTCTCCCAGGACCTTCATATGTTTGCCAACCAGGAAGGTCTCCAAAATCCATAGGGGAATTTTTAGGGAAGTTTCATTAAGTTGGCATGATTGATTAAACCATTTGCAACTGGTAATCAACTCAATATCTAGCCTCTCTCCACTTCCTGAAAGTTAGGAGTTGGAACTGAAAGTTTTGAGTTTCTAACCACCAACCCCCATCCTGAAACTACAAGGGCATGCCAAGTGTTTCCTCATTAGAACAAAAGATGATTCTGTGACCCTGACACTCAGGAAATCCCAAGGGTGTTAGGGGCTCTGTGCCAGGAACTGGGGACAAAGACCAAATATTTTTCTATGATTCCACACTTACCTTACAATCATTATCTTTTTTAAAACTTATCACAGTTTACATTCACTTATTTATTTATTCACTTGTGTAATTATTTGCTAAATTCCTTATTTCCCACCAAACTGAATTCCACGAGGTCAGAAAGCATCCCTATTTCAGTCACAATATTGCTTAACACATGCTTGTCACATAGTACATACTTAAAAATATTCACAGAATGAATGAATTCCTTCAGAAA